>NC_073386.1:53556027-53862505 GCF_028641065.1 Leucoraja erinaceus | reverse complement strand
CAATAGTTTAAGTTGTTGTTTGGAATGCTCTTTTATAGTCTTTAAGGAAGAATCTAAAAAGGTATTGCAACCTTGATGTCATAAAGATTGTCCTGTCTCATTTACTGCGTTCCATTTTGATTCAAGTGTTGGTGATCTGTATTTTTTCCTGGTCTTCTGTTGTGCAACATGACTTTGTTGAGAAGCTGAACTCCAGTTGCCAAATGTCGAAGTTTTACATTTTTTTTTGCAACCACGTTGAATTTTTTTACTGCAGGTGTGTCCGTCACACATTGCACCTTCTACAAAATTTGTTCCGTTTTATTGTACTGCTTTAGCAGGTTTTTTGCCATTAAAGTCAAAACATCAACAAATTTATGATCAGCTCAATGGTTATTTAATGCTAAGACTTAAAAAATATATACCTCAGTGTCTAGCCCTGAATTAATGTAGGAACACCCCTCCAATGACAGACTAGGGGTAATTCACAAAAGCCAATTAACCTACAAACCTGTACGACTTTAAGAGTGTGGGAGGAAACTGAAGTGCCCAGAGGAAACCCACATGGTCACAGGGTGTCAAGGGTTATGAGGAGAAGGCAGGAGAATGTGGTTAGGAGGGAGAGATAGATCAGCCAGGATTGAACGGCAGAGTGGACTGATGGTCCGAATGGCCAAATCTGCTCCTATCACTTATGACCTGATGGAACCTAAGGGGTGGTTTTCTTTAACGAAACGAGCATCCGGTGGAGGTATTTGAGGCAGGTAATAGAAACAGTGTTTAAAGACATTTCAACAGGTTCATGAATAGGAAAGGTTTAGAAGGATATGGACCAAATGCAGGCAAATGGATTAGCCTTGATCGGCAAGGATGAGTTGGGCCGAAGGGCCAGTTTCTGTGCTGTATAACTAACTATGCTCTAATGTTTGAGCATGTTGCCACAAACACCAACATGCTCTACCTTGATATTCAGAGCTTTAGTAAAGGCTTAGAGTTGATCTCTACACAACATCACTTCCACCTTCCCTCTCCTTCTACTTCCAAATAAATATATCTATGAATATTGATTTCTCTAACTTCAAGTAACCCTTGAAGCCCCTCTCTCTCTGCCCCTCCCCAATCCTAGTCTTGTACTAGTTTCACTGTCGTACAGCTTTGTTTCACTTTGTAGCACTCGTTATCACCTGCCCCACAGTCAACAATGGACCATTGTGGGCTCCATCTTTCGTTGATCATCATTCCTGGCTTTGATCTGCCTATCTTTCATTCCTTTGTTCTATGTACCTTTCCATATCTCTCGGTTCCCTCTCCCCTGACTCTCAGTCTGAGGAAGGCTCTCGACCTGAAACATCACCTATTCCAATTCTCCGGAGATGGTGCCCGACCCAGCTTTTAAATCTATCTTCAGTGTGAACCAGCATCTGCGGTTCTTTCCTTCGCAACTATAGAAATATAGAAAATTGTCCAGCCCAATAATTGAAATGGGAATGCAGGTTTTCTTAAACAGAGGGCGGTGGGTGCCTGTAACTCTCTGCCGGAGGTGGTGGTCGAGGC
This sequence comes from Leucoraja erinaceus, assembly GCF_028641065.1. Taxonomy (NCBI): domain Eukaryota; kingdom Metazoa; phylum Chordata; class Chondrichthyes; order Rajiformes; family Rajidae; genus Leucoraja; species Leucoraja erinaceus. Next base: position 53,860,972 of record NC_073386.1, on the reverse strand, counting down.
AGATACGACAGTGATTAGTGCGGGTGTAATGGTTATGGGAAGAAAGCAGGAGAATGGGATTGAGTGGGAAGGATAGATCAGCCACGATGAATGGCGGAATAGACTTGATGGGTCGAACGGCCTAATTCTCCTCCTATAACAAGAACATGATAGTGGTGTATGAGACTTTTAGATGGGCACATGGATAAGCAGGGATTGGAAGGATATGGATCACATGCAGGCAGAGAAGATTAGTTTGTCATGTTCGGCATAGTTATTGTTTGCCGCGGAACCTATCTCTGTGCTGTACAGTATAATAACACCTTGAAACTCAATTGATTCAGTTCCTTCCATCCTACCTTTTCAGAAGTCAGCAACTTGTAGTATTTTGCAATACAGAAAGTTTATATATTATGCATTAAAAACAAAAATGTGTATTAAACACTCCATCTATTCCCAGACAATCCCTGGCCCGAGATGTTACAATCTACTCCTCAGTACCATGTTGGCATTTTAGCGGAATGCTGCTGATTTGAGCCTGTGTTGTACTCTAAATTATGCCAGCAACAGAGAGGGCCTTTCACCAAGAAAGAATATGCGAGCCAAAATTATTACAGTTGTCAGACCGCCTCTCTGTGAAGGGGGAAAGAAGAATCCCCAGAGCTAATAGTTGAACATACAAGCTCTGTTTGCAAAGATATGCGTACAAAATGATCCTACTTCAGTATGCATGCTTCCCTCTGCTAAAATGCAGCAACTGTGCTGACGTGTCAGCTGGAGTCGGCTCTTACATTTTCAAAGGCAAAAATGAAACCATCAACATAAATTCTGCCAACTGAGTCGTCTGTCAAGGGAGATAACTACAGGAAAATGCAGAAAAAGCAGAAAGAACAGGCGACTTAATTTCTCTCTCGGGATCTTAAGCCGAGAGTAATTTCCCTAAAAAGTCTTAATGAATGTGGAGGGTTGTAGCAGTCTGGTCAATCACTTGCCTTGATTCTGTGGCATAGGCATAATGAAGTAGATATTACAAATTAGAGTCATACGGCGTGGAAACAGGCCCTTCGGCACAACTTGCCCGCAACGACCAACATGTCCCATCTATACTAGTCCCACTTGCCTGCGTTTGGCCCATACCCCTCTAAACCTGTCCTATCCATGTACCTGTCCAAATGTCTCTTAAATATTGTGATAGTACCTGTTCAACTACCTCCTCTAGCAGCTTGATCCATACACCCGCCACCCTCTGTGGAAAATTGTTCCACTCAAGATCCTCTGGTTCTCAATTCCCCTATCTTTTGGTAGCATAGTACAAAGTACTATAAGAGTACCAGGTTTACATATCTGTTGTGCTACTGCAAGCAAACATTCAATTGCCCTGTTTCGGGACATTTGGTAATAAAACACTCTTGTATCTTGTATCGTAAGAGATTGAACAGAAAACAATTGTGTCAGGAATCGGCAAGAGTCAAGAGAGTCAAGAACAGACAATGGAACAAATAAATTCTTCCTTGCTGCAGCGTTACAGGACTGCAAACAAAGGACACAAAGTGCAGTCGGAACTCAGTGGGTCAGGCAGCATCTCTGGAAGACATGGAGAGGTGACGTCTCAAATCAAGACCCTTCAAATCAAGACAGCTTGAGTCTTCAGAAGTCTTGAAATCACAAAGTTGCTCCAGTACTTTGTGTCCTTTTGTGTACTAGCCAGCATCTGCAGTTCTTTGTTTCTACATGTGATATATTATTGAGCTCAATACTAGTGCATAAAACCCCCAACGTCCTTTGTCCATCCAAGATAGTCCATTGTTCAGTGTTGTGTAGTGGTCAAGAGCCTGGTGTTAGTTGGGATGAAGCTGTTCTTCAACATTGAAGATAATACAAGTGATGTTGTAACTGTACAGGTCTGGCAGTATCTCTAGAGATGCTGCCTGATCTGCTGAGTTATTCGAGCACTTTGTGTCTTTTTTGGTACAGCAGCATCTGCAGTTCCTTGTGTCTCTGCACTTGACCATAATGGTCATGGTTTTCAGACTCCTGTACCTTCCTCCTGATGGTAGGAATGTAATGAGAGCGTGGCCAGGATGGCGTGGATCTTGGCAAGGTGTTAAACTCCATTCTAACATCCTCTGACCCTCTTCCCATAATCAATCATTGTAGTATATTTTGTAATCCAAAGTGCTTGAAGTCTTAAAACACAAAGTATGCAGGAGATACCTGGGAGATGAGGGAGTGTCTGTGGACAGAGATGTGGAGTAAATGGTTTGGGTCAGTGGCCACTCATGACAAGGAGCATCAACCTGAGAAGATACAGAAGCATGAGAGTGCGCACCACCAGACTCAGGAACAGCTCCGTCCCCTCAGTTATCAGGCTGATCAATGGCCGTTCCATAAGCTAGGATACTGTCCCAATTCTCCAACTTACTTCATTGCAGACATTGATCTATTTCTCTGGAACTGGTGCACTACAATGCCAAGAACTATATTCTACACTTTGTATATTTTCCTTTGCTCCACCTATGGCACTTACGTTTAGCTCAATTGTATTAATGTGCAACATGATCTGACTTGATTGGGTTGGCGTGCAAATGAAAGCTTCTCTGCCTTGGTACACATGACAATAATAAACCTAAACATAAAAATAAACACAATATCTATAAAAGAAAATGGCAATGTATTCACATCCACGGCGGTGGAAAGCATCTTGTCCAGGAACATTACCATCTGGTTTGGGAATTGCTCTGCCAAGGACAAGAAGGCTCTGCAGAGAGTAGTGCGTTCGGCCGAACACACTATGGGAACTTCACTCACCCCCCTGCAGGAACTATACAACAGGAGGTGCAACTCCAGAGCAAATAAAATCATGGGAGACCCCTTCCACCCCTGCAACGGACTGTTCCAGCTGCTACGGTCAGGCAAACGCCTCCGTTGCCATGCGGTGAGAACGGAGAGGTTGAGAAGGAGTTTCTTCCCCAGAGGCAATTCGGACTGTAAATGCCTATCTCACCAGGGACTAACTCTACAGAACGTTTTTCCTTCCATTATTTATTATGTAAAAGAATATGTGTGTTATGATTGTGTTTATAATTTGTTTGGTTGTTTTGTTGTTTGTCTTTTGCACAAAAGTCCGCGAGCATTGCCACTTTCATTTCACTGCACATCTTGTATGTGTATGTGACAAATAAACTTGACTTGACTTGACTTGACTTGACCAGATAATCGTTTTTTCGACACAAAGTGCTATAGTAACTCAGTGGGTCAGACAGCATGTCTGGAGAACGTGGATAGGTGTTGTTTCTGAAGATGGGTTTGATCCAAAATGTCTCCTATCCAGAGATGCTGCCTGACCCGCTGAGTTACTCCAGCACTTGGGTATTTTTTATGAAAATCAGCATCTGCAGTTTTTCTTGTGTAGACTTGTTTGAAGTGAATACAATCTGACCACAAGACCTGGAATTAACTCTCCTGATCTCGTGACAAATAGCATCAAGGAATCTTTTGCCCTTGCCTGTCCGCACCCTGGTCTAACACCTTATCCCACAAACATCGTGTCCCCAGTGGTCCAGAACATTAACGGCTTGGAGTTAGCGCTGCTGTCTCTAGACCACATCTTGAACCCATGACATTCTGACTCTCGACAAGAATGCTGCCAACATTAACCGCCATTTCACACATTTTTTATGAGTTGTTTCCACTGTGAATGTTCATTGAACTGGGAAGGAAATAAAGGCGCATTAAAGTTTCATGAAGCTAAAATGCAACGGTAAAGAGTTTTACACAGCGCAATGTGAATAAAGTTATTATTTGGTTTTCACCGTAAACACCCAAGGGATTAATGTAATGTGTCCACATTCCTCACAGGTGAGGTTGAGGATATTTTATTCAGCTGAAGTTAAACATTGCCGCAAGGTAAGAATCAAAGTTTAATCTAGGTTGCACTTTGAAGGATGAAGGGAAGTCATCATTCTTCTCCACAGATAATCGGCAGTGGGAAACTCACACATCCGAGGTAGACATTTGCTCATAAAAGAGAGATTTTCCACCACGAATGCACAAGGTCAAAGTATAAACGCTGGCATCATGCTTCGATGGAGCCAGAGCCTTGAAGTCATATATTACAAGCCACAAATGGGAACTCGAGAGCAATGTAGACCAGCTAGAGTGAAATTAGTCATATGTTAATGTTTTAAATTTAATTCAATATTTAGTCTTTATTTGCACTAAGGTTTGGGGGTTTTGTTTGCACTAGTATTGGGTTTGTTAATAAAATGCAAATTCATTAAATGATATATTATCTGTGTATTGCATTTGCATGTCTAGATGTAATTGTCCCATTGTTGATACACATGGCAATTAAGCTTGTAGAAACAAATAATTCTTTAACAAGGTTCGGAGAGGGTAGAAGGCCTGTATGGGATCCAAGAGGAGGGGGGGGGGATGTTGGAGACAGGAGATGGGGCCGTCACTGTTTTTTAAAAATGTCCAGAGAGACCCAATCTGAAGAAGGGTCTCAATCTTGACTAAAAACATCACCTATCCATGTTCGAGTCTGAAGAAGGGTCTCAATCTGAAGCGTCACCTATCCATGTTCTCCAGAGATGCTGCCTGACCCGCTGAGTTACACCAGCAACCTGTCTTTGTGACAGAACTCCAAGGACACATTCTAGAACCGTGTATCTTCTCTGCAGGCACATTGCCGTGTTTCTCCTTTACCGTGCATCTAATAGACTGAACAAGGTGGGAGCGACCAACTAAACGATTTGAAGACTAAAGCAGAGAACCTGCTTCCCCAGATAATTAAAGTAAACGTCACTCTTTCAGTGACGATTCATAATACTTTCCCCTCTGGTAGAAGATTCAAGGTAAAACTACATCTAAGGCAAATCAATGGAACATAGAACAGTACAGCACAAGAACAGGCCATTTGGCCTTTATTGTCTGTGCCGAACATGATGTCTGAAGAAGGGTCTCGTCCTGAAACATCACCTATTCCTTTCCTCCAGAGATGCTATCTGACCCGCTGAGCTACTCCAGCTTTTTGTGTCTATCATGCCAAGGCCATCTCTTATCTACCTGCACATAACCCATATTCACTGCATATCCGTGCCAACATAAAACTACTATTGCATCTGCCTCAGTTACCACATTCGGCAGTGTGTTCCAGGCATTCTCTACCCTCTTTGCCAAAAAAAAAGCCACAAACATCTCCTTTAAACTGTGCCTCTCTCACCCTAAAGCCATGCCCTCTGGTATTTGGTATTTCCATCCTAGGGAAAAAGGTTCTGACTGTCTATCCTATCTATGCCTCTCATAATTTTATATACCTCTTGCAGATCTCCCCACAACCTCTGGCGTTCCAGAGAAAACAATCCAAGTCTGCCCAACCTCTCCCTGTAACTAATACCCCCTAATCCAGGCATTATCCTGGTAAACCTCTTCTGCCAAAGCCTCCACATCTTTTCTGCAATGGGGGTGACTAGAACTGCACACAGGAAAAGATCTGTTCTTAAACATATCATTAACTTTCAGCCTTGGGATTATGCATGTCCCGAAACTAATTCAACTGTAGATGTGACTGACCTAGTATTTATTGTAGAGAGTGTGAGCTATCAGAAGATTTTGCATGTTTTATGATTCAGCCTCGACCACCTTGGAATATAGGATAAAAAATGATTATAGAATATTGCTTTGCAAGATGTGATTCATACCCAGAGAGCAGCTTCAATTTGTGTTTACACCATCCTGCCAACAATAAAGCACAAGGTTTTATCTCATCCCTTTGCAATCAGCTAGTGCAATTCAATAGAAATAATATTATTTTTATTAAACCTACTTGCATTGAATGTCACCCGGGTATTATTTATTCATGTTTATCTGGGCCTCCACAAATATTACAATGCAGATTGTCATCGCTACAGGATTCATCAACATTTCAATCCTATTTGCTGCTTCAAATGCATTTAGAAAGATCAAGTTAAAGAGAGCATGTTGACCCAGCTACATGTATCCCGACTGCACTCTCAGGCAGATAGAAGACCTCTTGACCAAACTGTATCAAACACTTCCTATCCAAACCCCCTCACCTGAATCAATCTATTGCCAGCCACGCTGTGCTCTGCCCCTCCTCTTTTCCAGCTTTCTTCACCTACAATCAGTCTGAAGAAGGGACCCAACACAAAACATCACCTATCCATGTTAAAGTCTAAAGAGGACGCCCGACCCAAAACGTCACCTATCTCTGTTCTCCAGAGATGCTGCCTGACCTGCTGAGTTACTCCAGCACTTTGTGTCTTTTTGTTTGTAAACAAGCATCTGCAGTTCCTTGTAAATCCTATCCAATTGTGCTCACTTCTCTGGCAGCTCATCCCAGATATGGACTACCATCTAAGTGAAAAAGTTGCCCTGCATTCCCACTTAAATCTCTCTCCTCTCACCTTTAGAATCCTCTAACTTGGGGAAAAAACTGTGAGCGTTCACTTTATTCATGCCCTTCACAATCGAGATGTGCTGTCCATAATCCATAAACTAGGTACAGTCCGATTCACCTCTCCCCCACTATGGACATTGGACTTTGTCTCTGGAACTGATGCACTACAATGCTGAGAACTATATTCAACACTCTGTATCTTCCTCTTTGCTCAAGCTTTTTGTAGGTTAATTCAGAGATGGAGTGGAAGCAGGTTCTTCAGCCCACCGAGTCTGCACCAACCGTGATCACTCATGCACTAGTTCTATCCTATTCAATGGAGACAATTCACAGAAGCCAACTAACCTACAAACCTGCATGTCTCTGGAATGTGGGAGAAAACCAGAGCTCCCAGAGAAAACCCACACAGTCACAGGGTGCCAAGGGCAGGCCATACAGACAGCATCCGTAGTTATGATCGAACCCGGGTCTCTGGCGCTGTAAGGCAGCAACTCTACCGCTGCACCACTGTGCCACCCAATTGTACTTGAGTTTGACTTGATTCCATTGATGTAGTCTTACGTTATCTGTTTGGATAGCATGCAAACCAAAGCTTTTCACTCTACCTCAGTATACGTGATAATAATAAACCTAAATCTATCTTGTACACGTCAATACGGTCACCACTTCAGCTTCCTACGCTCCAAAGGAAAGAGTCCCAGCCGATCCGACCTGTCCCTGCACTGAAGATTGGCAATTAGAATTCAAATCCAGCCCAGCCACATCTACTATTTCTAGTTCACGTTCAGCCAACAATCTAGCCAACTGGGCAGCACGGTGGCGCAGTGGTAGAATTGCTGCCTTACAGCGCTTGCACGGCCTGAGACCCGGGTTCGATCCTGACTACCGTCGCTGTCAGTACGGAGTTTGCACATTCTCCCCCTGGCAGCGTGGGTTTTCTCTGAGAACTTCCGTTTCCTCCCACGCTCCAAAGTACAGGTTTGTAGGTGAATTGGCTTGGTGTTAATGTGCGGGGATCGCTGGTCAGTGTGGACTCGGTGGGCCGGATGGCCTGTTTCCGCTCTGTATCTCTAAACTAAACTAAAACTAAACTAATCCAGATGGTTACTGATTTCTCACCCAAAACATCACCTTCCCATTCCCTCCACAGATGCTGCCTGGCCCCCCCGAGTTCCTCCAGCAACTGGTGTTTTGTCGTATTGCAAAGACCTTTTTGAAATCCTGCTCAAAACTGATTTATATTCCTTTATCATTTCATCCAAGGCTGCAGCTGACTTGATATCTAATTGTTTAGTAGACCTTATTCAAAATCTAACCAAATAATGAATAATAATCTGTGATTTTCATTTCCAACGGAAGTGAAGATAAAATAGCATTTCAAATTTTCTGGCCCTGGCAGCGTGAAATGGGCTTTTAATTTCATGATGTTTCAGCTGCTTCTTACAGCAGCTACACAAATCATTTTTGCACTTGACTGGAGAATTTGAATTTTCAAATCTCCACATTATCACTGACCTTTCACCTTCAAATTGCTGCAGTGGTATGGTCTAAAATGTAACCAGGCAGCATAAATATATTTCTTCCTTCACTTGGCCTTTAACCCCACTTCATCAGCTTCTAGATTAATTTCATTTATTCCTCCCTTGTGGTTTTGACATTGGTGTGAAATTCATTTTGAATTCCCAGCTGACGTTATTCTTGATGAAACAGATTCATGCACCTTCATCAGTAATGCCAACAAAAGAGTTCTCACCTTGCCATACATGTTGTGATTTATTACCATCAGAGGCACCAGAATCTGGGGTATGGTCGGCACAGTGGCGCAGTGGTAGAGCTGCTGCCGCACAGCACCAGAGACCCGGGTTCAATCCTGACTACGGGTGCAGTTGGTACGGAGGTTGAACGTTCTCCCTGTGACCAATTTTCTCCCACACTCCAAGGACGTGCAGGTTTGTAGGTTAATTGGCTTGGTAAATGTAAAGAAATTGTCACTAGTGTGTGTAGGATAGTGTTAATGTGCGGGGATCGCAGGTAGGCGTGGACGAAGGGCCTGATTCTGCACTGAATCTCTAAACTAAAATAAATATCTACCTGCACATTACCCACATCCCTCTATTCCCTGCACTAAACATAGAAACATAGAAGCATAGAAAATAGGTATAGGAGTAGGCCATTCGGCCCTTCGAGCCAGCAGGCGATTCAATATGATCATCCAGATTCAGTACCCCGTGTTTTCTCCCCATATCCCTTGATTCCGTCAGCCTTGAGAGCTATATCTAACTCTCTCTTGAATACATCCAGTGAATTGGCCTCCACTGCCTTCTGAGGAAGAGAATTCCTCAGATTCACAACTCTCTGGCTGAAAACGTTTTTCCTCAACTCAGTCCTTAATGGCCTACCCCTTATTCTTAAACTGTGTCCCCTGGTTCTGGACTCCCCTAACATGGGGAACATTTTCGATCCCTTAATAATTTTATATGTTTCCATAAGATCCTCTCTCATCCTTCTAAATTCCAGTGAACCATTCTTTCATATGTCAGTCCCGCCATCCTCAATAGCAATTAACCCCAATAGCAAGAATGTACTTCCTCAAATTATAAGACCAAAACTGCACACCAGAGCCCTGTACAACTGCAGAAGGACCTCCTTGGTCCTATACTCAAATCCTCTCGCTATGAAGGCCAACATGCCATTAGTTTTCTTCACTGCCTGCTGCACATGCATGCTTACTTTTAAGGGCCTGTCCAACTTGGGATTTTTTCGGCGACTGCCAGCATCATTGACTGACGTATTAGGTCTCCGAAAAAGTTGCGGCGTGATGATATATTGACGCGCAGTGTCTCCTCAAGTGTCACAACATTTTTTTTATGCCCGCTGGATTTTGAAATGTTCAAAATCTTTCGGTGACCCTGATATGTCAGTCAATTACACCGGCAGTCGCCGAAAAAATCGGCAAGTGGGACAGGCCCTTCAGTGACTGATGTACAAGGACATCCAGGTCTCGTTGCACCTCCCCTTTTCCTCATCTGACACCATTCAGATAATAATCTGCCTTCTTGTTCTTGCCACCAAAGTGGATATCCTCACATTCATCCACATTATACTACATCTGCCATGCATCTGCCCACTCACCAAATCTATCCAAGTCTCTCTGCAGCCTCATAGCATCCTCCTCGCGGCTCACACTGCCACCCAGCTTTGTGTCATCCACAAACTTGGAGATGTTACATTTAATTATTTTGTCTAAATAGACCTCATTGGCTGTGATGCTCCCTGAACGTGCTGACTTCCCATTCCACCTCTCCATATATTCCTGCACCACTGTGCTTGTAGTTGAGGCCGGTTCTATAACAGCATTTAAAACACATTTAGACAGGTAGATGCATAGGAAAGGTTTAGAGGGATATGAGCCAAATGTGGACAGGTGGGATGAGTGTAGATGGGATATGTTCAAATCAAATCAAATCAAATCAAAATTTATTTGTCATTTGGACCCCTGGAGGTCCAAACGAAATGCCGTTTCTGCAGCCATACATAACATACACAAATAGACCCCAGACACAACACAGTTACATTTAACATAAACATCCATCACATAACTGTGATGGAGGCAAATAAACTTATCTCTCCACTGCTAAAAGTCATGGCCCCCGCTGGCAATGGCGATTGTCCCGCGGCCATTATAGCCACGCCGGGTGGTGCGAGGTCGCACACCGGGTCTTGGTGTTAGAGCCCCCGGTGTGCGCTCGCAAAGTCCGCAGCCATTCCAGCCGCGCGGGGCAGTGGTGGCAGGCCCTGCTCCAGGAGCTCTTCGACCCCGCAACTCGGGCGGGAGGAGTCGCCGCCGCAGAAGCCCCGAAAAGCGGTCTCCCCCCAGGGAGCCGTGGGCTCGGCGCCGTCGTCCACAGACCTGTAGAGAGCCTCCGACTCTCCGGCAGCAGCAGCAGCAGCAGCACCAGCAGCAACAGCAGCACCAGCAGCAGCAGCAGCAGCACCAGCAGCAGCAGCAGCACCAGCAGCAGCAGCAACAGCAGCAGCGCTCCTCCACCGCTCCGGACCGGCCAGCTCCGCGACGGTGACGGTGAGTCGGCACCTGAGTCCCCGGCTTCTTCCCGTTGGAGGCCGCTCCTCGTTGCGGCCTCAACGACGGCTGAGACCCGACGAGAAAAGGTCGGGTCTCAGTGCAGGGAGAGATTCAAAAAGTTTCCCCCTCCCTCCCCCCCCACCCCACCCCCCCACACACACACCCCAACATAAAATAACAAACACTACATAAAAACACAGACAAAAAATAATAAAAACGCGGACAGGCTGCAGAGGCCGCTGCTGGCCAGAGCCGCGCCGCCTACTGGATATATGTTGGTCGTTGCGGGCAAGTTGTGCCGAAGGGCCTGTTTCCACTCTGCATGACTATGACTCTAAATTGTAATATCTACTTCATTATGCCTATGCCAAGGAATCAAGTGATTGACCTGACTGCCACAACCCTCCAAATTCGTTAAGACTTTAAACCCTTAAGTTGGACCAAAGGGCCTGTTTCGGTGTTCTGTGACTATGTATGACTCTACGATTCATGGAACATGTTAAAATCCAAAATGGTCAACAAATTTAGAATAACAGTATTCAGAATTAAGATAGAAAATCTTGATCGGGGGAAGGGGCCCCCCCGCTTGCTGCAACGTGTGGCAACAGGCAGTAGTTAGGACTGTGGGGTACGTCTGTAACGTTGTTGGCGCCAACACGTGGCGACACTTGTGTACCGCCTAAGTTGCATTTCACTGTATCAACGTAAATTATTGTTCATTCATTCATTCAAATCTCGTTACCACCCAAGAAAAATTGCCAGTATTTCACATTCAAGCAAGGATTTCAGCGCAAAGGATCTGACCAGATATGACTCCTTAGTTAATGTGTATTTCATAAACTTGATTTAGTAACTGCTGAATGTCTGTGGTTTTCACACTTGGCTTGCTGAAAAACCTCCACTTTAGTTTTACAGTGCATTTGCAGTGCGTAGTCAAACAGATGAGGCCCACCAAATTAACGGCAATGGATGCACGAGGTGTTTCATTTAAACGCAATTCCAGCTTTGTGCTGACAGGGGATATTTATATTACTGTAAATTCCAAGCAAATCAAGGTGATCTCAGTAAAATTAAAATTGTAAGCTTTCTAAATTGATGAAAGCCATCTCAAGGCTAAGATCAATGCCACTGAGAAATCGGGAATCAACTTGAGGTGAAACAAAGGTAATTTCATGTCAAATTCATGCCCACCCTGCCACATTGACCACTCTGTAAACTGGCTTGGTGTGCTTCTGCTGGACACTTGTACTGTATCTGAGATGCTTATTTTCAAGAGGTATCTAAAGGGCCTGTCCCACTTAGGTGATTTTTTAAGCAACTATGGCGATAGTCACTGTCGCGGCGTGAAGCCGGAAATGCACCCGCCCCACGACAATGTCCACGACAAATAACCACCTAGTCAACGTCACGCTACGACAAGCTACGTCAACTGGCGACACAATTCCTCGCGACTCGGGATGTCCTCCTACGACCATGTCTACCACAACCTTCAACCACGTAGGCAACAACCTACGACACCCGGTCAACATACCTCCACCAGTGACAAGCTACGACCCTGACGGCATGAAGACAACTGAAGGTTCTCTTGACGCCGGTACTGTCGATGGTTGACGTAGGATGACGTCGGTTGTCGCCAATGGAATTCACCGAGGTCAGGACCCGTCGACAACCAACCTCACCTGGCGCCTGGCGTCCTGGCGACAACCTACAACACCCACGACAGGAGAAGAGAGGCAACGTCAAGCCCACTGTCGCCGCGAGGTTTTGAACATTTCAAAATCCAGCGGTGACAAGATATAAGTAACGACACTTGTGGAGACAACTCATGACATACAAGCGTCACCCCGCGACCATGTGGCAACAGCCTATTTTTTGGCTGTCGCTGAAAAAATCGCCTAAGTGGGACAGGCCCTTAAGTGCTTACGTATAGCGATACTTGTAATGAACTGGATACAACAATGAATTTCACTGTACCTCAGTACATGTGACAAATAAGGTATGATTGCAACAATTTGTCTACACTATGTCAACAATGGCTTTAGTTTAGTTTAGCTTAGAGATACAGAATGGAAACTGGCCCTCCAGCCCACCAGGTCTGTGCCGATCGCAATCAGTGGTATACCAGCACCATTCTACACACTGGGGGCAATTTACAGAAGCCAATTAACCTCCAAATCTGCGTGTCTTTGGGTTGCAGGGGGAAACCGAAGTGCCTGGAGGAAACCCACGTGGTCATAGGGAGAACGTACAAACTCTGCACAGACTGCACCCGTAGTCAGGATCGAACCCGGGTCTCTGGCGCTGTGAGGCAGTACCTCCACCTCTGAGCCACTGTGCTGTCAATTGTGTACAGAAATATAGGCTGAGAGGACATCCTTAACAAGTTAAAATCAATCCACGATATTTCACAAGTACCATTCTTCCGTGAGTCGTGCCAAGTAAAAAAGTCAACAGGGCAGGTAATCGAACTCTTGAATGGGAGTTGGTTTTATGGAGTGGCATGAGAAGGTGAGAAGTGGGAAGGTTTTGGGGAGACTATCTCCTGAGAGTTCAAAGCAAGGTATTTCCAGTGAAGCCGTGGAAACGAAGGATTCACAAGGGTCTGAATTAGTGCCAGCGAGTCATACAACAGGGAAACAGGCCCTTCAGGCCCAACTCCTCTCCTCCGATCAACTCTGCACATGAACCATACTTCCCCATACATCAATTTTCCCATCAACAAGATAGACACACAGTTCTTGAGTAACTCAACCGCTCAAGCAGCATCTCTGGAGAAATATTAATGGCCAATTAACCTGCAAAATTGGCATGTCTTTGGGATGTGGGAGGAAACTGGAGCACCTGGAGGAAACCCACATGGTCAAGGGGGGAAAATGCAAACTACACACACAGACAGCACCCGAGGCCAGGATCAAACCCACGTCTCTGGTGCTGTGACGTAGCTGCTCTACGAGTTGCGCCACTGTGCTGCCTTAAAATGTAATCTCAACTGAAATGCAACCTGATTCCTTTCAACACCCTATCCTCAATCATGTCGAGACTTGTGACAAATAACATGGGACAAAATAACCACTTCAACCTAAGAAAGACACAAAGTGCTGGAGTAACTCAACGGGGTCAGGCAGCATCTCTGGAGAAAAAGGATGGGTGACGTTTTTCGGGCTGGGGCTGTTCTTAGATTAGATTAGATTAGATTAGATTCCTTTATTGTCATTCAGACCTTTGAGTCTGAATGAAATTATGTTGCCTGCAGTCATACACAGAACCAATAAAAACAAAACATACAATAAACACAAATTAAACATCCACCACAGTGAGTTCACCAAGCACATCCTCACTGTGATGGAGGCAAAGTCTTAGTCTCCGTCTCTTCCCTCCTTGTTCTCCGTCTGCGCTGAGGCGATCGATCCAGGCCGGAGATGCCGCTCTCCAGTCCAGCGGACCTCCGTGGTGCCGCCGCCGAAAGCCGGAACGCCGTCTCCGCTCCGAGACGACCCGCCACAACATTAGCTCCGAGCAGCCGCCCCAGCTGCAGGCCGCCGCCCCAGCTCCGGGTCCCGCAGTCTCCGCTCCGGGCCGCTGCCCCAGCTCCGGGTCCCGCAGTCTCATCTCTGAGCCCCGCTGCATCAGCTCCAGGCCGCCACCGAAAGCCAGAACGCCGCACCAGCAAGTCGGGCCACCGCTGCCTTAGCCCCGAAGACGGCCAGCCTCTCGTTGGTAAGTCCTGGCTGGCTCTGCCTCCGGAGCCTCGGGGTCGGTCGCAGACTGGAGGAACGCCATTAGGCCTCAGCGCAGACGGAGGCAGAGAAGGGGGATACGACACAAAAAAGTCGCATTCCCTCGAAGGAAGAGACAGAGAACATGTTTCACCCCCCCCTCTAACACAACCCAACAAACTAAAACTTAACCAAAACAAGACAAAAAAAACCAACAGAAAAAAGTAAAAACAGACGGACTGCAGGCGAGCCGCAGCTGTTAACAGCGCCGCCACTTCACTCATCCTTTTGTCTCCAGAGATGCTGCCTGACCCGCTGAGTTACTCCATCACTTTTTTTGTCTCTCTTTAGTATAAACCAACATCTGCGAATCTTAGTTCCCACCAATCTAAAACGCTGTTTGCTGCCACTATCATATCTGCCTCCACCACCATCCCTGGCAGCATGTTCCAGGCACCCACCACCACCCTTGTAAATTAACGTGCCCTGCACATCATCTTCAAACTTTGCACTTTTGCACTTGCACTTTTTACACGTTTCGTGCAAATGCTTTAAAAATATTTGGCTATTCATCTTTCAGAAAACACGATAAATTAAAACATATAGATGCAACAAAATGAATGGCCATTTCATATGGAATATATTCTACCAGCTACTTATATGCATGCTGCAGGCATTTTAACCTGATGTTTACGTAAGTGTTTAAATTAATCCTTTAATCCTCTTCAAAGCAGCTCCACGAGATTTAACGCTACCTTTGAAGGTGATGTTGGAGTATTTCACATTCCTGCATTACTTTGCTTTTATAACTTGCCAGAGAGAGGTCTGGAAATAGAGATGAAAGAACAAGAGAGAAAAATAAAATGTGGAAAGTGATCAAAGGAGGACGAAAATGAAGAGAAAGTCAAGGATTTCTATGTGGACTACCATTACCGCATCTACATGACGCCCGCAAACAGTGGCACACTACTCTGTTGCAACCACTGGCAGAGTTGCTGGTTCATGGAGCCAGAGGCCCCAGTTCGATCCTGACCTCAGGTGCTGTCTGTCTGTGTGGAGTTTGAACACTGTGACCACGTGGGTTTCCTCCGGGTGCTGCGGTTTTCCTCCCAGCCCACAGACGTGCGGGTACGTTGGTTAATCAGCCCTCTGTAAATTGGCCCTAGCGGGTAGGGAGTGGATGAGAAAGCGGGATAACATGGAACTTGAGTGAACTTGATTGTTAGTGGTGAGACTGTCATATGCTGAGAGAATGGAGCGGCTGGGCTTGTACACTCTGGAGTTTAGAAGGATGAGAGGGTATCTCATTGAAACATATAAGGTTGTTAAGGGTTTGGACACACTAAAAGCAGGAAATATGTTCCCGATGTTGGGGGAGTCCAGAACCAGGGACCACAGTTTAAGAATAAGGAGTAGGCCATTTAGAACGGAGACGAGGAAACACTTTTTCTCACAGAGATATGTGAGTCTGTGGAATTCTCTGCCTCAGGGCGGTGGAAGCCAGTTCTCTGGATACTTTCAAGAGAGAGCTAGATAGGGCTCTTAAAGATAGCGGAGCCATGGGGATATGGGGAGAAGGCAGGAACGGGGTACTGATTGGGAATGATCACATTGAATGGCGGTGCTGGCTCGAAGGGCCGAATGGCCTACTCCTGCACCTATTGTCTATTGTCTATTGATCCACCCTATCTGAAGAAAATAGCCATGTCCAACGCACTGATACAATCACCCAGAAAGCTCATCAACATCTCTCCTTTCCGAGAAGACTGAGGAGATATGCCTCAGGAAGGAAGGAGGCTACAGAGAGTGGTGGACACTGCCCGGTCCATCACGGGTACTGACCTCTCACAGGGCATCCTTCTCACAGCCGACTCTGCCACTAGCTTTGCACCAACAGCAAACCTGGATACGTTACACTTGATCCTTTGCTCAGATCATCTGCATTGTAAGCAGCTTAGTTTGTGTACTGCTGGATTCTCAGCTCCTGTCCCTACTGTATGCCAGTAATCACAGCCTCGCAACATGGAAATCATCTGCTATTCTTGCTCTGATTTCTCCACATCAACCAATTGTATTGGGCAGCACGGTGGTGCAGCGGTAGCGGTGCTGTCTTCCACCACCAGAGACCCAGGTTTGACCCTGACTAGTTGGTACAGAACTTGCAAGTTCCCCCTGTGACCACGTACGTTTCCTCTGGGTTCTCCCGTTTCTCCAAAACTCCAACGACTTGCAGGTTTGTAGGTTAATTGGCTTCTGTAAACTGACCCCAGCATGTACAATAGAACTAGTGTATGGGGATCGAAGGTACACAAAAAAGCTGGAGAAACTCAGCGGGTGCAGCAGCAGCATCTATGGAGCGAAACCCTAAAGGGTTTCGGCCTGAAACGTTGCCTATTTCCTTCGCTCCATAGATGCTGCTGCACCCGCTGAGTTTCTCCAGTTTTTTTGTGTACCTTCGATTCTCCAGCATCTGCAGTTCCTTCTTAAACATAGTGTATGGGGATCGCTGGTTGGCATGGACCCAGTGGGCCTAAGGGCCTGTTTTCACGCTGTTTCTCTAAACTAAACTAAATTAAGCTTTCATCTACTCTGCTAGCAACAATCTCAAAACAACTCAAATATATTTATTAAACATGACTTCCCTTTCTTGCTGACTCTGTCCACGATTAGTAACAGTTCTTATGATGTTCTCTGCTATTTTTACTGCTTCACGGGTTTTCATTTCCCTGCTCCCTCCTTTAAGGGGTAACTTTATCCACACAAAGGGTGATGGGTGTATGGAACAAACTGCCAAAGGAGGTAGTTGAGGCAGGGACCATCCCAACATTTAAGAAAAAGTTAGACTGATACATGGATAGGACAGGTTTGGAGGTATGGACCAAAAGCAGGTAGCATAGCTGGGACATGTTGGCGGGTGTGGGCAAGTTGCACCGAAGGGCCTGTTTTCACACTGTATCACTCTATGACTACATTATATCTCCAACATGCATGAATGCTTCAAAATCAAGTTGTCGAGTTTTATTGCCATATACTCAAGCATAGAAACATAGAAAATAGGTGCAGGAATAGGCCATTCGCCCTTCGAGCCAGCACTGCCATTCAATATGATCCTGGCTATTCATCTAAAATCAGTACATCTTTCCTGTTTTTTTCCCCATATTCCTTGATGTCGTTAGCCCCAAGAACTAAATGTAACTCTCTTGAAAACATCCAGTGAATTGGCCTGCACTGCCTTCTGTGGCAGAGAATTCCACAGATTCACAACTCTCTGCGTGCAGAAAGTTTGTTCCCATCTCAGTCCTAACTGCCCCCCCTTTATTCTTAAACTGTGACCAATGGTTCTGATCGCCCCCAACATCGGGAATATTTTTCCTGCAGTTACAGTAAGTGAAAATCTAGCAGGCAAGCAGGATGCTTTCACCAACCACCCCCATTTGAAGTCCACTGTCTTCCACCATATCTACCCTACCATAAGTGCTTGGTACTTACTTCCAGCAGCCACTGGTTGTCCTCCAGGATGCACCGAGCCACAGCCTGATCCATGCCAGTCACCTGGGCGAATTCGGCACAGAGACTCTCACGGCCCAGGGCTCTTGCACTGAGGTTGCTCCATGGCCAGAGCTGCAGTGAGCAACTCGCCAGCCCGGCAAACACTCGCCAGCCCTGCTCCCCGTCCGCATCTGTCCCCGCCGCTGCTTCCGCTTCCAACACCCGCGGCCCATGCAGTTGATATGAGTTTTGACATTTTCGTTGATCACAGAATTTCTCACAACAGAGCGAGAGAAATTTGTGATCAGCGTGAGAATTTGGTGAAATGCGTGATTCTCACGCTCAATGCATGGGAATTGTCAGCCCTGCCACTATCCCCCCTCTCCCTCTCCCCTCTCTCTCTCTCTCTCCCTCTCTCTCTCTCTCCCCCTCTCTCTCATCCCTCTCTCTCCACCTCTTTCTCTCCCCTCTCTCTCCCTC
Source organism: Leucoraja erinaceus (assembly GCF_028641065.1). NCBI lineage: Eukaryota > Metazoa > Chordata > Chondrichthyes > Rajiformes > Rajidae > Leucoraja > Leucoraja erinaceus. The sequence continues at coordinate 53,842,800 of NC_073386.1, read as the reverse complement.
ACACTCCCTCTCTCTCTCTCCCCCTCCCTCTCCCTCTCCCTCTCCCTCTCTCTCCCCCTCTCTCTCTCTCTCTCTCTCTCTCTCTCTCTCTCTCTTTCCTCTCTCTCTCTCTCTCCCTCCCTCTTCTCTCCCTCTCTCTCTCTCTCTCTCTCTCTCTCTTCTCTCTCCCTCTCTCTCTCTCTCTCTCTCTCTCTCTCCTCTCTCTCTCTCTCTCTCTCCCCCTCTCTCTCTCTCTCTCTCTCTCTCTCTCTCCCCTCTCTCTCTCTCTCTCTCTCTCTCTCTCTCTCTCTTCTCTCTCTCTCTCTCTCTCTCTCTCTCTCTCTCTCTCTCTCTCTCTCTCTCTCTCTCCTCTCTCTCTCCCTCTCTCTCTCCCTCTCTCTCTCCCCCTCTCTCCCTCTCTCCCCTCTCTCTCTCTCTCCTCCCCTCTCTCTCCCCCCTCTCTCTCTCTCTCTCCTTCTCTCTCTCTCTCTCTCTCTCTCTCTCCCTCTCCCTCTCTCCCCCCTCCCCCTCTCTCTCCCTCCCCCTCTCCCTCTCTCTCTCTCCTCTCTCTGTCTCCTCCCCCCTCTCTCCTCTCTCCTCTCCCTCTCTCTCCCCTCTCTCTCCCTCTCTCTCTCTCTCCCCCTCTCCCCTCTCTCTCCCCCTCTCTCTCTCCCTCTCTCTCCCTCTCTCTGACAGAAGCAATTCTGTTCCTCAGATGTTATTAATAAATTTTAGGTTGTACTTGTGTAGCAAACTTAACTACCTATGCTCTCTCCACTTATTCCTGCCCCTCTCGGCCCCACCGCTCAGATATCTCTCTCTCTCCCTCCCTCTGCCCTCCGAACTTTCTCCTCTCTCTCCCCCCTCTCTCCCCTCTCTCCCTCCCCCTCTCTCTCCTCCCCCTCCCTCTCTCTCCCCTCCCTCTCCCTCCCCCCTCCCCTCTCCTCTCCCTCTCCCCTCTCTCACCCCCCCCCCTCTCCCTCTCTCTCTCTCTCCCCTTCACTTTCACGCCCCCTCTGTCCCCCCCTCTCTCTCCTCTCACCCCCCCTCTCCCTCCCCCACACTGTCTCCCTGTCTCCTTCTCCTCTTTCTCTCTCCACCTTCCTTTGAGATTCTGTCCCTTCGGCACAGAGACTCTCGCGGCAGCGGCAGCGGCGCTTCCGACGGCTCCACGGCCCGGGACACTCGCACTGTCCGGAGCGCTCTATGGCCGGAGCTGCAGTGAGCGACTCGCAGCCCCGCAAACACTCGACAGCGCCGCAAATACTCGCAAGTCCCGGCTCCCCGCATCTGTTCCCGCCGCTGTTTCTGCTTCCATCCCTCCCGCAGCCCCGGCTCTCCAACACCCGCGGACCATGCAGTTTATCCGAGTTTTGAAATTTTCGTTGATCACAAAATTTCTCACCACTGAGCGTGAGAAATTTCTGATCAGCATGAGGGCGTGAGAGTTTGCTTAAGGGCGTGAGTCTCACGCTCAGGGCGTGAGAGTTGGCAGCCCTGACTAAGGTTCAACTATTTATTTGGTCCTACTAAGTGTGTGACAAGTTGTGTGTCCTAGCCCCTTGAAGTCAGGAGCTACAATGACCATAAATAATTCTGCTGCTCTAACCACCAATCCCCGCCACATTTCCATGTATCCAACATGAGCGTTGATTTGAATTAGGTGGCAGCGTTTGAGTTCCTGGAAGAGGAGGTGGCTGACAGGTAGAGTTAATAATTCACGCGCACTAATACACAAACATACGGCCCTTTGTGACCACAGATACCAGATGGGAAACCATCTGTGGTGTTTCTGGTCTGCAAACCCTCATAAACTTGCTGTGGGAACATGGAGCCAGTCATAGGTTCATAGGTTCTAGGAACAGAATAGGCCATTCGGCCCATCAAGTCCACTCATGGTTGATCTATCTTTCCCTCACAACCCCATTCTCCTGCCCTCCCCTTAACCCCTGACACCCTTACCAATCATGAATCTGTTAATCTCCGCTTTAAAAATATTCATTGACTTCCCCTCCACAGCTGTCTGTGGCAATGAGTTCCACAGATTCACCACCCTCTGACTAACAAAATGCTACCTCATCTCTTTTTTGAAGGTACGTCCTTTAATTCTGAGGCTATGACCTCTGGTCCTCGACTTTACCACTAGCGGAAACATCCTCTCCACATTGACTCTATCCAGGCCTTTCACTATTCAGTAAGTTTCAATGAGGTACCCCCTCATCCTTCTAAACTCCAGCGAGTACACAATGAGGCCCAGTACCATCAAACACTCATCATATGTTAACCCACTCATTCCTGGGATCATTCTTGTAAACCTCCTCTGGACCCTCTCCAGAGCCAGGTTGGGAAGGTGTCTTCCAATCTGACCTAGATTGGCAGGGCTGACTGGAGGTTAACCAAGGTCAAACTGTAATCATCTCAACTGTCAAAAGGCGAGTTTGAAACTGAATGCTTAAAGATTTTTTACTTAAGGTGATACCCGCAAGGAATCTGCAAACATTGTATTCATTTAAAAAATGTAAGTTTTCTTTAGCAAGGAAGATGGAAAGGAATTTCTGGCTGTACTCTTTATATGCGATGCTTTAATGTACAGAGTTTAATATATTCAGCCAGTTAAATGTCCTGATAGTTTTCTCTTTGGAATACGCATTACACTTATGTATCGCTTGCTTGCACTCATCTGAATGCAACACAGGACGCAAACATAGCTGTTAACCATATCTTGGTAAACGTGACATTAATAAACCAACTCAGAACAATCCAGGGTTCATATTCCAGCCTTGAGAAATGCTAATCAGATGGAGTTCATACTCAATAATCTAATAATCATACTCAATAATCACACTGAATGTCAATAAACCATGCCAATAATCACAGGTGTATACTCAATACCAATAACTAATAATGCCAATAATCATACTATGCCATTCATACCCAATGCCAAAACTCAGATGCCGATCATATATCGAGCTCATACTCCAAGTCCACTGTGCATCTGAGCTGAGGAACACCACAAGTGGTGAAGAGCGGTCAACTCACCCACTCCTTATTGAGACTGCGTCTGTAGAGAGTGTCCACTTGAAGATGTCCCGTGGACCTCCCTTTTCCTGCTCCCTCTTGCTGCACCTTTGCCGGGTCACTTGCTGTGGTCACTGCAGGTCAGCCACATCCCAGGTGGTTCTTCAACCCTGACTGTATGAAGTAGACAAAAGCCGCCGAGTCAGCAGAGGAATCACAATTCACCACAACATGCAGAAAATAGAAATGCTATTACAAAGGCTCAGAACTTAATTGGCCCCCAGCGGAGGCAAACCACAAACTAATCTGCAACATGGAATGAGCAGAACACAGTGCTTGAGGGTACACAAAAATGCTGGAGAAACTCAGCGGGTGCAGCAGCATCTATGGAGCGAAGGAAATAGGCAACGTTACGGGCCAAAACCCTTCTTCAGACTTGATGCTGCTGCACCCCGCTGAGTTTCTCCAGCTTTTTTGTGTACCTTCGATTTTCCAGCATCTGCAGTTCCTTCTTAAACACATTGCTTGAGGGGTTCAGTGGGTCAGGTTGCATCTGTGTCGGGAATGGACAGAGGACATTTCAGGTCAGGACACCACTCCACTCTCAACAAGGCCAAAAGGACACAAAGTGCTGGAGTAACTCAGCGGGCGAGGCAACATCTCTGGAGAACATGGATAGGTGACGTCTCAGGCCCAGACCCTTCTTCAGACCCAGGAATGCTGCCTGACTGGCTGAATTACTCCAGCACTTTGTGTCCTTTTGTGCAGTAACCAGCATTTTCAGTTCCTTGTTTCTACATACTCAATGAGTCCCGACCCGAAATGACACCTGTCCAATTCCCTCCAAATGATGCTGCCTGACCTGCCGAGTTCCTCCGGCACTTGGTTTTTTACTCAAGATTCCAGCATCTGCAGTTCCTTTTGTTTTCATAGAATAAGCAACTTACACAGCCTTCCTGCATTGTCTCTGCTGACAGTTTACACTACAAATTGTTGGATGAAAGTGTCACAAGACAAATCCATCAAACCAGCCGCACAACAAGTATCTTATCCCACTTACACATCCATTCCCTACAGAGTTGGGGCAATTTACAGAGGCCAATTAATCTGCAAACCGTACATCTTGTGGGATGTGGGAGGAAATCGGAGCATCCGGAGGAAACCCACGCGGTCACAGGGAGAACTTGCGCGAGATAACCACCTACGAGGTTCTTGCACAGTAATCAACCAGAACCAGAACTTGCAAACTCCGCACGGACAGCAGCCGAGATTACAATCGAACATGGAATGTTGGCCCTGTGAGGTAGCAGCTCTACCCGCTGCGCCGCTGTGGCATCCTGATTACATTGGCTACTTAAGCATTGCAGGTGATTATGCATAAATAGTAAAACATAAACATTTTTTTATTTAACCCATATTCTAAACAAGATGACGAATTAAGACTGTGGTGATGCACTGTAATCCACAAACGTCGAATACATGATTTTTTTTTTCGCACACTGTGGCTAATGATAGTTTTGGATTGGAAACTAAATGAGGCACAACAAGTAATTTGCTGCTAATCTGACATGGAGTAGGAGTTGAGGAGAAGAAAATAAGGGCACCAACAGGAGCTCCTACCTCACAATTACACAGTCATGCACCCCGCGGTAACAATCACAGATCAACAAATGTACTTAATATATACTCACTCATATTAGCGCAAATGTGGATAAATACAGAGGGAATTCATCTTGCTTGAATCATGGGGAGATAGCAGACAGCTAGTGTACACAAGGGCATATGTTGTTTAGTTTAGTTTGGAGACGGCGCTGAAACAGGCCCTTCAGCCCGTCGTGTCCGCACCGACCAGCGATCCTCGCACACTACACTATCCACTATCCTACACACACTAGAGACAATTTACACCAAGTCAATTAACCTACAAACCTGGCCCTGTTTAGAGTGTGGGAGGAAACTGAAGATCTCGGATAAAACCCACGCAGTCACGGGGAGAGCGTACAAACTCCATACAGACAGCACCCGTAGTCGGGATCGAACCAGGGACTCCGTCGCTGTAAGCGCTGTAAGGCAGCAACTCTATCGCTGTGCCACCGTGCCACCCCAGGGACAGTTTCCACCTAGTTGTTATCTGGCAACTAAACCATCCTATCAACAACTAGAGGATGGTCCTGACCTCTCATCTTCCTCATCAAGGACTATCTTTAATTGGATTTTACCTTGCACTAAACGTTATTCCCTTTATCCTGTGTCTGTAAACTGTGGACGGCTTGATTGTAATCATGTGTAGTCTTTTTGCTGACTGGATAGCATGTGACAAAAAAGCTTTTCATTGTAACCCCGGTACACATTGTGGGAAGAAACTATCTTGAATATTCCATAAGCTAGGATACTGTCCGATTCACCTCTACCCCATTGTGGACATTGGACTTTGTCTACGGAACTGACGCGCTACGATGCTGAGAACCGTATTCTGCACTCTGTATCTCCCCCCTATCTCAATCAATCAATCAATCAATCAATCAATCAATCAACCTTTATTGTTATCTTGCAAGCAACGGTTGTACAGTGCAAAATGAAAAGACGTTTCCCAGGGAATAGCGGAGCATCGCACATGAAATTTAAAACATTTCACACATAATAACACTAAAAACAATCCAGTCCCTGATGGAACAGTATAAATAGTTAAAAGCAGGTAAACAACGTTAAAATACAGTAAAACCAATCATAAAAATGTCCGGGGCAGCTGATTTGAGTGGCCAGTGCCAGTTATTAAAGTGGCCAGTGCCAGTTATTAAAGTGTCCATGCCAAGCCTCAGAATCTGGTGACTGTGAGTACAGAGTGACTGTTTAGCAGCCTCACAGCCTGTGGCAGGAAGCTGTTTAGCAGTCTTGTAGTCGGGTGCTGCGATATATATCTTGCCTGATGGCAGGAGATCCAGGTGTATGTGGAGGGGGTGCAGTTTGTCTATATCTAGATCCTCTATCTATTGCACTTGAATTTGACTATTGTATTTATGCACAATATTATCTGATCTGTCGGATATTATTCAAAACACATCATTTCACTGTTCCTCGGCACAAGGGACAATATTAAAGCTAAAACCTAAACGGTTTCTGATTGATTTGTTCAACTATTCAGTAGATGTTGCCGAGATATACGGGGGGGGGATTTTGTCTTCGATTCTTAATTCCACCTAAATGCTCGCTAATTTCCTGAGGGAGCCAAGATCAAACTTTATCCAGTTCAGTCACTGTTGATGCAGCTCAGGATCAACAGAGCCTTGCGTTACAATACATGACTTATCCAAACAAGTTCACAGGTTTGAGCAGTAGAATTAGGCCATTTGACCCATCTAGTCCACTCCGCCATTCAATCATGGCTAATCTCTGCCTCCTAATCCCATTTTCCTTCCTTCGCCCCATAACCCTTGACACCCTTTCTAATCAAGAATTTGTCTATCTCTGCCTTAAAAATACCGCCTGACTTGGCCTCCCCAGCCCTCTGTGGCAATGAGTTCCTCAGATTAACTACCCTCAGACTAAAGAAGTTCCTCCTCACCTCCTTTCTAAACGAGCGCCCTTTAATTCTGAGCCTATGACCTCTGGTCCTAGACTCTCCCACCAGTGGAAACATCCTTTCCACCCACTCTATCTATGCCTTACGTTATTCTATAGGTTTCAATGAGGTCCCCCCTTCTCAACTCCAGCAAGTAGAGGCCCCTTCAACCTCCTAAACTCCAGCGAGTGAACTTTAGACTGAGAGTGAATCTGTAGAATTCCCCATTCACCTAGTACGCTGCTCCTCACAGGTCACAGTGAGGCACATTCGGAGCTGTGAATGCCGGGGATGAGCTTTGATCTTGGATTCCTCAGGAACTGCAGGGGATCTTAGTTGGAATTAGACACTGAAGCCATAATTTGCCACTGTAAAATTCCCCCTAGTGTGCAGGGAGTGATGAGAAAGTGGGATAACATAGAACTACTGTTGCAGGAGTAGGCCATTCGGCCCTTCGAGCCAGCACCACCATTCAATGTGATCATGGCTGATCATTCCCAATCAGTACCCCGTTCCTGCCTTCACTCCATACACTTACACTATCCTACACACACTATGGATATTTTATATTTATACCAAGCCAATTAACCTACAAACCCATATGTATTTGTAGTGTAGGAGGAAGCTGAAGATCTCGGAGAAAACCCATGCATGTCACAGGGAGAACGTACAAACTCCGTACAGACAGCACCCGTCGTCAGGATCGAACCTGGGTGTCTGGCGCTGTAAGGCAGCAATTCTACTGCTTTGCCACTATGCTGCCCATGGGTTGGGCTGCTGCCTCACCGTGTCAGAGACCCGGGTTCCATCCTGTGTGGAGTTTGCACATTCTCCCTGTGTCCGTGTGGATTTCCTCCTGGTGCTCCGGATTCCTCCCACATCCCAAAGACATGCGGGCCTGCCAGTTAATTGGCCTTCTGTAAATTGCCCCCAGTGTGTAAGGAGTGCACGAGAAAATGGGACATAAAACTTGTGTGAATAGGTGATCGATGGTCGGCATGGATTTGGTGGGCCGAAGGGGCTTTTTCCCATATGTATCTTTCAACCAATCTTTCAGACAATCCATTTTCCAGGATAACAATTGCACAGTCATAGTCCCGACTCAAAACGTCACCCATCCATGTTCTCCAGAGATGCTGCCTGAGCTGATGAGTTACTCCAGTGCTTTGTGTCTTTTTGTGTATTAACCAGCATCTGCATTTCTTTGTTCCCACACAGTCAGTAGCTGACGTACTGAAGGCTTGCTTTGAAGCAAGTTACTCACCAGTTCACCAGCACCTCAGCCAAACCAAAGGACAGGTTTCCTCTGATGAGGAGGCGAGGAACATTGGTAAAGCCGGCCATTCGGTCCTTTGGACCTTTCCTAGCAATCAAGCAAATCTACAACAAACACATGCACTGGCAGTGGCTGAAAAGGCAAGGCAATATACAAGGCAAGTAGTCATAGATCAGTACAGCACAGGAACAGGCCCTTCTGCCGACAATGTTTACGCCAAACATGATGCCGACCAACTCTAATCAGCCTGCATGTAATCCATATCCTGCCATTCCCTGCAGGTCTGTGGATCGATCCAAAAGTTTCTTAAACACCACTATTCTATCTCTCTCTTCAACACCCCCGGCAGCATGTTCCATGATCCCGTCAAACCTACCTTAGAAACCCACCAACATGGCGTACAAGATGGTATAAACCAGCATTTGCAGTTCATTTTTTGTAGCATTTAAAGGATACTTGGACAGGTACATGGATAGGAAAGGTTTAGAGGGATATGGGCCAAATGCGGGCAGGTGGGAGTCGCGTAAGGTGAGGCATGTTGAACTTTAAACTTTAGAGATACAGCGCAGAAACAGGCCGTTCGGCCCATCAAGTCCGTGCTGACCACAACACAACAATTTTACCAAATCCAATTAACCTACAAATCTGTACGTCTGGAAGCTGGAGCACCTGGAGGAAACCCATGTGTTCATAGGGGGAATGTACAGACTCCGTACAGACAGCGCGTGTAGTCAGGATTGAGCCCGGGTCTCTGGCGCTGTGAGGCAGCAACTCTATCGCTGTGCCACTGTGCCGGCATGGTCAAGTTGGGCCATTTCCGTGCTGTACGACTCTATGACTGTAAACAGGCTCAGCACTGAAGTGAAACATTGTGGTTTATAATCACAATGACCCTAATTGGCAGCTGAGGGCCGTCGAGTCATGCCGCAAGTTGAGTTAGGATGGAACTTGCCAACAGTGGAAATCTGAGCATTGATGAGCTTCAGAGCTCCAAGTTCTTCAGCAATTCCTGTGATCATTCTGCCTTGAACAAGGTCAGAATTCCAATCAATTCATATTACGTTGATGGAATTTTTTCCTTTTAAAAAAAAAACGATTCCTCAGGCCAGTAGGTTGAGATGGATTTGCAGAGATGACAGAATCTTTTTAAGCAGCACTAATCTCCGCGTGCAAACAGACAAGGCATAGACAAGAATGCCCAAGGGTAGGGTCTGGAAGGAAAAATATTTCTGCTGCTGTTACAGATTTTTAATATCATTCTTTGACCAAAGAATTTTCCACATAACTTTTCCTTTTGCGTGTTTATCTCGAGGTATGTAACTTATGGCAGGGTTTGCCATTCAGTAGTCGAGCAGGATGAAATGTAACACCACAAAGAGTCACCTTAAAGTCTTCACTGATGTGAAGCTGACAGGGATGTCTCTCGGCTACGTTAGCACACAAGCAGAAAGGACGTGTCATTTGCAGAATTAAAACTGTCTGGAGTGCTTTTGTACTTGAAACTTTTGGTACTTTGGTTCAGGACAAAAGGGCGGCCCAGTGGTGCAGCAGGTAGTGCTGCTGCCTCACAGCGCCAGAGACCCGGGTTCCATCCTGACTACTGGGGCTGACTGTACGGAGTTTGTGCGGTCTCCCTGTGACCGCGTGGGTTTTCTCCGGGTGCTCCGGTTCCCTCCCACATCCCACAGACGTGCAGGTTTGCAGATTAATTGGCTTCTGTACATTGTGTGCAGGGAATGTGATAACATGAGACAAGCGTGAATGTGTGATTGATGATCAGCGCGGATTCGGGGGGGCCGAAGGGCCTGTTTCCCAGCTGTATCTCCAAACATATACACACAGACAAGCACAGGCAGACTAACACACACAAACACACACAATACATCCAACATACATACAGAAACACAGATACAAACGCACATACAAGCACACACACAAACAAATACACAGTGCAGAGTTGGGAAATTGAGGAGATATTTGCCTCTGCTTGGCTGCTGCACAGTCTCCAGCTGTTACTGCAACAGCAACATGCCGAACTGGATGGTTTCAGTAGAGCTCACAGTTCATTTCCCGATCAGCAGCATCCCACTTGCCCCCCCCCCGATCATGATATCCCACTGCTGCTGCCTCCCCTGCCCCGCAGTGAACACTCCCCACCAGCCGGCATTCACCGTTCTCAATGAATCCCCGTCTCAACAATCCTTCCACACCTACGATAGACACAACGTGCTGGAGTAACTCAGCAGGACAGGCAGCATGTCTGGAGAGAAGGAATGGGTGACGATTCAGGTCGACACCCTTCTACAGACTCCCAGTTTCTTCCACACATTGCAGATTCATCTGCAGGCAGCATTCTCTATGACAATAGAGACTGATGCGCTACAATGCTGAGAACTACATCCTGCACTCTGTATTTTCCCCTTTGCTCTACCAATTGTAGCTGAGCTTAGCTCGATTGCATTTATGTATGGCATTATCATATTTGATGTGATAGCGTGCAAAACAATGCTCTCCACTGTACTTCGATAAACGTGCAATAATGAATCTAAACCTGAAGCTCTGGGAGAGATGAGGCCTCATCTCCCACATTCACACCATTATCGAACACCAAAGATAGACACAAAATGCTGGAGTAACTCAGCTGAAACAGGCAGCATCTCTGGAGAAAAGGAACACGTGACGTTTCGGGTCGAGACAACATCTTCGGACTGAGAGTCAGGGGAGGGAGATCTGTCCCGCTGAGTTACTCCATCTTGGGTGTATTTAACCAGCATCTGTAGTTCCTCCCTGCACCATTATTGGTCAGGTTCATGGATAGGAAAGGTTGGAGGGATCTGGGCAGACGCAGGCAAATGGGTCTACGTAGCATCTGTTTCTGCACAACCTTGGACGTGGCAGCTGTTTCTGGCTTGCATGACTCGTGAATATTCATGAGTCATTGAGCATTTGGCAGCACGGTGGAGCAGCGGTAGAGTTGCTGCCTTGCTGCCTTACAGCGCCAGAGACCCGGGTTCGATCCTGACTACGGGTGCTGCCTGTATGCAGTTTGGACATTCTCCCTGTGACCTCGTGGGTTTCCCCTTTTTTTAATAATACAAAATGCTTTGATTCAAAACAAACAAAAATACAGAGTAGCGACATGATCAAAGGCTGCCTATATTGGCAGTTTACAAACAAACAGTTATTCAATTAAAATATCGCCAACTTTATCAACAATATACTCGTGGCGTGGCGACCAGCATTCACGTAAGGTCTCCACAGTCCCCGTGGACATGCGGGGGGGGGCATGATGTCGGCCTGGTAGAGGGGCAGGCAGCCGACTCTGGTGTGACCATCAACCACCAGCTGCCTGGACCAGCGAATGGCCATCTTGGCCAGGCCCAGGAGCAAACCTACAGGGAAACCAGATGCTCCGGTTTCCCATCACATCCCAAAGACGTGCGGGTGTGTAGGTAAATTGGCTTCTGTAAATTGTCCCTAGAGTGTAGGATAGTTTTAGTGTACGGGGGGGGGTCGCTGGTCGGCGTGGACTTGGTGGGCGGAGGGTTTCGGCGCTGTATCTCCAAACTAAGCAAAACTGTTCACTATGCAGACGTCCAGCGCACCCTCTGATTAGTGTCAGCCTTGCCTGAGCACACCAAGTATCTGCCCAATGATGCTTTTACTCTGTCGCTGCGTACAGATTCCTGTCAGGAGTCCTCAGGCACGGCTGAAGCAACGGTCTCCAGTCACCGAGTAATCAGCATGGGATCAAATGGGAGTGAAGCGGGCAGATAGATAGGCTCAGGATGAATAAATCATTAGTGCTGGAATGCAAAATGACTACTCTGACACCACGATGAATCCCCAGGAACGGTGCGTTCATTTGTAAAAAAAATAATAACATTTCTATCAATTGTAAATTAAAAACTTGTTTTAAAATAATGCAGTTGTCATTAACAAACGTGAATTCCAGCAAGTTGTTTAAAGCTTCTTTATTCTGTTTGTCGTAAGGCAAACTTGGGGAACACTTTTTCTTTGATTCCAAAATGGGAAATTGTGAAAGTTAATGACCGGATTCAAGAGTCAAAAATGTTTAAATGTCTAGAGAAACTGCAGATGCTGGCTTAAACCAAAGATAGCTAGAGTAACTCTGCGGGGCAGGCAGCATCGCCGGAGTAAAGGCATGGGTGACGTTTCGGGTCGAGACTCTGAAGAAGTCTGATGTCAAGGGAGTGGGCGGGACAGAGTTAGAATGTAGTCAGAGACAGTAAGATTGGTGGGAAGGGGGAGGGAATGTGGAGAGAGGGAAAGCAAGGGCTCCTTGAAGTTACAGAAGTCAATGTTCATGCTACTGGGTTATAAACTACCCAAGCGAAATATGACTGTTTCTAGGACACTGGGTCTCATTCTGACAATGGAGGAGGCCCAGGACACTCAGCCTGAGGAAGGGTCTCGACCCGAATCATCACCCATTCCTTCTCTCCAGAGATATTGCCTGTCCCGCTGAGTTACTCCAGCATTTTGTGTCTACCTTCAATTTAAACCAGCATCTGCAGTTCTTTCGACACAAGGAACTGCAGATGCTGGGTTTATACCAAAGATAGACACAAAATGCTGGGGTAACTCAGTGAGTCAGGCCATCTCTGGAGAAATGGAATTGGTGACGTTTCCAGTCAGGACCCTTCTTTAGACTGAAAGATAGAGAAGGCCAGAACAAAACAGAGCCAGCAACAAGATAACCTCAGGAAGAGTGGAGTCCATAATGGCCCATTGTTGGCTGGGGAAGATATGCTAAGAACAAGAATTCTTACTTGCTGCATGGAACAGACCTGTAAATTCAATATCACGCAGATAATATAAAATCAACATAAATACAATAAATTAACAACCATGATAGTGCAAGAAAAAGTTTGCTGTGGTAAAACTAAAGTCACAATCCATGGATGATCACAGCTGCTGAGGTTAGCATTGTGCAGTGTTCAAGAGCCTGATGGTTGTTGGGAAGAAACTGTTCTTGAACCTGGAGATCACAGTTTTCAGACTCCTATGCCTCTACCCCACTGCAGACATTGGACTTTGTCTCTGGAACTGGTGCGCTACAATGCTAGGATCTCTATTCTGCATTCTGTATCTTCCCCTTTGCTCCTACTATCCTTTTTCGCCAGAAATGCTGCCAGACTCGCTGAGTTCCTCCAGCACTTTGTGTCCATCTTTCAGACTAATTCATGCAAATCCTGAAACTCTTTTGATTTGATACTCTGAGCTTGGTTTGGCTGATATCTGCAGCACTTCCTGCAAGGATTTGAGTTTTGGAGAAAAGAGGTCCTACTGCAGTTGTACTGGTGAGACAGCACCTGGAGTATTGTGCGCAATTCTGGTCTCCTAATTTGTGCAAGGACATTATTGCTATTGAGGGAGTGCAGCGTAGGTTCACCAGGTTAATTCCCGGGATGGTGGGACTGACATATGATGAAAGAAAGGGTTGATTGGGCTTGTATTCGCTGGAATTTAGGATGGGAATCTTATCGAAACATAAAATTCATAAAGGAATGGACAGGCTAGATGCAGGAAAAATGTTCCCAATGTTGGGGGAGTCCAGAACCAGGGGTCACTGTTTACGAATAAGGGGTAGGCTATTTAGGACTGAGGTGAGGAAAAACATTTTCAGCCAGAGAGTTGTGAATCTACCACAGAAGGCAGTGTAGGCCATTTCATTGGATGCTTTCAAGAGAGAGTTAGATTTAGATCTTAGGGCTAAGGGAATCAAGGGATATGGGGAAAAAGCAGGAACAGGGTACTGATTTTAGATGATCAGCCATGAATGGCAGTGCTGGGTCGAAGGGCCGAATGGCCTACTCCTGCAACTATTTTTCTATGTTTCTAAGACCTACAAAGTGTACCAGCAATACTGATAACAGCATTTAAAAAACAATTACTAGCAGATGGGACAAGGACATGGAACAGTACAGCATAGGAACAGGCCCTTCGGCCCACAATGTCCATGCCGAACATGATGCCATGTTGAACCTAACCCCTCGTCTTCTTCTTGTGTATGGCGTGCACAGCATAAAGTTGTAGGACAACTTGTTCTATTTGATCTTATTTGATTGTGCACGCCGGGTTGATTGCATTCGGCGAAACAGGGCGGACCACGTAAAGGTTGCAATCTCCCACCCCAGTTAACCCCTCTGCCTACACATGATCCACATCCCTCCATTTCCTGCTTCTCACAACACACCAAGGTCCTATACTTCCAGCGGCGGAAGTCCGCAGGAACTGGAGGACAGAGACGTGTGGTGCGTCCGTCACCGTTCCAGTTGGAAACCAGCAACACTGTGTCACTAATGTTTTCAATGATGATGAACAACAAGCACTGTTCTGATGCTAACATTTATGAGGATTTCAGACCAGGGCATGGGTTTGCAGGGAATGGAGGGATATGGATCGCATGCTGGTGGATTAAATCAGTTTAACTCAGCATCATGCTCGGTATAGACATTGTGGGCTCCAGCATTGTGTCCATCTTCTGGACTGCTCTGTGTTCTGTGAATAACAAGAAGCCTCTCAGAAGGCCCAAAATGGAATCATGACCATTTTAGCATCTGCAGCACAAGAATTATCCTGATGCAGGAATTGAAAACATACAAAGAATATTACCAATTTAAATATTCCCACATTCATCTAATTTGCAATGTCTTGGGATCCATTAACCATGGAAAGTGGGGGAAATAATGTGCTCCATTCCGCCACACAGCCTGAGAGGCATAAACTGTAATAAAAAGAAATTAAGGTAGACCAGCTTGAAAATGTCAAGATATTCTGCCAACATTAACTTTTACGCACTGCTACACAAGTAATTTGCAATGCTCTCTCTCACTCCTGCAATGCAATGTTATTGTGTAGTATATCTCACTCACAGTCAAACCACTAGGTGGAATTGTTTAAATTAACTCCTTAAGGACGAACTAGGTTCTAATGCTCATCTTTTGTTTTAAAATATCAAGATATTTTGAAGAGAAACACTGCCCGGTCAATCATGGGAACTGACCTCCCCACCATCGATGAGATCTACAGGAGTCGCTGCCTCAAAAAGGCAGCCGGCCTCATCAGAGACCCTGGCCACATACTCATTTCACTCCTGCCATCGGGAAGAAGGTACAGGAGACTAAAAACTGTAACATCCAGGTTCAGGAGCAGCTTCTTCGCAACAACCATCAGGCTGTTAAAGACTACAACCTTCAAATAGGCCCCAAACTATATAGCCAGCATTGGAGCATTATTTTTGACTGTGCACTAATTTGCACTTCGAGACCCAGAGGACATAGGTTTAAGGTGAGGGGGGGAAAGATTTAATGTGAACCTGAGGGGTGACTTTTTCACTCAAAGAGTGGTGGTGGGTGCATGGAACGAGCTGCTGGAGGAGGTAGTTGAGGCAGGTACTGTCACAGCATTTAAAAACATTTAGACAGGCACACGGATAGCATTGGTTTAGAGGGATATGGGCCAAATGCAGGCAGGTGGGACTAGTGTAGATGGAGCATGTTGGTCGGTGTGGACAAGTTGGGCCATGGGGCCTGTTCCCACAGTGAATTACTCTATGAATGTATTATTGTTTGTTCATTTATGGCTTGTATTTTTAATAACTATATTACAAACTATTTTTCTGTTGCTTACTATGGGTTTTACAGAGTGCTATGTTTGCATATCTGCTGTGCTGCAGAAAGTAAGAAGTTCATTGTCACGTTTCAGGACATGTACCAATAAAACACTATTGACTACTGAGACTCTGCACAGAAAAAGGCCAAGCCAAGTGATAGTGGGCAGGCAGCCTGACAGCATAGGTGAGCACATACTGACTCACCTGCCTTCCTCCTGAGATGCTACAATGGCAACTGTCCAGTGAAATGTCCCTGGGCACAAACCCCTTCACCGGCACTACCATGCTGACCAATCACAGGTTGGGGGTGGGTGGGGTGGCTTTCTGCTTGTGAAACTCACCCACCAATTGTGAACTTTTAGAACAGGCCAAACTTTCCAAACTTTTAAAATGCGCATGTTTTATATCTGTCCGAATGTTCTGTGCTTGGAAAGGAATACTTTGAAACATTAAAAGTTATTTATACTTACGATAATAATTAAAAGTTACTTAGCTTTCAAGTCATGAGTGTTTTTTTGTCATGTGTCCCAGACAGAACAATGCAATTCTTACTTGCAGCAACACAACAAAATATGCAAACATTGTCGCCCTACAAACTATATAGCAAACGAGAAAAAAGTTCAGTGTACACATAAAAGTTATTTGATCATTCATGTTTATCTTAATAACTAAATTATATTTTTGTTTTATACAATTTATTAAAAAAAACAGTTGCCTGTAAAGCTTGCAGCAGATGAGAATTTCATTGTTCCAGTTTATATCCGGTGCAAATGGAAATGACAATGAAACATTCTGTATGAAACTAAAGCGGATTGTTGTTGAAGGAGTTTACATTTCTTTTGGTCTCTTAAATCAATGCGGCAGGTTTCCTACTACAGGTGCACAACCTTTTATCCGAAGTTCCAAATAACGAAAAGCTCCGAATAGCGGACATTTTTTCGGTCCTTGAAGAAAGGTCCTTGAAGACGTTCACCGAGGGCGGCCCGCAGAGGTGACAGTGGAACCTCCGGTCGGTCCTCGAAGAAAGGGGAACTAAATCCCCATTCATAAAAGAGAAGGTGAGGGTATATTGCGCGGGAGGGTTAATAATTCAACAGTGTATCGTGAGTGTTGCGTGGGAACTTTTTAACTCAGCGGGCAGGCAGCAGCAAATTGTCGCTCCCTTCAGTTTCACCCCACCTACACCCCTCTGCTTCCCGGCCATGTGTGTGACCCCTTCCCTTCCCTCTCCAGCTCCCCGCCCATTGCACCTGCGTGGGGGCTTTGCGCTGTCTTCACGTCGGCGATGCCAGCAGGACAGTGCCAGTTACCGGAGACGTCAGGCCCAACGGGACACCGACCCCCAGGCCCATTGCAAGCACGGAGATCCCAGAGACCCACAGCCAGCAGCAGCCCAGCCCCGTTCCAACTCCAGAGGAACACGCTCCCTGTAGGGACAGAAGCTGATGGTGTGCAAGGTACGTCTTGGTCTTGGGGTTGCGGATGAGGGGGCGCAGCTCGGGCTGTGACGTCTCCGGCCACCCCCCTGTACAGGAGCTGAGACTGGGAACTGTGGGGTTGTTTGCAGTTGCAGAGGGAAGGGGCAAGGGCGGTACAGTTCCCAGTCTTAGCTCCAGTCCAGGGGGGTGGCCGGAGACGTCAGGACCAACGGGACACCGACTGCAAGCACGGAGAACCCAGAGACTCACAGCCAGCAGCAACTCTAGCCCAGCCCCGCTCCAACTCCAGAGGAACCCGGGTTGCGGATGAGGGGGCGCAGCTCGGGCTGTGGGCGAACTGCCACTTGTCACCATAGCGGCCCATCGGGGAGCGGATTCCTCTGGAGTTGGAGGGACAGGGAGACACAGCGGTTTTTGAGAATGGTGGGCAATCACTTCCAAAGTTCTGCCTACACAGTCAGTACACCTCTCCTACACTTGTCTCCCGCACTAAGATCATCTCGCAGAGAATGATCCCAGCCTAACCCTCCCTATTCTCTCCTATTCTGCAAGAAAAAACTACATTAAAGCCTCAAACTCGCGATCGAGTAACTGCTGGGATCGAGGCGCAAACTCGCGACGTTGCGGATATGAGCCTAGCACTCTGCCACTGCGTCAGCCGTCAAAATCTACGCTAAAAATCTTCCATTCCGAAAGCCGAAAAATTCTAAATTACGAAAAGTGTCTGGTCCCAAGGCTTTCGGATAAAAGGTTGTGCAAAGGCAGCTTGGATCCTGAGAGAGAGACGGCCGTACTAGCTACACAGTGAAGGCTGGGGGTTTGAATCCTTGGAATCTACCGATGCGTCCCAGCCCTCCTCTTGGTGCCAAAAGTACACACAAAATGCTGGAGTAACTCAGCGGGTCAGGCAGCATCTCGCGAGAGAAAGAATGAGTGATGTTGCGAGTCGGGACCCTTCTTTGCGTTTTGTGGCACCAATCTTGTCAAAGAGACAATCTCTTTGGATTATTCAGACTGAAGAAGGGTCTCGATCCGAAACGTCACAGATTCCTTCTCTCCAGAGATGCTGCCTGACCCGCTGAGTTACTCCAGCATTTTGTGTGTACAGGGCCTGTCCCACCAGCATGCGATTGCATGCGTCTAGCGCGACCAAACGCAGTGGCTTGAGGCGTACGGCCTCGCGGGGCCAGTCCCAATTCGAACCGTGGAGGCGTATGGAGTTGTGGGAGGCTGGTCCCGACCACATACTCATCAATCAGCTGGGCAGCAGGTGGGCGGACTGAATTTGGACGTCGCACGGCGTCGGGCGGTTACGTCATCACACAACGGCACGCCGGGTGGTGACGTCATCGCACAACGCCACGCGCTAGGCGTACGCCGTCAAGACGCTGTGTACGATGTCAAGATGCTGCGTACGCCGTCAAGACACTGCGTATGCCTGTCGAGACGCTGCGCACGCCCTCAATGCGCCTGCGGGCCGACAGGCCATTGGCACGTGGGATTTTTGGACAGTGCAAGAATTTTGGAGCCTCGCGCGATGTCGGGACCAGCCCCGCACAACTATATACGCCTCCTCCGATCGAAGTGGGATTGGCCCCGCGAGGCCGTACGCCTGAAGCGACCACGTTTGACCGCGCTAGACGCATGCAATCGCATGCTGGTGGGACAGTCCCTTACCTTTGGGACCAAGAGGAGACAATCTCTTTGGATTATTCAGACTGAAGAAGGGTCTCGATCGTCACAGATTCCTTCTCTCCAGAGATGCTGTCTGACCCGCTGAGTTACCCCAGCATTTTGTGTCTATCTTCAGTTTAAACCAGCATCTGCGATTCCTTCCTACACACGTCTTGTGTCCAGAGCCAATGATCTGGATGAGGGAATTGAAGGCAATATCTCCAAGTTTGCGGATGACACTAAGCTGGGGGGCAGTGTTAGCTGTGAGGAGGATGCTAGGAGACTGCAAGGTGACTTGGATAGGCTGGGTGAGTGGGCAAATGTTTGGCAGATGCAGTATAATGTGGATAAATGTGAGGTTATCCATTTTGGTGGCAAAAACGGGAAAGCAGACTATTATCTAAATGGTGGCCGATTGGGAAAGGGGGAGATGCAGCGAGACCTGGGTGTCATGGTACACCAGTCATTGAAGGTAGGCATGCAGGTGCAGCAGGCAGTAAAGAAAGCGAATGGTATGTTAGCTTTCATTGCAAAAGGATTTGAGTATAGGAGCAGGGAGGTTCTACTGCAGTTGTACAGGGTCTTGGTGAGACCACACCTGGAGTATTGCGTACAGTTTTGGTCTCCAAATCTGAGGAAGGACATTATTGCCATAGAGGGAGTGCAGAGACGGTTCACCAGACTGATTCCTGGGATGTCAGGACTGTCTTATGAAGAAAGACTGGATAGACTTGGTTTATACTCTCTAGAATTTAGGAGATTGAGAGGGGATCTTATAGAAACTTACAAAATTCTTAAGGGGTTGGACAGGCTAGATGCAGGAAGATTGTTCCCGATGTTGGGGAAGTACACGACAAGGGGTCACAGCTTAAGGATAAGGGGGAAATCCTTTAAAACCGAGATGAGAAAAACTTTTTTCACACAGAGAGTGGTGAATCTCTGGAACTCTTTGCCACAGAGGGTAGCTGAGGCCAGTTCATTGGCTATGTTTAAGAGGGAGTTAGATGTGGCCCTTGTGGCTAAGGGGATCAGGGGGTAGGGCAGGTATGGGATACTGAGTTGGATGATCAGCCATGATCATATTGAATGGCGGTGCAGGCTCGAAGGGCCGAATGGCCTACTCCTGCACCTATTTTCTATGTTTCTATGTCTTTGGAAGTGTTTCCTGCAGGTGTAGGAAATGATGTCAGGGACATGTCTCTCATTTCCCAGTCCTTTCCAACTGACCAGCGAGTCTACAGCTGAATTTCACCCTGTAACCACTTGACCTCCGGTGAAGAACCTCACTAGCTAACAAGAACAAGGAACTGCAGATGCTGGTTCACACAACCTGCCAGGCTTGGACTATCACTGACATCTCTGCTCCCTTTCTCGATCTCTCCGTCTCCATTACAGGGGACAGACTATCGACTGACGTCTACACTAGTGTAGATGGGGCATCTTGGTCGGCGTGGGCAAGTTGGGCTGAAGGACCTGTTTCCATGCTGTGTGACACTATGATTCTCTTGTTCACAAGTACAAAAACAACACTTACATGTCACTTGGATAGGTACACGGGCAGGAAAGGTTTAGAAGGTTTTTTAGATTTTTAGTTTAGTTTAGAAAACACTGCACTGACCAGTAATCCCCGTACACCGAATCTTTCTTACACACAATTTCTTGATTCTTAGGGAGAATTAGCAATTTACCAAGCCGATGATGTGGAAGGAAACCGGAGCACCCGGGGAAAACCTACGCTGGTCACGGGGAGAATGTACAAACTCCGTGCAGGCAGCACCCGTAGCCAGGATTGAACCCGGATCACTGACGCTGTGAGGCAGCAACGCTACCCGCTGCGCCACTGTGCTGCCCCTATGCCCACTCTACATCCGTTTACCCACTATCCCATCCCTTCCCCTTCCACCATCTCCTCCTACCTCTATCCCTGCTCTGGCTTCACATTTCACTGCTCTTCACATCTTAACTCTACCACTGTGCCACCCTGCCGCTTATGGACCAAGTGCAAGCAAATGGGACTAGCTTAGAATGAGGCATCTTGGTGGGCATGGACTAGTTGGGCCGAAGATCCTGTTTCCGTGCTGTATAACTCTATGACTCTACAGAGTAAGAAAGGTTAAGTTCTTATGTTGACAATTATTTTCTTAAATGAGAAAACCTAATCCTATGTCATGTTAACAAATGGCCAATAAAGGGAGAGCGCTCCACTGTCACCAACAACAACAACCAGGTTTGGCTTCAAATTAACTTTTACTACAAGCCGCATGTTTTGGTACAAGAAAAAAAGTAAGATAACCAGAAAAAGCATAATGTGGGACTTAATTGACTTTAACCGTTATTGTTGAAATAAATTCTTTGCACGATGTATAAGAATAATGGAAATGAAAATGTAAGTTCAATATTGCGTGTGAACCTATTAAGAACTGTATTCTGATGCACATACTGTATAAATTGATAGAAATGAACAAAGTTGGACAGTGAATTACGCTTCAGTGAGAGATAAATTAGAGGTTTATTGTAAGGCACATTGCTATTGTGTTCAGAATGCTTTCACATCTTAGAATACAAATATTGCAATAATTGGTCCTTTGGAAGGGAGAGAAAGACAAATGTTTAACAAGAGTATCGGCCGCCACATACGAGTCTGTCGCATCCTCCCTTCCCTGGCTGATTTCTTTTTAGCTGTGGCTTTATATTTAGCGTTACTGTGATAGTGGAAAATGGCTCATTGGACAGGGCCAGCAGTTTGCCAGCCCATAGCCCTTGTGTCAACTGTTCATGCGAATCACTGGTTTCTCCAAAGAGAACTAAAATGTGCAAAGTGCCTTTTTATAGATAGGGCATGAACAGCACATCATTTAAGTTTTTTAAATTTATTTTTTTTATTTTATTTTTATTAGTACAGTAAATTATATTAATACATCGCATATATCTTCTTACATTATGTTGCACCACTTCATTTTTTGAGCTTTAAAAAAGATAGAAATAAAAGAAGTAAGGAAAATAAGCAAGAGTCGAGAAAGTGCAGGAAAGTGTTGGGAGAAGAGAACCCCTTAGGGAAGGAATTAGAGAAGGAAGTAAAGAAAAGAAATAAGACCCTAGAAAGAAAAGAAAAAAAAGAAGAAAGGAAAATCAATCACTCTATTGTAACACAAAACTCCACAAAAAAGGATATAGCAACCGTGTTTTTATTAAAAGTTTATTTTATACCCCCCGTTACCAGGTCCTGGTAGCCTTTATGTTTTAACTTATTATTGCACCTTATGCTTGTAATAGTTCCATAAATGCAGACCACGTCTTTTGGAAGTGACCTGCTTTGCCTGCTAGGAGGAGTCTCATCTCTTCCAAGTGTAGTGTTTCGAACATGTTTGAAATCCACATTTTTATTGTTGGTATTGGAGCATTTTTCCAAAATTTGAGTATAAGCTTTTTTCCCATTATTAGCCCATAATTAAGTAAGTTCTTTTGAAACATATTTAATTCTGGGTTACCTTTCGATATTCCAAAAATGATCCATTCTGCTTTGGGTAGTAGTTTTGTTTTAAATAATTTTGTGAAGATTTCAAATATTTCGTTCCAGAATTTTTGAATTTTTATACAGAAAACTACCTCCCAAGCCAGACACCGTTGTTGGTTTCTAGGACAATATTTAACTGCCTACACAAGGACTTGTATCTAAATGCTGTCGTGAGCATCTCTGGAGAGAAGGAATGGGTGACGTTTTGAGTCGACACCTCTCTTCAGCCTGAGTGGGGGGAGAGGGAGACTCAGGGATAAGGAAGGATAAGGTTTGAAAATGAGACATCAAAGATGAAGTTTGACTTCTCTAACCTCAAGTAAAGGGCCTGTCCCACTTGGGCAACATTTGCGCGTCATTTAAGCGACATCATTTACGCGTCACGATGCATGATGCGCACGTGATGCGCGCATGGTGCGTATTATGCACGCTTGGTGCGTGGTGACGTGGGCAGTGATGCGTGGTCGCGTGCGGTGCCCGAGGATTTTGGGATGTACAAAATCTTTGCTCGCCATCTGCGTGATGTGTAAATGACGCCCAAGTGGAACAGGTCCTTAAATATTGACTTCTCTAACTTCTAGTAACCCTTACCTTCCCTCGCTCGCCACCCTCCCCGTTTCCAGATCTCCAACCAGTCTGACTGTCCCCTGATTACATTTTATTTCTGTATGCTTCGTTGTCACCTTCTTCTAGCTCGCAATGATCCTTGACCCGCATCTTCTTTGATGTCTTGTTTTCACACCTTACACTTCCTTATCTCTGTGTCTCCCTCTCCCCTGATTCTCAGTCTGAAGAAGGGTCTCGACCCATAACGTCACCCATTCCTTCTATCCAGAGATGCTGCCTGTCCCACTGAGTTACTCCAGAATTTTCTGTCTATCTTCGGTGTAAACCAGCATCCGCAGTTCCTTCCTGCGTAATTGAAATAGTTGCCTGCCAGGTGTGGGACATCAGAGCCCGGCGGGCGATCAGAGGGTAGAATGGTTCAAAAGTTTGGCAAATGTCGTGGTGCAAAGAGCTGCACTTTCCTCGAAGAAACCAATTAAAGGTTCCAGCCACTTCATGGGCAGATCATCCTCTCTAACAAGATTTCACACCGGTCGTAATCTCACCCGCCAAAACTCAAATATTGTTCAGGGAATCAGAAACTTGAGTCCCAAGCACTTAAATCATCTGTTCCATTGGAGTGATACAGAGGTCATATGGATTGCTTGCTTTTATAGATAGACACAAAGTGCTGTAGTAACTCAGCGGGTCAGGCAACATCTCTGGAGAAAAAAGGTGGGTGACGTTCTAGGTCAGGACCCTTCTTCTGACTGGAAGTAGGGGGGTGTGAGGGTGTGGAAGGGGTCAAAGTAGGAAAAGGCCAGAGCAAAACATGGCCAGCAACAAATGACCAGGGAAAGGTGGATAGCCATAATGGTCCATAGTTAGCTGGGGAAGAGGTGATAATGTAGGGATACATGGTTGCGAACAGTGGAACTAGTAGGATGACTAGGGTTGGGGAGGGGGACAGGGAATGCAGGGGTTACTTGAAATTACGGAAATCAACGTTCATATTGCTGGTAGACACAAAATGCTGGAGTGAATGCTGGAGAGGCAGCATCTCTGGAGAGAAGGAATGGGTCGAGACCCTTCTTCAGACTGATGTTGGGGAGGGGGCGGGACAAAGATAGAATGTAGTCGGAGACACATAGAATGAGCTGAGAAGGGGGAGTGGATAGAGAGGGAAAGCAAGGGCTATCTGGGTAGTAAGGTGCCCACAGCGAAGGTTGGGTATTGAATACAAGAGTCAGGGAGTCATGATTCAGCTCTATCGGACTTTAGTTAGGCCGCAATTGGAGTATTGTGTTCAGTTCTGGTCGCCCCATTGATGGAAGGATGTGGAGGTTTGGAAAGGGTGCAGAAGCCTTTACCAGAATGATGCCTGGATTGGAGGATATTTGCTACAGAGACAGGTTGGACACTTGGATTGTTTTCTCTGCAAAGGCTAGAAGTTAACAGGAGACCTGAATAGAAGTATATAACGTTATGAGAGGCGTAGATAGGGTAGACAGTCAGAATCTGTTTCCCAGGATGGAAAAATCAAATACCAGATGGCAAAATATTAAGGTGAGAGGAGCAAAGTTTAAAGTAGATGTGCGGGGCAAGTTCTTTTTTACGCAGAGGGTGGTGAGCGCCTGGCACCCACTGCTGGGGGTGGTGGTGGATACAATAGTGGCATTTAAGAAGCTTTCAATAAGCATATGGATCTGCATGGAATGGAGGGACTTGTATCACATACGGGTAAAGGAGATTATTTTAACTTGGCATTATGTTCGGCATGGGCATTGTGGGCCGAAGGGCCTGTTCCTGTGCTGTACTGTTCAATGCTCTGCAAAATGATTGGAGAATTCACAGCCTCCTGAGGTACAAACCTTGCCCTGCTGGCTGACTCTGCCTCCTCAATCACCTGCCTCCGAAATGGTGTCAGCTTCCGTATGTAAACTAGCCATTCTCCACGCTCGCCATCCATCACGGCTGCTGGAGATGACAGCGTGTGCTGGCAGGCTGCCCGCCTGATATTTGGTCCTGATCGAGCTCAAATCTCCTTCCGCTCAATAGCAGGGAGATTAAAACAGTTGCATTTGGACCTTGACAAAAAACTCACGGCACTAATCTGTAACACTCTGACAGCTCCAGCAGGCTGAGGCGAGGTTGCAGACGGGTTGTCTGATCTGTAGCTGAACCTCAGCATCCTCAGCTTCAGAGCTTTAAATGATGCCCTCACGTTTACTGAACTAACTTCTTACATCAGTTCAACATTCAATGGCCAAGACTTTTTAATTTTCGCTGAGTTTAGGTTTAGTATTGTCACGTGTATCGAGGTACAGTGGAGAGGACTTGCAAATGTGGAGATACAGAGTACAGAATATAGTTCTCAGCATTGTAGCGCATCAGTTCCAGAGACAAAGTCCAATGTCCGCAATGGGGTAGAGGTGAATCGAGCAGTAACTTAGCTAAAATGGTGGGATAGAGGTGAATCGGGCTGTATCCTAGCTTATGATGGGATGGAGATGATTGGGCAGGACCTAAGCTAATGTCCCTGCAGTAGCCCTGAAAACATCCCAGTGGGTCCGAGGTGAAATCAGGCAGAAAGCAAATTAGAGACAGGTCGCACCATTTTGTGAAGGGCTAGTGCCACAAATGGATGACACTTTTTGACAGGTTCACGGACATACAGAGAATGGGAATATGGGTCACCAGCAAGCAGAGGAGATTAGTTTAACAATATACTTTTTAGCACGGACATTGTGGGCCAAAGGGCCTGGCTCTGTGCTGTGCTGTTCTATATTGTTTGTTCTCTATAATGAGCAGAAATCTTAAATTGTCATCCCAACCATATCACAGATGGAAACAACTCTGTGTTCGCTATGTCAGGAGTTGTTTTTTTTAATTGAGAAGCCTGCTGAATTCCCCAACATCTCTATTTTCTGTCCATATCACGGACTGTGGATTTGTTACGTCTAGGTCAGCATTTGTAAGAGATTACTCGATCATTGTCAGCAGAGGTATTAGGGTAAGAACAGACCTGAGATCTAAATTCTAGAGATTTTAGAAATTCTAGACACCTATTTCTATTCGTGCAGGCAACTCAAAAATCTGTCTTTAAGACGTTAGACAGGTCCTTAGGCCCACCAAGAACGTGCCAACCAGCGATCACCCCGTACACTAGCACTATCATACACATTATGGACACTTTTACCAAAGCCAATTAACCTAAAAAACCTGTATGTCTTTGGGATGTGGGAGGAAACCGGAGCACCCAAGGAAACCCCATGCAGTCACAGGGAAAGCATACAAACACCGTACAGACAGCACTCATAGTCAGGATCGAACCGGGGTCTCTGGCGCTGTGAGGCAGCGACTCTTCTGCTGCGCCACCGTGACGCCCCTGATCAAAGCTTTGTTCTATGCACCACAATCACAGTCTGAAGAAGGGTCTCGACCCAAAACGTCACCCATTCCTTCTCTCCAGAGATGCTGCCTGTCCCGCTGAGTTACTCCAGCTTTTTGTTGTCTACCACCAGAATCATATCCTCTTTATGTGAGTGTGAAAAAATAGGCAGGGTATCTCAACTGTTTCCTTACATGGAACTGCTGTAGAAAGTGGTGGCCAGCCACTGTCCAGTCCATCACAGACACAGACCTCCTCACTATCGAAGGGATCTGCAATGGTTGCTGTGTCAAGAAGGCAGCTATCAGCATGGCTGACAATAGTGGGCATAGGGGAAAGCTAACGTGTATGCTTTGACCGATAAAGACCCACCCTGGTCACCCTCTCATCCCGCCACTAACATTGGGAAGAAGGTACAGAAGTCAGAAAACGGTAACCATTAGGTTCAAGAACAGCTTCTTTCCGACAACCATCAGGCCCTTGAACACTACATTACACTAACCAATAGGTAGGAACAGGAACTGCAGACGCTGGTTTACAAAACAAGACACCAAATGCGAGAGTGACTCAGCAAGTCAGGCAACGTCTCTGGAGAACAAAGAGTGAAGAAGGGTCCTGACCAGAAACATCACCAATCTCCAGAGGTAGGAACAGGAACTGCAGACGCTGGTTTACAAAACAAGACACCAAATGCGAGAGTGACTCAGCAAGTCAGGCAACGTCTCTGGAGAACAAAGAGTGAAGAAGGGTCCTGACCAGAAACATCACCAATCCGTTCTTCATAGATGCTGGCAGACCCGCTGAGGTACTCCAGCACTTTGTGCCATTTTTTAACACTAACCACTACCACACCAACTACGATCCACTATAGGCCAACGAGTAAGAATGGTCACCTATCCACGTTCTCCAGAGATGCCTGACCCACTGAGTTACTCCAGTACTTTGTGTCTTTTTTGATAAACCAGTATCTGCATTTCCTTGTTCCTACGGGAATTTATTTGCTCCATTGCCGCTACATGGATTCAGTCTAGATTAGTTTAGTTTAGTTTAGTTTATTGTCATGTGTATCGAGGTACAGTGAAAAGCTTGCTATCCAGTCAGCAGAAACACAGTAAATAGGTGATTACAATCGAGCCATTTACAGTGTATAGATGCATGCTAAGGGAAGAATGGTTGGTGCAAGGTAAAGACAGCAAAGTCCGATCAAGGATGGTCCAAGGGTCACCAAAGAAAACCTACATGGTTACGGGGATGGCGTACAAACTCCATATTGACAGCACCTGTAGTCAGGATCCAACCCGGGTCTCTGGCGCTGTCAGGCAGTGGTTCTTCCGCTGAGTTGAAATAGGATGCATTGCAGCATTTTTGGTTTTGCATGTTGCCCTGCCCCATCACATCCTATCGCTCAGATGCCCCACACTGTGAACTGATGCTCCTCGACAACTCAACATGCAAGGTATGTGACCACTGAATGGCAAAGGAGACAGGAGCACTTGATCTGCTGTGATAGAACGCCGCAGCCTTGTAAAGTGAAGCATCTTACCGATGGCAGCTTGTCTGCAAACTGACCAAATTTATTCTGGATCTCGCAGTGCTATTTGAGCGTCAGTCAATGTTAGATCACAAATCCACCCGGGCAGTGTCAGCCTGCGTTAGATCAGAGTGCACGTACACACTTCACCCGTGGTGGCATACAGAGCTGCCATAAATAGAAATAGCTTCCTTCTCAAACCGGATGGTCATTGCAATGGCAGGAGGCTGACATTTAAGCAAGTATGTGTGACAATCCAGAGAGGAAGCTAGTTTGAATAGGCTTGCAGTTAAGTTGCAAAGAGCCAATGGCAATATTCATTCACACAGTAAATACATGGTGGTGCAGTGGCAGAGTTGCTGCCTTACAGCGCCAGCTACCCGGGTTCAATCCTGACTGTGGGTGCTATCTGTATGGAGTTTGTACGTTCTCCCCGTGACCGCATGGGTTTCCTCCAGGTGCTCCGGTTTCCTCCCACACTCCAAAGACGTGCGGGTTTGCTGGTTAATTTGCTTCTGTACAGTGTAAA
Source organism: Leucoraja erinaceus (assembly GCF_028641065.1). NCBI lineage: Eukaryota > Metazoa > Chordata > Chondrichthyes > Rajiformes > Rajidae > Leucoraja > Leucoraja erinaceus. The sequence goes on along the minus strand of NC_073386.1, from coordinate 53,814,705 downwards.
TTGTCCCTAGTGTGAAGGATAGTGTTTGTGTACGGGGTGATTGTACAGGTGACCCAGTGGGCCGAAGGGCCACCTGTACTTCTAAACTAAATTTACGCAAGTATATGTGACAATCCAAAGAAAGCTGGTTTCAATAGACTCGCAATGAAGTTACAAAGAGCCAACGTCAGCAACGATTCATATAAATCATGTGCACATTGGAACGAGTTGCCAGAGAATGCTGTAGAAGTGGACATAGAACACAGAACACAGAATAGATGAGTTACCCACTGATTTACTCCAGTTCTTTGTGTCTTTCTATGTAAACCAGCATCTGCATTTCCTTGCTTCTACAAACATTTATTTGCTCCATTGCCGGTACATGTAACAATTACACACTATTAACTCTCTAGAAGTCGAAAGTACAGGGAAATCTTTGGTTTTCTAAGTTGCCCTTCACCATCACATGAACAGGCTTTCCAGTACACAATGCCTGTGCCAAACATAATGCTAAGACCATCTCTTATCTGCCTGCACATAACCCACAGCCATTCCCTGCACATCCATCTAAAAGTCTCTTAAACACCACGATTGTATCTGTCTCCACCAACACCCCTAGTCACAAGTTCCAAGCACCCGCCACTCTCTGTGTAAAAAATCTTGCCCCACACATCTTCCTTAAAGCTCTGCCCTCTAGTCTTGGATCAAAGATTCTATCTATTCCATCTCATGATTTTATATACTTCAATCATGTCTCTCTACAACTTCTAATGTTCCAGAGAAAACAATCTAAGTTTGTCCAAATGTGTTGGAAGGAACTGCAGATGCTGGTTTAAATCAAAGATAGACACAAAATAACTCAGCGGGGCAGGCAGCATCTCTGGAGAGAAGGAATGGGTGATGTTTTGTGTCTATCTAAGTTTGTCCAACCTCTCTTTACAGGTGATATCCTCTATTCCAGTCGGCCTTTGGGTAAATCTCTTCTGCATCCTCTCCAAAGCCTCCTCATCTTTCCTGTTATTGGGCAACCAGAACTCATTGGAATACTCCACACGCGACCTCACCAGAGTCCTTCATTTTGATTTCCTGACTCTTAAGCTCAATGTCTGACCAACGAAGGCACGTGTACGATACGCCTTCTTGATTACTTTACCATCTATCGCCCTCTTTACCTCTTCAAAGATATCAGTTCTGTAGTAATTGCATTCTGTCAAAATAGGGTGCAGATTTCAAAATAGACCCAGGTTGGCTTGTGATTTAGAACACAAAACATAGAACAGTTGAGCACAAGAACAATGCCTATGCCAAACATGATGCCAAGACCTTCACTTATCTATCTGCACATAACCCATATGCTTCCAATCCCTGCCGGTCCATATTCTCATCCAAAAGTCTTTTAAATGCCACAATTGTATCTGCTTCAACCTCCATCCCTGGCAGCGGGTGCCGGGCACTCACCACCCTCTGTGCAAAAAAACCTGCCAGCACATTTCCTATAAGCTTTCCCCTCTCACCTTAAAGCTATACGCTTGATAAATTGGGAAATATGGTTCTGACTGCCCACCCTGTCTATGCCTCTCATCATTTTATATACTTCTATCAGGTCTGCCACAGTGGTGCAGTAGTAGAGCTGCTACCTTGCTGCCACCGCAGACCTGGGTTCGATCCTGACTATGGGTGCTGTCTGGAAGGAGTTTGACTGCGTGGGTTTTCTCCGGGTGCTCCAGTTTCCACACCCACTCCAAAGTAGTATAGGTTAGTAGGTTATTTGGCTTTGTTAAAACTATAAAATGTTCCTAGTGTGCAGGATAGCGCTAGTATACAGGGATCGCTGGTCGGCACCGACACAGTGGGGCGAAGTGCCTGTTTCCACACTGTTTCTCTAAACTATCTCTAAATTAAATTAACCGAGGTATCATTTTGGTAAACCTATTTATAGTAGAGTAGATTAAGACCTTTGACATTTGTAATATTTTGAACAATCCATCATTAGATATGACATACAACCTATCGGCTCCATTAATTTGATGTATTGCCATTTCTTGCAACACTAATAATTTTGACTATAGCATGTATTTTAGAGTTCAACTAAATGCCAAATGTGAAATTGCAATAACTATACCCAAGAAAATATTGTCAACAAACTAACCACTCCCTTAAACAGTCTAAATATCCACAGAAGTGACATTTTAAGTGTTGCCTTTTTTTAAATATAGCCAAAGATAATGGAAAGTTATAGTAATGTGATTGGTATTAAAACTGATTTTAACCAACATTATGACCATCAAACTGTATGATCCATCAAGATTGCCATAAGTCACCAAACATCATCCTTAAAGCCCTGTCCCACTGTACGAGTTCATTCAAGAGCTCTCCCGAGTTTTAAAAAAAATCAAACTCGTGGTAAGCACGTAGAATGAACGTAACGGGTATGTCGGAGCTCGGGGACGTCTCTTAGCGGCTCGTAACGCTAACGGCGGGTACTCGGGAAACGCGGTAAGCTCGGGAAGACTCGTGAAGATTTTTCAACATGTTGAGAAATGTCCACGAGAGCCCCGAGTACCGACGAGTGGCCATTACCGTAAATATCCGAGTTCGAATCAGGGCAAATTCGGGAGAACTCTTTGAATGAACTCGTACAGTGGGACAGGGCTAAGAGTTACTGTACAAGGATCACCAAATGTGGGAGAGAGCCATGGATTTTGTTGATTCTTTGGTTCAATTGGTTAGAAATAACCAACTGGAGGGAAACAAGTTGCTATTTTGGGTACTATTCCTTATCAAACTATATGCGTTAATGCACTATGTTTATGCAAACTATATTCTATCAGATTGGGGCGGGCATGTTGGCGCAGCTCTTACAGAGCCAAAGACCCTGGTTCAGTCCTGACAACAGGTGCTGTCTGTATGGAGTTTGCACGTTCTCCCTGTGAACGTGAGGGTTTCCTCCGGGTGCTCCGGTTTCCTCGCACACTCCAAAGACGTGTAGGTTAATTGGCTTCTGCATGGGCATTGTAGGCCGCAGTGAGAGCCTGTTCCTGAGTGGCACAGTGCTATGTACTTGGGTGGCATCTCTGGAGAAGATAGATCAGCGACATTTGGGACCCCTCTTCAAACTCGAATCCGAAACGTCCCGACTGGAAATGTTACCAATCTATGTTCTCCAGAGATTCAGCCTGACCCACTGAATTACTCCACCATTTTGTCTATCTTTTGTACTGTTCCATGTTCTATGTATTAGAGTCATAGAGTCTTACAGCGTGGAAACAGGCCCTTCAGCCCAACTTGCCCACACCGGCCAACGTGTCCCATTTACACTAGTCCCACCTGCCTGCGTTTGGCCTAAATATTTTTTTGGCCATCTAAATCTGTCCTATCCGTGTACCTGTCTAAATGTTTCTTAAGCATTGCAATAGTACCTGCCTCAACTACCTCCTCCGGCAGCTCATTCAATACACCCACCACCCATTGTGTGAAAAGGGAACATATATTACAGCATTCCTCTCTCCTCTACATAGCTACATTTCACTGATCTGCATGTTGACACAGCGGTAGAGTTGCTGCCTCACAGCGCCAGAGATCCGGGTTAGATTCTGACTATGGGTGCTGTCTGTATGGAGTTTGTATGTTCTCTCCGTGACCGGGTGCTCCGGTTACCTCCCACACACCAAAGACGTCCGGGTTTGTAGGCCAATTGGCTTGGGTAAAATTGCAAATTGTCTTAAGTGTGTAGGATAATGGTTGTGTGCGAAGTGATCGATGGCTGGCACGGACTCGGTGGGCCGAAGGGCCTGTTCCAATGCTGTATCTCTAAAGTGTAATCTAAACTAAACAGTAGTGCAGCATCTCCCCAGCTGTAGTGTGGCATTCGCCCCACTCTCTACTGGGGCATTTTCCCTTGGTCCCTATACAGTATTTCCCAGCCTCTTCATTGCCACATTTCACTAATTATACTGCAGCACCCCCACCATGATCCACACTGCAGTATTTCCCTTCTCCTCGACTGAAGCATTGCGCTGACTTTAGTGCCGTATTTCCCTTGGATTATTTGCCACAATCCACTGCTCTGTACTGCGATGTTTCACTGGCCATGTGTAGGACTTCCCCTTGCTCCCTAATGCTCACGAGTCAGGAGTGTTTAATTGTCAAATGAACTGGATATAGAACAATGAAATTCTTACTTGTAACAGCACAGCAGGTCTATAGACACAGCACTCATAGGCAACACAATAAACAAACGAAAGATCAGTAAATTAAAAACCTCAATACTCGTGCAAAAAAAAGCCCCCAATCACAAGTGCATCCACGATAGCTTGTAGTTTAGTTGTTTGTAGTGTTCAGAGACGGGTGGTTGTTGGAAAGAAGTTGTTCTAGAACCGAGAAGTCATGGTATTTAGACTCCTATATCTTCTTCTGGATGTTAGGAGTGAAATGAGAGTGTGGCCAGGTTAGTTAGTTTTCATGATTTTATTTTGCACATGAACTTTTTAGGTTTTTGATTAGAGATTAATATTAAGCAGGTCAGGCAGCATCTCTGGAGAACATGAATAGGTGACATTTTGGGTTAGGTCCCTCAACCCGAAACATCACCTGTCCATGTTCTCCAGAGATGCTGCCTGACCCGTTGAGTTATTCCAGAACATTGTGTTCCACACAAGATTCCAGCACCAACAGTTAGTTCCAACCAAGACCGCAAGGAATTTCAGCGAATTGTCAACACAGCCCAGACCATCACACGAACCAGCCTCCCTTCTTGTTACACCTCACGCTGCCTCGGCAATGCCACCAGCATAATCAAGGACATGTCACACCCCGGTCACTCTCTCTTCTCCCCACTCCCTTCAGGCAAAAGGTATAGAAGTGAGAAAAAGCACACCTCCAGATTCAGGGACTGTTTCTTCCCAGCTGTTGTCAGGCAACTGAACCATCCTACCACAACCAGAGAGCAGTCCTGAGCAACTATCCACCTCTTTTGTGATCCTCGGACTATCCTTGATCGGACTTTGCTGACTTTACTTTGCACTAAGCGTTATTCCTTATCATGTATATGGCTGTAAATGGCTCAATTGTAATCAATATATTGTCTTTCTGCTGACTGGATAGCACGCAGCAAAAGCTTTTCACTGTACCTCGGTACACGTACAATAAACTAAACTGTAACTGTAACAGTAACTCCTCGCGTGTCCTGTAACCATATAATATTGTGAAGCCTCCAGCTATAGGTCCCTTGGATGGTGGAAGTGACCCACCTTTTCACTGCATTCCACTGACTACTGCGATAATTCACTGACTGCACTGCAGGTTTTCTCTTGGTCAGTACTGCAATATTTCACTGATCTGTACTGCAGTATTTTCATTGCCCTGCATTGCAGCATTTCCTTTGTTGGGTTTTGCAGTTTACTGAGCTCTGCCCTGCCACTTGGGCTGCATGTCACTGATCCGTACTGCCACACTTTATGATCGTTTTGCAGCCATTCCCTTGTTTTGCAGCAAGTTGCAGTGAATAAGAATCTCAAGTGTACCCATAACAATTAAACACCCTTGACTTTAGCCGGTAGAGATACAGAGCGGAAACGGGCTCTTCAGTCCACCGTGCCCGCGCCAACCAGCGATTACCCCGTACACTAAAACTATCCCAGACACTAGAGACAAATTATAATTGTTACTCAAGCTAATTAACCTACAAACCTGTATTTTTTTGGAGTGCGGGAGGAAAGGGAACAGCCGGAGAAAACCCACACGGTCACAATTACAATAATACTTTATTAGTCAAGTACGTTTTGCAACATACGAGGAATTTCATTTGCCAGGTCAGCCATACAAATAAAAAGCAACGGAACACACAAAAAACATAAACATCCATCACAGAGACTCTTCCACGTACATCTCTGTACGAAAAAAGTTCAATCTCTTCCCTTTGCTCTCCCGCGGTCGGAGGTCTCAAGCCCTCCGTTGACGGGATGATCTTGACCGCGTTGAGGCGATCTGCATCGGGGTGATGTCAGCTCCCCCGTGCTGGACGATCGAACCACGCGTCGGGGCTGGTCGAATCTCCTGCGACAATGGAGCTCCCGACATCCACGGCCTCTGCTGAGATTGCGAGCTCCCGATGTAAAGACCGCAGGCCGCGGTTGGAGTGATCCCAGGCAAGGGATCGATCAACTCCGATGTAAGTCCACGCCCCGTGGTGGGGCCCAAGGTCAGTCCGAGGAGGTCTCCAGCTCCGTCGATGGTGGGCCGCAGAGCAACTGGAGAATGGGATCCGAAAATGAATCGCATCTCCGGCAAGGTAAGAAACTGAAAAAAAAGTATCCCCAACCTCTCCCGTTCTCCCTCCCTGAACATAAAACAAACCGGAGAACATTTACACAAACTTTTACCACACATTAAAAATTAAAAAAATATTTTTGTTGGGTGTTGCAGACCAAGCTGGCGGCCAGCATCGACTACCTGTACTTCCATCCTCTGCAGGAACAGGTAGTTAACAAAACTACGGAGAAGTATATGCCTCCTGTGAACTGTACTTCATTAAAAGTGCCTGCAGTAAACAATGCGATCTGGGTGTACAGTGGGACTGGCATAAGAACCCAGGAGGTCAAACTACAGAAGATTCTAAAACCTCTGACAGAGGGCATATCATTGTTTGCTCGTTCAGTCGATGGTACAGAGATGGCGGACACTCAGCAGGACACACTGGCATTGCTCAGCAATACCCAGTATGAAAACAATTGCTTGCAAGAGCGCAGTAAAACCTGCACTAAACCCCAAATTGCAGGGTTGTGCAAAACAGCTGCAACACAACCGCAGATACTGCTGTTTGGAGGGGAAACTTGTCTAGATAGATAGATAGAATCTTTATTTGCCACGCAACCAAGGTTGGTGGTATGTTGGGTTCGGTACATGATGGTACACTGCTTTAGTTACATTAACACATATAACAACACAGATCGTAGTAATAAAGTGCATCCATACCACATCACAAATCACAAATCTCATCAACAGAACATAGTGCAAAAGAACAGACAAAGACCATAGACAAGATACTATATACATCAAGAATCCTTAGTGGTGTCTGTTATTGGAGGGAATTGAGTGTTCTTATTGCTGAGGGGAAGAAGCTGTTTTTAAAACGGGTGGATTTTGTGGCAAGTGACCTGAGACGCCTCCCTGAAGGGAGAGACTGGAAAAGGTGGTTTGCTGGATGGGAGGGGTCCGAGATGATCTTTATTACCCGTTTTGAGGTACGTTGGAGGTAAATTGAATGGATTGAGGGGAGGGGGGCGTTGATGGTCCTGGAGGCCTTGGAGACAATGCGCTGTATTCTGGGTAGTGAGTGACTGTCAGTGTTTCCGTACCAGACTGTGATTGAGGAGGTGATGATGATAAACAAGTAAAAGAGCTCGACGAAGAGTTTAAAACCGTCGGGCTCATGAGGGTGTCATCAGCAACGGGCAGATCACACACCTCAGACGACAGCACCACTATGCATCCACCAGCAGGCATCAACACCAGGACGCTGGTGAAAGCATGAGGGCCGCATGAGCAGCAACACAAAGGTCCTTTTTAGGCCAAGGCCCAGAGCGACCCTCATGGAAAACGTGCCAACCCCGCACTCCGGCGCCTCGTCCGCAGAAGAGGCAGAAGCTGAAGAAGGGGACGTACCACCGGCAACCAGGGAGGTAGGTGGATCTGGTTCCTTCCAGAACACAAAAGGTGTAGGACCTGTACTAACAGCGGAAACGTTACACTTGTTTTGGGAAGCATGGAGGTTTATTACCACTGTGGAAACATTGTTACTGCCAAACAATTAGTTTCAGAGGGATACTTCATGGCATGCATTGATCTAAAAGATGCATATTATTCAGTACACATACATAGGGATCATTGTCAATACCTAAAATTTAACTGGATGGGGCAATTATTGCAGTATATAGCGTTGTCTTATGAAGAAAGACTCGATAGACTTAGTTTATACTCTCTAGAATTTAGGAAATTGAGAGGGGATCTTATAGAAACTTACAAAATTCTTAAGGGGTTGGACAGGCTAGATGCAGGAAGATTGTTCCCGATGTTAGGGAAGTCCAGGACAAGGGGGTCACAGCTTAAGGATAAGGGGGAAAATCCTTTAAAACCGAGATGAGAAGAACTTTTTTCACACAGAGAGTGGTGAATCTCTGGAACTCTCTGCCACAGAGGGTAGTTGAGGCCAGTTCATTGGCTATATTTAAGAGGGAGTTAGATGTGGCCCTTGTGGCTAAGGGGATCAGAGGGTATGGAGAGAAGGCAGGTACGGGATACTGAGTTGGATGATCAGCCATGATCATATTGAATGGCGGTGCAGGCTCGAAGGGCCGAATGGCCTACTCCTGCACCTAATTTCTATGTTTCTATGTTTCTATGTTACCTAATGGGTTAAACTTCTGCCCCAAGACGGTTCACCAAGATATTAAAACCGGCCTTGGCAATACTTAGGAAACAAAACATATTGTCATGGCACATCTTGATGATATATCAATTGTGGGGAAAACCTTGGAACTAGCTAAATCAGTAGTTTTAGCTACCAAACATTGATTTGAAACTCTGGGGTCCATCATCCATCCAGATAAATCTAAGTTGACGCCATCCACAACTATGGACTATCTGGGATTCACAATTAACATTATCCACATGTCTGTAACATTGCCAAAGAACTCGATCACGAGTAAAGCAGTAGACCTGGTGGAAGCCTGCAACAAAATTAATTGTTACAAAATAAACCATCTATTCGACAGGTGGCAATAGTAATTGGGAAACTAGGAGCAACATTTCCAGCTACTCAGTTTGGACCTTTGCATTATCAAAGCTCAAAAAGGGCAAAGGTGCAAGCGCTAAAACACCTTGCAGGTCACTTTGATCGACATATGCAGTTACCAGCCAAAGCAATTTTGGAGTTACAATGGTGGAAGGGAAATATTTGGCATAGTTCCAGCCGCATCATTATTAGTAACCCATCATTCACATTACAAACGGAGGTCAGCGCTCATGGCTGGGGAGCTACTAACACTATATCCAGAACTGGTGGTAGATGGAACATTAGGAATCATCATTACTAAAAACACTGGGTATAAATTATTTAGAGATGTTGGGTGCGTTTCATGGGCTAAAAGCCTACTGTTCACAATGCACGATCTGCATGTCCACCTACAAATTGATAATACCACAGTGGTGGCATATATTAATCATAAAAGGGTGGAATAAAATCGATATCATGTGTCAATCTGGCCAATACAATCTGGCAATGGTGTGTTAACATACATATTTGGCTATCAGCAAACTTACCTACCAGTTAAGCTCAATACAGTGGCAGACACCAGGTCATGAAAATTTAATGACAGCACCGAATGGATGTTGGACCACAAAAATATTTGCTGATATTACTATAAGATATGGTACACCAGATATCGATCTATTTGCATTTAGACTCAATCACCAGTTACCAACATATGTCGCTTGGGAACCAGACCTGGGGCAGCAGCAATGGACGCTTCTCGCTGAATTGGGGAAAATTGTTTACTATGCTTTTTCCCCCTCCTGCCTCATCAGTCGGGTCCTACGCAAAATACATATGGACTCTTGGAAGTACCTGATTGGCCTACACAGTCATGGGTTCCTGTGGTCCTTGACATAATCTCTGAACCATATGTCCCTCATGCTAGATCTGGGCTGACGGATAGGACCATGAACATGATCACGACGGCCTATCGAGAGTCAACAAAAAGCAGTACCTCTCCAGCATAAGAATATGGGAGTCATATTGCTCAAGGACTGGTGTAGCGTATAATACAGCTACAATCACCAACGTCCTGGAATTCCTGTCCAGCCTTCATGTAGATGAAGGACTGTGCTGCAGCGCTATAATTGCGCTAGGAGTGCCCTGTCAGCTTACTGGTGGCAGGCACCACGACAACTCTCCATGGGATCTCACCCTCTAGTTGCCAAACTTATCAGGGTTATTTACAGCACTAACCCACCTAGAGTGAGGTACTCCCAGATCTGGGACATCAGTGTTGTACTAACATTGCTAAGCGGTTGGTCACCAGCTAATGTCCCTGTTTTAATGGAAAAGCCAAGTAAAGATTATTTTACAGTATGCTAATGGCACTGCTTCAATCAGCGATCTGAAAGGGTCATTCAGTCTCTACATAAATTGAGACTGCCCACGACAATATTTTGGTATGTTCACAGAAAATCAATAGGGAACAAGATGCATCTTTCCGAGTATGGTGTCCAAACAAAATAGATATGAAAGGAACATCAGGATAAATTTTTATGAATTATCTGAGGGATAAATTACAGACTTGATTTTTTAAATCTCAAAATTTTGTAACATTGCTAGTGTAATGACACACCTTCTACTATACCTTAAGACTACTAAAACTTTAAGAGGTAGTGAATTGGCACTATGGGTTAGCTATAAACAGCCTAATGGCTGGGTATCAGCACAGACCATCTCTAGATGGTTTTGGGAGCTGCTGGGGTGGATACTGACATTTTTAAATCTCATTCCATAAGGGCAGCAGCAACATCGGCATCTAGAGACATGGAAGTGCCTATGGACCATATCCTGCCAACAGCAGGATGGTCTAGAGAGAAGACCTTCCAATTATTTTATAATAAGCCAATAACCAAACCTGCGGTGTTGCAAAATCAAATTTGAATTCTGTAATATATTTAGCCCAAGGGAGCATTATTTTTGTTTAAATAAATTGTTATTGTTTGAATTTGATTCATGTCTGAATACGATAACATACTTCCTCCCTTGGATGACTTCGGCAGTGAGTGAAGCATGGATTTGTTCCACGGCATGAAATCACAGATCTTTAAAATCTTCACAAAGTCACTCACGTGACTCCGAAGTAAAATAGTAAGATTAAACGCGAACTTACCAGTTTGAAGTTTGATCTTTATTTTATGAAGAGTTACGTCGAGGGATTACGTGCCCTCCACGCCCACCCTCTATCATAAAGGTCAACAGGTATCCTAGTTCTTCTTATCTTACTATGTTTATTTCACTTACTATTACTGTGATTTCACACCGCTGCTTTGAAGAATGTCGTGCATGTGTGCTGGCGGGGTCTTCACGTAATCCCTCGACGTAACTCCTCATAAAATAAAGATCAAACTGGTAAGTTCTCGTTTAATCTTACTATTATGTTGGCTGCTTTTCTGAGGCAGCATTGACACAGCGTAGTGTGGCAGCAGTAGAGTTGCAGCGCCAGAGACCCGGGTTCAATCCTGACTATGAGTTCTGTCTGGATGGAGTTTGTATGTTCTCTCCAGGTGCTCCAGTTTTCTCGCACATTCCAAAGATGTACAGATTTGTAGCTTAATTGTCTTTGGTAAAAATTATAAATTGTCTCTAATGTGTAGGATAGTGCTAGTGTACGGGGTGATCGCTCGTCGGTGGGCCGAAGGGCCTGTTTCCACACTGTATCTTTAAACCAAACTAAACTAAAAGGCGTGAAGTGTAGATGGAGTCAATGGTGGGGAGTCAAATCTGTGTGATGGACTGAGGTACATCCACAACTCTCTGCATTTTCTTGCGGTGTTGGGCAGAGCTGTTCCCAAACCAAGCTGCCCAAACACAAATACAGGAGGCAGAACGAAGGGAAAGAGACCAGAGTGTAGAACATCGTTTCTCAGCTCTGTATCGTAACTGATCCAGTGAAAAAGTCCACATTTTACTGATCTGTATAGGGAGGTTGCACGGCAGTCGAGGTCATGGCCCGTGACCCCTACTGTTGCCATGCAATGCCTTCTGGAGTACAAGCAGTGAACGTCAGGTAAGCACTTACTATGGCTGCCAGTACAGCGGGCCCGTCTTCTGTCCCAGCATCCAGACTCCATACTGACTGGTTCCACATTCGCGGACCCCGGGCCGTCTGTCCCCGTGTCCGGGGGGGGGGGTTTAATCACCCCGTGAGGTGGTGGGGTCGGGGGGGTGAATCACCCCGTGTGTGGGTCGGGGGTTGGGGGGGGGGGGGGGTGTGGGAAATCACCCCGTGTGTGGGTCAGGGGTCGGGGGGGTGAATCACCCCGTGCGTGGGTCGGGGGTCGGGGGGGTGAATCACCCCCATGTGTGGGTCGTGGGTCGGGGGGTGAATCACCCCAGTGTGGGTCAGGGGTCGGGGGTTGGGGGGGGGTGGTGGGGGGGTTGGGGGTCGGGGGAAATCACCCCGTTTGTGGGTCAGGGTTCGGGGGGGTAAATCACCCCGGTGTGGGGGTCGGGGGGTCGGGGGTGAATCACCCCGTGTGTGGGTCGGGGGGGGGGTGAATCACCCCGTGTATGGGTCGAGGGTCGGGGTGAATCACCCCGTGTGTGGGTCGGGGGTCGGGGGGTGAATCACCCCGTGTGTGGGTCGGGGGTCGGGGGTGAATCACCCCATGTGTGGGTCCGGGTGGGGGTGAATCACCCTGGTGGGGGGTCCTCATGCTGGCGCAGCACGGTCAGTGACTCTGGGTGGGTGGAGGGACCAGACTGTCCCCAACTCTGCTGCAGCTGATGGGGACGTTGCCCAGAGCCATGACCCCGCTCCACCCGGCCACGTGTGTGGACGCTGCTGACCCACAGCCCGTAACAGTGCGGCTGCACGGGGGAGACAGGGCAGAGGGCGGCCGTGGTCGGACAGCACTGATCCCGGGGGGAGAGTGGGGGCTGTCCCGAGGGATCCGCTTCTTCTGCTGCTTTCACCTAAGTGCTCGGGTTCAGAGAGCCCAATCACCCTCCAACCCCGGACGGTCGTGGGCCGGGACTTGTCCTCAATCCGCCAGCACGCTGCTCTTTCGCAAGTCAGTGAGCAGCACTGATTTTGGCAATTTTCTCTCACGATTACCCCAATTTCCACAATTTTCTACAGCGCAAAAAATGACCATTTTGACAGTTTTCAACAGGTAAGAACATACATGTTTCGTGTGTTACTAGTGTATGCGGAAGCTGCCTTGTACTCCAGAAGGATTGAGCTACTCTGTGCATCACGCCCTTTGACCTTACGTGAAACCCCCCCCCCCCCTATATGGCCCTACTTGCTAGATGTCTATTACAACTTTATTGTAGCTTCTCATGGACTACACCGCACCTTGACTCATGCCCATTGTAGTATTTACCTCAATATGCTTTATATAGTGTGTTGATCAATATATTTCAATACTTCCTCTGTTCTGTTCTCCATCTCTGATTGCGACTTCTCCCCCTTCCATAATTCAGTACCATGCTGCTAGAAACATATTTATAACAGGCAGCTGAATTGGGTCTTTAGTTTAGTTTTGTTTAGAGATACAGCATGGAAACAGGCCCTTCGGCCTAGCCAGTCCACGCCGACCTGTTCACTAGTTCTATGTTATCCCACTTTCCCATCCACTCCCTACACAATTTACAGAGGCCAATTAACCTACAAACCCGCACGTCTAGGGGATGTGAGTGGAAACCGGAGGAAACCCACGGGGTCACAGGGCGAACATACAAACTCCGTACAGACAGCAGCCGTGGTCAGGATTGAACCCTGGTCTCGGGCACTGTGAGGCAGTGGATCTACAAGCTGTGCCGCCCCTAAAACAATACGTTTTGCAGACAAAGCGGTGCTGGTACGCATATATCACACCTCGCTGTTGGTGTCCAGGCAGATAATTAATCAGCAGAACATCGATCAGCAAAAAAAAAATGTTTTCTTTTAAACTTCAGTAATCTTTGGAATATTAAAATTTCATAAAATTTGAAAATCTTAATTTTGGCTTCATATGCTGATAACATCCTAGCACTTCGACACAAAATGCTGGAGTAACTCAGTGAGTTACATCACTAATTATGTGTTCAGGAGCATCTATCGATGTATTTGTATCAAAGTGGGACAGGCAGCATCTCTGGAGAGAATGAACAGGTGACGTTTTGGGTCGAGACCCTTCTTCAGAGTCAGAGTCAGAGTCAGAGGAGCGGGGTCTTGAGATATGGAAGTGTAAGGTGTGGATACGACAGATCGGGTCGAGACCCTTCCATCTGCAGTTCCTTCCATAACATACTAGCAGTATTGTCACTGGTTCTGCTCTCTCTATGGTGTTTCACCTGACCTTACAGCTTTTGCCTTCATCTGTATTCTCTCATTTTCATGCTGCATTGTGCAGTGTCTCTGCAAATGCCATCCATCACGAGATCGAGTGTGATTGTCCTCCTGGTGGTTCACTTCTGTGGATCTTGAGATGACTTAAGATTCACAGAGTCATACAGCATGGAAACAGACCCTTTCTCCCAATGACCATGCCAAGCATAATGTCCACCCTATGTTATTCCCACCTGCCCACCTGTGGCCCATATCCCCCGAAATCTTTCCTACCCAAGTGACTTTCAAATGTTGTTATGGTACCCGCCTCATCCACCTCCTCCAGCAGTTTGTTCTATATGTCCTCCACCCTCTGTGTGAAAAAGTTGCCCCTCACGTTCCTTTGCGGCTTTGCCTCGATAAAATTTAACTTATGGACTGTGGAGCATGAATGTTGACCGTGGTCCGATCTTTTTACTGCCCTGAGATTATTTTGTCACTTGCATTTTGAAGTGTTCAATCATCTTGAACGATGTGCGTGTGTCTGCATGGCTTAGATGTATCAAGCTTTGCTCAGCTGGATTGTTTCTCACTTTGTATCTTAGATAGCCGCTGCCAGTTAATTACATTTGTTACCTGGGGATTAAGGGGTCCCCCCGTTGAATAATAGGTTGCTCTGCTGCCAATAACCTCCTGTTCTGTCATTCTCTTTGTTCTCATGCTCATTTAATAGGAAGGCGATGACAGGTATGTCTTCAGCCAGTAGACAGAAGGAACTGCAGATGCTGGAAATGTGAGTAAAAAAACACAAAGTGCTGGAGCATGGATAGGAATGATTTACAGGGAAGATGGACACAAAATGCTGGAGTAACTCAAACGTGTTAGGTAGCAAATCTGGGAGTCTCATCTCTGAGGATATGACATGAAAAGGAATAGGCAAGGACGCCTTTCAGTGTCGGGACCGCCCCTCTGCAGGAACTATACATCAGGAGGTGCAACTCCAGAGCCAACTCCAGAGCAAACGTTTCTGTTGCCATGCTATGAGAACGGAAAGGTTGAGAAGGAGTTTCGTCCCAGAGGCCATTAGAACTGTAAACTCCTATCTCACCAAGGACTAACTTTACTGTACAAAATTTACTGGGGTTTTTTTGTGTTTTTTTTTAATTGCAGTTTTTTTCCCCCTTTTTCCTTCCACCCACAATATTTAATATGTAAAAGAATATGTGATTCTGTTCCATTCCGTTTGTAGTTTGTTTGTCTTTTTGCACAAAGTCCGCGAGCATTGCCACTTTTCATTTCACTGCACATCTCGTATGTGTAAGTGACGAATAAACTTGACTTGACTTGACTTGGTTCCCACCTGAAATGTCAACTATCCATTTTCTCCAAAGATGCTGTCTGACCCGCTGACTTACTCCAACATTTTGAGTCTATCTTTGTTGTAAACCAGCATCTGCAATTCCTTCCTGCACACAAGGTTTAGAGGGATACAATATGAGGCAACTAACTATTAGCATCTTGGTTGATTTGGGCTGAAGGGCTCCAGGCTGCATGGCAATACATTTATGAGTAATTCAATGGGTCAGGCTGCATCTCTGGAGGATAGGCGACATTTCAGGTCCAGGTTGCTAATCATTTTAACTCCCCTTCTCGTTCCCACACTGACCTTTCTGACCTGGGCTTCCATTAACCCCTTGAGAACAAAGGGGTGCCCAGGGATGGGGTTGGAGGGGGGATTTAGGGGGTGCCTGCTGCTATGTGCAGGCATCAGACAGAAGATAAAATTGTTGGATGAACATTTTGTAACTTTGTTGTCGCCAGAAACATGGTGACTCTTGTGTACTGCCCAGGTGAGGTCTGCTGTATGATTTTACCAGATTGTATGCAAAACTCCAGCATTTTGTGTCTGTGGAATTCTCTGCCTCAGAGGGCGGTGGAGGCAGGTTCCCTGGATGCTTACACAAGAGAGCTAGATAGGGCTCTTAAAAATAGCTGAGTCAGGGGATATGGGGAGAAGGCAGGAACTTGGGGATGATCAGCCATGATCACATCGAATGGCGGTGCTGGCTCGAAGGGCCAAATGGCCTACTCCTGCACCTATTGTCTATTGTCTAAAACAAAGCATTTCACTGTGCCTAGGTACGTGACAATAAGATATAATTGAATCATTGAATCGAACTAGATGACAATCGGAGGTTAAGTTAGGTTTAGTTTAGAGATACAGCACGGAAACAGCCCCCCCCCCCCACCCTAGCCCACCAGGTCCGTGCCGACCAGCGATCCCTGCATACTTAAGGGCCTGACCCACAGGCAATTTTTCAGCAGACTGCCGGCGACTGTCAAGTTGGAATACACACACACACACACACACACACACACTTCCTCTCACCAGCCCATGTGAATTTTTTTAGACACCGCTCCCCCCACTAAAAGATTCACACAGTGCAAAGCCAAGGTGATACAGACACACACCGCGATGAACAGGAAGGTTGGCGCTGTAAAAAGACGGCTAAAGCACAGTGTACGGTAAGTCCTTTAAAAGAAGGGGGGAGAGAAGGGGTGGAGAAGAAGGGGAGAGAAGGGGGGGAGAAGGAGTGGAGACAACTTTTAAGAAGCCAGAGATACACGGCTGTGAAGCTCGGTGGACATTTAACATTACCGGTCGGTTATCCTTGGTTCTGAAAACTACTGCTTACATTTTTTTTCCCCAATGAGCCAATGAAATTCACCGGTCAGCACTGGCTCCAACCTACGAGAACCTCCAAGAACCTTCGACCTCCTGGCAACCCACTAGGACCTCCTGCCGGCCCACCTACGGCTCGAGAATTCTCGCTACTCTCCATGGCGGCTTCAATCTAGTCGCCGTGAATTTTTCAAATTCACAGCGACCATGATGAGGCCTCGACTAGTTCCTAGAATGCGGGAACTCCTCACGACCACGAAGGCGACTCCCCGGCAACCACCCGCGAACACTGCATAGTCTCCTGCAGTCGCCTAAAAAGTCACCTAAGTGGGACAGGCCCTTAACACTACCCGACACACGAGGGGCAGTTTACAGTTATACCAAACCAATTCACCTACAAATCTGTACATCTTTGGATTGTTGGGGGAAACCAAAGATCTCGGAAAAAACCCACGCAGGTCACAGGGAGAATGTACAAACTCCGTACAGACAAGCACCCCTAGTCAGGATCAAACCCGGGTCTCTGGCGCTGTAAGGCAGTAGCTCTACCTCTACGCCACCATGAGGCCCATGGAAGTGTCCAGAGAAACAGATTACAGGCAGGCTGAGCAACTGAAACCATTCAAGCTGCCTTCCATAAATCATCATCAGTCACATGCTCAGAATGAGCAGTATAATTAATGCTCTAACTATGTACTTATTAGTTAATGTGTGTTAGGTTTGAAGGAGAGAAACCTTGGGAGAAACTAATCACGTTGATGTGCCAATGTTAATGTTGGTGAGGCACAGTTGTGGCTGATCGGTGAGGTCCTGATCTCATTGTCCACCATGACCTGTAGTGGACGTGAATACAGATGGCCATGCTTTGCCATGTTGGGGCCTTAATATTCTGACATTATCCAAAATCGTCTCACAATTCCTTCTGTTCTCAGGTAAGTATTGTATAAACCACTGGACAATATAAATTGGACAGGTCCATGAAATTGGTCAACAAAGATCACTGGGGCGGCACGGTGGCGCAGCGGTAGTTCGGGTTCGATCCCGACTACAGGCGCTGTCAGTATGCACAATGTACCCATGACCGCGTGGGTTTTCTCCTGGTGCTTTGGTTCCCTCCCACACTCCAAAAATGTACTGTACAGGTTTGAAGGTTAATTGGCTTTGGAAAGATTTCAAGTTGTCCCTAGTGTGTAGGATAGTGCTAGTATCCGGCAATCGCTGGGCAGCGCAGACTCGATGGGACGAAGGGCCTGTTTCCATGGTGCGTCCCTAAACTAAACACGGATCAGTACAGTCCCGTCCACAATGTCCGTGCCAAACATGATACCAAGTTAAACGAATCTCATCGGCCTACATGTGATCCATATCCCTCCATTCCCTGCATGTCCATGTGCCTATCTAAAAGTCTCTTAAACACCACTATCGTATCTGCCTCCACCACCACCCTAGGCAGCGCGTTCCAGGCACCCACTGTGTAAAAAACTTGCCCCGCACATCTCCTTTAAACTTTGCTCCTCTCACCCTGCAGCTATGCCCTCTAGTCTTTGACATTTTCCACCCTGGGAAAAAAGGTTCTGACTGTCTGCCCTATCTGCACCTCCCATAATTTAATATCCATCTATCAGGTCTCCCCTCAACCACTGACGCTCCAGAGAAAACAATGACTGGAAAACAACCTTTTTGCAAGTTATCAATCTCATTATTTATTTGTTAACCAATCTCCTTATTTGTTCCCTGATCCCAATGACCAATCTAAGTTTGTCCAACCTCATGGTCATGGAGGCCTGGCCATGTCATGCGGGTGTCAGGGGTTATGGGGAGAAGACAGGAGAATGGGGTTAGGAGGGAGAGATAGATCAGCCATGATTGAATGGCAGAGTAGGCTTGATGGGCCGAATGGCTTAATTCCGTTCCTATCACTTATGGCCTAATGGCATTTATCCGTTCAAATTCAGCTCCATGGGAAATTATGGCGATCTTCTTTCTCAGCCTCTGTCAGCACATATTTAATCACTGATGGATTTAAGTGCCACAGAGATTGTTCTTATTTCCCAAATACCCTTTCAAATATTTCCCTTTCCTTTCTATTCCCCAACAATTGCTTTGTAATAGCCCTTACTTTCCCTCTCTCTCCATCCCCTCCCCCTTTCCAGTTCTCCCACCAGTCTTACTGTCTCCGACTACATTCTATTTCTATCCCGCCCACTCCCCTGATATCAGTCTGAAGAAGGGTCTCAACCCAAAACGTCATCCATTTCTTCTCTCCAGAGATGCTGCCTGTCCCGCTGATTTACTTCAACATTTTGAGTCTACCTTTGTTTTAAACGAGCATCTGCAGTTTTTTCCAACACTTGCTTTGTATAACTTTTGTTTCCAAGCCCAAAGGCGGCAACAGCAGTTCCTCTTGAGAGATTTTGTGTTGTGTCTTGATCACAGGATTAGTCACAGAGTCATACAGTGTTGAAACAGGCCCTTCAACCCAGCTTGCCCACACCGGCCAACCTGTCCCATCTACACTAGTTCCACTTGCCATGCTTGGTCCATATCTCTCTAAACCTGTCCTATCCATGTAACTGTGTACATGTTACTTAAACATTGCGATAGTCTCTGCCTCAATTACTTCCTCTGCCAGCTTGTTCCATATACTCACCACCCTTTGTGTAAAAAAGTTACTCCTCAGGATCCTATTAAATCTTTCCCCGCTAACTTTAAACCTATGTCTTCTGGTCCTCGATTCCTCTACTCTGGGTAAGAGACTCTGTGCATTTACCCAATCTATTCCTCTCATGATTTTGCATCCCTACAAGATCACACCTCATCCACCTGCGCTGCAAGGAATAGAGCCCAAGCTTGCTCAACCTCTCCCTGTAGCTCAGGCCCTCAAGTCCTGGTTACATCCTAGTAAATCCCTCTCAAATATTTCCCTTTCCCCGGCAACAGTTGCTTTGCACGACTTTTCTTCCAAGCTTAGAGGCAACACCGGCAGTTTTGAGAGGTCACGCATTGTGCCTTGATCATAGGATTAGCAGATAGTCAGCATGCAATTGATGGGCGATATGTGGGTGGAAGGGGAATGGAAGTGGAGTGCACTCTCAATTGAGCTTTAATGCATTTCTATTGCACTGTGATTGCAGTGGGCATCAACTCAATCAAAAAACAATTGATGAAAACAGAAGTCAATAAATCGCATCAAATATAAGACTCCACCGTAAACCGAACTTCAAGATCTTCGCGAGGTTCATATTAACCTCTTTCTGAAATTCCTTTGAAGTTATGCCTGATGGAAGTATATAACATTTTGAGAGGCATAGACAGTGTGGACAGTCAGAACCTTTTTCCTCTGGGTGGAAATGTCAAACACTCGAGGGCGTAGCTTTAAGGTGAAGGGAGGGGTTTAAAGGAGGCACAAAGAACTGCAGATGCTGGTTTATAATAAAGACAAAACGTACTGGAGTAACTGCAGGTCAGGCAACATCTCTAGAGGACATGGATTGGTGATTGTTCAGGTTGGGACTCTGAAGGAGGTGTGCGGTGCTTTTGTACGCATAGAGTGATAGATGACTGGAACGCACAGCCAGGCGAGGTGGTGGAGGCAGATACAATAGTGGCGTTTAAGAGGCTTTTAGATAGGTACACGGATATGCAGGGATATGGATCATGAGGTGGAAGAGGAGATTAGTTTTTGATTGATTGAATGATTGAAAGATAATTGATCGATGGAATGATTGAAAGATACAGCATGGAAACAGGCCCTTTGGCCCACCGAGGCCAAGCCCATTCACCCATTCATACTGGTTCTATGCTATCCCAATTTCCCATCCACTCCCTACACACCAGGGGTAATCTACCTACTAACCCGCATGCCTTTGGAATGTGGGAGGAAACCGGAGCACCTGGAGGAAACCCACACAGTCACAGGGAGAACGTGCAAACTCCACACAGACACAGCTCCCGAGGTCAGGATCGAACCCGGGTCTCTGGTGCGGTTCTACCAACTGTGTGGCTGTGCAACCCGTATCTTGGCATTGTGGGATGCGGGACGAAGGGCCTTTTCCTTTGCTGTGCTGATCCACGTTTTATATTGTGAGTATGCTATAACTCAGTTGACAAACTTTGTTATAACAAACACATTATGGCAGGCAGACAAACAGGGTCCCCCTGCACCATTTGCATTGAATCTGAGCTGTGGTATAACAAACAATAGAGCTGTAATTGCCTTGGTGCTCACTGCAAGTGTTTGAAACTGACGTCTAGCACAAGGCAACGAAAACCCAGAAGACCAAATTATAAAATGCAAATCCTTTCTTCAAGCTTCAGAAAAATAAAAAAATAATGAAGAGCCCCTCTGATCTCCATAAGCTAATTGTTCTTTCTTAAAGAACAAAAAGCAAGTCACACTTGGCTATTCTGTCTGGGTTAACAGAAAACGCATGTGGCTTTGATCTGATGATTTGTGTATGACAAGGCGGTAAAGCCTCCACCTTTGTTGTCGGGCTGGAGATATCATAACTCCCATTGCGGAGAGGATGGAAGATGTTGCTGCCTCAGACTGGTGCAATAACATAAATATTCTTTTCAACGTGATTATAATTTGTGTTCCCTAATTGATTCTTGTAATTAAGTCCCAGTCTCCACCAACAGCATGGAAGTACGTCTCTCGTTCTCCTTTCCCTTGACTACTTTAGAAATGCCTCCACTAGAAGCTAATGTTTATCAAAGATAGACGAACAATACTGGAGCAACTCTGTGGGCCAGGCAGCATCTCTGAAGACGGGTCTTACCCCAAAATGTAACCTATTCCTTTTCACCGGAGATGCTGCCTGACCTGCTGAGTTACTAATGCTTATCACAGATAGAAACAAAATGCTGGAGTAACTCTGCAGGTCAAGCAGCATCTCCAAAAAAGGGTCGACTCTCGACCCAAAATGTCACCTATTCCTTTTCTCCAGAGATACAGCTTGACCGACTAAGTTACACCAGCATTTTGTGTCTATCTCTGGGGGGGAGGAACTGGAAGCAAGAAAGGACCGGGGTAAGTCAGGGCCAGCACGGCTTATCATTTTGTGGTCATTCAGGAGAGCTGCATGTTCAATCCCATCATAACAGGCATAGGGTTGACGTAGACACAAAGTGCTGGAGTCAGGCACCATCTCTGGAGAACACAGATGGGCAACGTTTCAACTCGACACCCTTCTTCAGAAGGAGATTTTCAGAAGGGTCCCGACCCAAAATGTCCCCTATCCATGTATTCAGGAGATGCTGCCTGACCCTGTTGAGTAATGCCCCTGTCCCACTTAGGAAACCTGAACGGAAACCTCTGGAGACTTTGCGCCCCACCCAAGGATTCCGTGCGGTTCCCGGCGGTTCCCGGAGGTTTTTGTCTGTCTCCCTACCTGCTTCCACTACCTGCAACCTCCGGCAACCACATGCAACCTCCGACATTGTGCCTTCCCTCATAATGGAAACCATTGTGGGGGGATGTTTTTATGTTTAAATTTCTTTATTATTGTTATGTCTGTATTCTTTCTTTATGTGCTGCATGGCAAGAAGCATTTCACTACACCTAGGTGTATGTGATCAATAAAATTACCTTTGACCTTTGAACATGCAGGGAATGGAAGGATATGGATCACGTGTAGGCAGATAAGAGTTGGTCTTGGCATTATGTTCGGCACAGGCATTTTGGCCCAAAGGGCCTGTTCTTGTGCTGTACAGTTTCACATTTAAGTTTTAGTTTAAGAGATACAGGATTAAAAGCAGGCCCTTCGGCCCACTGAGTCTGTGCCATCCATCCATCGCCCTTACACGGGTTTATCCTACACACGAGGGTTGATGTCATGTAATGGGCCGCAATCATTATCTATTTTATCTTTTTATCCATTTTAACTTTTTATCCTTCTGTTCTGTTTGTTGCACGGGGAGCCAGATGCAACGGAATTTCATTTAGAATTGCATTTATTGGTGTATTTCTGAATGACAATAAAGTTTTGATTGATTGATTGATTGATTTACAGAGGCCAATTAACCACTAACGTGCAGGTCTTTGTGATGTGGGATGAAGCTGGAGCACCTGGAGAAACCTCACGTGGTCACAGGGTGAACGTACAAACTCCGTATAGATGGGACCCGAGGCCAAGATTCAACCCGGGTCTCCGGCGCTGTGAGGCAGCAACTCTTACGCTGCGCCACCGGGCACTTGCCACTTGTACTGAGATTCTGTGAAAAGCTTCTGTTTGCTACTGACGGCAAACTGGCCAAATTAGACTCTCCACCTTTGGAGGCAAAGGATATGGCAGGAACTTTATTTGTATTCTTTCTGTTGTCTCAGATTAAATTGGAACAAAGTAATTTCATTGAAATATTCCACCACACAAGTGCGATGCATTAACCAAGCACCCAGTGTACAGGCTGGTTTTCTCATTTGAATTCAGTGGGATCGATGTGATGAACATCTTTTACAGTGCTGCTGTCATTTCAGCTAATGAGTCGGCAATGGGATCCAGCTGTTTCAGGAGCAAGCTCCACACACTAGCACGCTTCAGCAACATCACAGAAAGAACACTTGGTCTATTTACTGCAATTTAGAACACTCTGTAAACTATTATTGCCTTTGTATTTCATTACAAACCATCCCATATTTCACACAGGTTGTAGACCTGCGTGGTTTGTGGCCGTCCACTTTCCCTGACAAAATCTGAGACCCTGGAGTGGCCCGGCACGGTGGTGCAGTGGTAGAGTTGCTGCCTTGCAGCGCCTGAGACCCGGGTTCAATCCTGACTACGGGTGGGGTCTGCACGGAGTTTGTACGATCTCCCCGTGACCGCGTTTGGGTGATCTCCGGGTGCTCTGTTTTCCTCTGTAGGCCGATAACAAGAGGAGAAGTCTGTCTGGTGGTGTGCGCTTGCAAGCTTCTGTATCTTCTGTCCCATGGGAGCAGGGAGATGATGGAGTGATCAGGCTGAGAAAGGGCATTGATTATTGATTATGTAGACTGCTTTACTGAGGCAGGGGGAAGTGTAGACGGAGTTAGTGGTGGGGAGTCTCTTCTGTTTGATGGGCTGGGCTACATCCACAACTGTCTTCAATTTCTTCAGGTCTTGGGCAGAGCTGTTCCCAAACTAAGCATGTTTTGGTTACTTTTGTGTCAATAGCACATGTGTATTTAACAATCTTAGAGTCATACAGTCATAGAGCATTGAAACAGGCCCTTCGGCCCAACTTGCCTATGCTGATCAATATGCCCATCTACACTAGTCCCACCTGCCCACGTTTGGCCAATATCCCTCTAAACCTTTCGTATCCATGTACCTGTCCAAATGTCTTTTAAATGTTGTTATAGTACCTGCCTCTGGCTAATGATATCCTTCTGGGGTAACATAATCCTGTGGTAATGTGCCAGGATATCCCAGGGAAAAAAACATGGAAAGGTTATGAAATAGAAATCAATATACGATAGAGGTCATCTGAACATCAAAACAACCTTCAGTCAAATTTGCACACCATTATTATTTATGTTTCCCAGCCTTATCATAATATTCAAGCAACACTAAACTTTCAAAGCTCTTTCTAGACTTTAGTTTGAAGCCTGAGCTAGTTTAATAGCAAGAATAACTGAATCATCCTACCACAACCAGAGAGCAGTGCTGAACTAGTATTTACCTCTTTGGGTAGACAAAAGTGCTGGAGAAACTCAGCGGGTGCAGCAGCATCTATGGTGCGAAAGAAACAGCCAACGTTTCGGGCCGAAACCCTTCTTCAGACTGATAACACCATATAACCATATAACAATTACAGCACGGAAACAGGCCATCTCGGCCCTACAAGTCCGTGCCGAACAATTTTTTTTTCCCCTTAGTCCCGCCTGCCTGCACTCATACCATAACCCTCCATTCCCTTCTCATCCATATGCCTATCCAATTTATTTTTAAATGATACCAATGAACCTGCCTCCACCACTTCCACTGGAAGCTCATTCCACACTGCTACCACTCTCTGAGTAAAGAAGTTCCCCCTCATATTACCCCTAAACTTCTGTCCCTTAATTCTGAAGTCATGTCCTCTTGTTTGAATCCTCCCTATTCTCAAAGGGAAAAGCTTGTCCACATCAACTCTGTCTATCCCTCTCATCATTTTAAAGACATCTATCAAGTCCCCCCTCAACCTTCTGCGCTCCAGAGAATAAAGAGCTAACTTATTCAACCTATCTCTGTAACTTAGTTGTTGAAACCCAGGCAACATTCTAGTAAATCTCCTCTTTACTCTCTCTATTTTGTTGACATACCCTGATGCACCCTGATGCAGGGTGTCGGGGGGGCAGCGGGGGGTGGGGGGAGGTTGGGGGGGGGGGGAGCAGGAGGAAGAAGAAAGGAAGAGGAGGAGCCAGAGGGCTGAGAAGGGGAGGAGACACCAAGGGCTACAGGAAATTGGAGAAGTCAATGTTTATGCCGCTAGGGTGCAGACTGCCCAAGCGAATTATGAGGTGCTACTCCTCCAATTTCCGGTGGTGCTCACTCTGGCCATGGAGGAGGCCCAGGACAGAAAGGTCGGATCCGGAATGGGAGGGGGAATTGAAGTGCTGAGCCACCGGGAGATCAGGTTGGTTATTGCGGACCGAGCGGAGGTGTTTGACGAAACGATCGCCAAGCCTACGTTTGGTCTCACCGATGTAGATCAGCGGACATCTAGAGCAGCGGATGCAATAGATGAGGTTGGAGGAGGAGCAGGTGAACCTCTGTCGCATCAACTTCTCTGCTATCCCTCAACCCTCTGGCTCCTCCTCTTCCTTTCTTCTTCCCGCCCCACCCTCACCCTACATCACTGAAGAAGGGCTTCAGCCCAAAACGTTGCCTATTGCCTTCGCTCCATAGATGCTGCTTCACCCGCTGAGTTTCTCCAGCACTTTTGTCTACCTTCGATTTTCCAGCATCTGCAGTTCCTTCTTAAACATTTTGTCGGAGGGCGAGCTGGATTTAACCATTTCAAAAGATATATAGGAGGAAAGCCTACTATACATACATTACTGTTCTTTAAATGGCAGGCATTGCCTGATACAATTCAAAGTATTGCATAGGTTATCCTACTCAAAGACCAAATTGAATAAGTTTTTCCCAACTGTCTCCCCTCTCTGTGATAAATGTCACTTCTAAGAAGCCACCCTAACCCATTATTTTGTATCCTGTATAAAAATACAAAATTTCTGGATGGGAATATTCAATACCATTTCTAAAACACCCAAAACTCAATTGGAGTCAGATTCAAAATTAATAATATTAGGAATGTCAGAGGGCTGCTCTAAGTTAACGATATTCCAAAGACGTTTCCTTGACTATGATTTAATAACTGCGAAAACACTTATACTTAAATTCTGCTTCCTAAAAAACAAAAATAAAAAAGATAAAAAATATTTTGTCAAGTTTATTCGTCACATACACATACGAGATGTGTAGTGAAATGAAAAGTGGCAATGCTCGCGGACTTTGTGCAAAAAGACAAACAAACAAACAAACAAACAAACTACAAACAGAATGGAACAGAATCACATATTCTTTTACATATTATTGTGGGCGGAAGGAAAAAGGGGAAAACCCCCCCCAAAAAAACCATCAATTACATTTTTTTTTTTTTAAAAGCAGTAGTGGTACAGTAAAGTTAGTCCCTGGTGAGATAGGAGTTTACAGTCCTAATGGCCTCTGGGAAGAAACTCCTTCTCAACCTCTCCGTTCTCACAGCATGGCAACGGAAGCGTTTGCCTGAACGTAGCAGCTGGAACAGTCCGTTGCAGGGGTGGAAGGGGTCTCCCATGATCTTATTGGCTCTGGAGCTGCACCTCCCGATGTATAGTTCCTGCGGGGGGGTGAGTGAAGTTCCCATAGTGCGTTCGGCCTAACGCACTACTCTCTGCAGAGCCTTCTTGTCCTGGGAAGAGCAATTCCCAAACCAGATTGTAATATTTCTGGGCAAGATGCTTTCCACAGCCGCTGAGTAGAAGCACTGGAGGATCCTCGGAGACGCTCTGAATTTCCTCAATTGCCTGAGGTGGTAAAGGCGCTGCCTTGCCTTATTCACAAGTGCTGCGGCGTGTGATGTCCATGTCGTATCCTCAGAGATGTGGACACCCAGGTATTTAAAACAGTTCACCCTAGTCACAGGATCCCCATTTATCTTCAATGGAGTGTACGTCCTCGGATGATGTGCCCTCCTAAAGTCCACGATCAGCTCCTTCGTTTTTTTGATGTTCAAGAGGAGGCTGTTGTCCTGACACCAGAGTGCTAGATCAGCCACCTCCTCCCGGTAGGCCTTCTCATCATTGTCTGAGATCAGGCCCACCACCACAGTGTCATCAGCAAACTTAATTATTGAGTTGGAGCTGAACCTAGCCACACAATCATGTGTGTACAGGGAGTACAATAGGGGTCTGAGGACGCAATCCTGGGGGAGCCTGTGCTCAGGGTGAGGGACTTCGATGTATTCCCTCCCATCTTGACTACCTGGGGCCTGGCGGTGAGAAAGTACAGGACCCAGGCACACAGGGGGGTGTTGAGCCCTAATTCCAGTAGCTTCTTGGCCAGTCTGGTGGGGGTCCACCTCTTTGGGACTATCCTTGACCGGACTTTACTGGCTTTACCTTGCACTAAATGTTATTCCCTTACCATGTATCTACAAACTGTAAATGGATCGATTGTAATCATGTATTGTCTTTCCGCTGACTGGATAGCGTGCAACAAAAGCTTTTCACTGTACCTCGGTACACGTGACAATCACCTAAATTGAAACAGTTCCATGAAAGGAGGTAGATTTATATGACGTTTTGTCAGTGTGGCCGGTTTAAAAACTGTAAATGCTCCAGATTTGATCAGTCTCAAGAAGAGTCCCAGTGGGCCGAAGGGCCTGTTTTCATGCAGTATCTCCAAACTAAACTAAACTATTCAGGTGTACTTGGAGATTGTCATTTATCTCATTTAGTTTTCACTCCATTTCCCTTCTGAACACTGGTGTTTCGTTCAATCAGCATAGGCCTTGAAAGAGAAAAATTCTTGCAAATGAGCATTTGACATGATCTTCTAAAAGTCACTGCACACTATTTATTTTAGTAGATTATTTAACCTGTTTAAAGCAAATTGATTAACCCCTCTGTGAAAGAGGCAGCGGGTAATCCTGAACGTAATGCAAAGAAATCATAGACTGAGATTTTATTAAATAATTTAAACTCATGCCTGCAGAAGCAATGCAAATTTTATCATGTGATAGGACAGATGCACATTAGGTTGGAGAAATGAGCAAATGTCCACCGTTGATGTCATTTTTCATCCGCACCCAATATTCAACCATTTATTAAAAGCAATGGCCTAGAACTTCAATCAAATAAGGGCATGGTTTTTAATTGCTACACAATTGTTTCCGAGAATAAAATCAATCATGAAACATGTTCACAGTCTCACAGATTGCATCGGACATGGACTGACTTTCAATTCTGAGATTCCTCGCATATGACACAGGAGCAGAATTAGGCCATTCGGCCCATCGAGTCTGGTCTGCCATTTAATCATGGCTGATCTATTTTTTCCCCTCAACCCCATTCTCCTGGCTTCTCCGCATAACCCCTTAATAATCAAGAACTTATCAACCTCCGCTATAAAAACACCCAATGACTTGGTCTCCACAGTTGGTGTGTGGCAATAAATTCCACGGATTCACCACCTTCTGGCTAAAAAAATTGTCGGTAGACAAAAGTGCTGGAGAAACTCAGCGGGTGCGGCAGCATCTATGGAGCGAATAAATAGACTCTCCCATGAGTGGAAACATCCTTGGTGGGTCAAAGGGCCTGTTTCCATGCCGTATATTCAAACGAAAAACATAAAAAAACAGGATGCTATCCAATAAAAAAAGATTTATTTTTCAGGCTTGTCACTGTATTTCATAGGTCGAAGTAAATAATTAGAACTGTTTATCTTGTCTAGCAATCCAACCTTTTTTGTTTATGTTAAATTGGATCTCATGAAGTGGGAGGGCGTCATAAGTTAATTAATTGTTTCCAACCTTAATGCTGTTTAACTTCCGAGGACAAATAAGCCAAGCAGTTGTATATTTCCCAGGGGTTGGATGGACTTAGATGTAAGAAAATTGGCTGTCAAATATCTGCCCACTAACTGATCATTACACATGATCAAAGCAGGAGACATGAAAGAATGTGTAGAACTTCCTACTCGATCTTAATTCCCTCTTATAATCTAACTTAACATCGGGTGTAGAATTTAAATCCAGTTCATTAAATAAATCTGGATTTTTTGTTAATAAGCTGATAGTGAAAATGTTCATTGTTTCATTTAGAGATACAGCGTAGAAACATGCCTTTCGGCATACCGAGTCCGCGCAGACCAGCGATCACCATGTACTCCCGCACTATCCTACACACCAGGGAAAATTTAAAAATGTTACCAAAGCAAATCAACCTACAAACATGCATGTCTTTGGAGTGTGGGAGGAAACCGGAGCAAACCCACGCTGTCACGGGGAGAACATCAAATTCTGTACAGACTGCACCAGTCAGGATCGAACCTGCATCTCTGGCACTATAAGGCAGCAACTACCTCTGTGCCTCTATGCCACCCTTTTCAAAAATATGCATAAGTGCACCATAATGGTGACATAGAGACATAGAGTCATAGAGCTGTACAGCACGGAAACAGGCCCTTCAGCCCACCTTGCCCATTGGGCTGGTCCCATTTTCCTGCATTTTCCTGCCCATATCCCTCTCAAACATTCCGATCCAGGATCGGTCTTTGACATTTTGTGAAAGCCAACTCCATTAAACAGCAAAGATAGACACAAAGTGTTGGAGTAACTCAGCAGGTCAGGCAGCATCTCTGGAGAAAAATAATGGGTGGCTATTTGGGTTGGGGCCCTTCTTCAGACCGGAAGTAGGGTGGTGGGGTGACAAATGACCTCAGGCCTGCTAAGGTCATTCATGGCCAGCCTTGATAGGTCTTGTTCTTTTCTCGCCTCCGGCTCTTCACTCCCTCCCCTCTACTTTCTGTCTGAAGAAGGGAATAGATCAGGTAAACGCATAGAGCCTTTTGCCCAGAGTAGCGGAATAGAGAAACGGTGGACATAAGTTTAAAGTTAGGGTGGGGGGGAAGGGGGGAAGATTTAATAGGAACCTGAGGGATAGCTTTTTTACACAAAGGGTAGTAGGTGTATGGAATGAGCTGCCGGAGAAGATAGTTGAGGCAGGTACTATCATCACGTTGAAGAAACATTTAGAAGCATTTAGACGGGTACATAGGACAAGTTTAGAGATTCAGATTCAGATTCACCTTTAATTGTCATTGTCTGTGTACAGTACAGAGACAACGAAATGCAGTTAGCATCTCCCTGGAAGAGCGACATAGAATATGATTTCAATAAATAAATCTATTTACATGCATACAGTCATAGTGTTTTTCCTGTGGGAGGAGTGACCGGGGGGGGGGGGGGGGGGGGGGGGGGGTGATTGGCAGTCACCGAGGTACGTTGTTGAGTAGTGTGACAGCCGCAGGGAAGAAGCTGTTCCTGGACCTGCTGGTTCGGCAACGGAGAGACCTGTAGCGCCTCCCGGATGGTAGGAGGGTAAACAGTCCACGGTTGGGGTGAGAACGGTCCTTGGCGATGCTGAGCGCCTTTCGCAGGCAACGCTGGCTTTGGACAGACTCAATGGAGGGGAGCGAGGAACCGGTCATGCGTTGGGCAGTTTTCACCACCCTCTGCAGTGCTTT
Source organism: Leucoraja erinaceus (assembly GCF_028641065.1). Taxonomy (NCBI): domain Eukaryota; kingdom Metazoa; phylum Chordata; class Chondrichthyes; order Rajiformes; family Rajidae; genus Leucoraja; species Leucoraja erinaceus. The sequence goes on along the minus strand of NC_073386.1, from coordinate 53,784,223 downwards.
CCGGTCGGAGACAGAGCAGTTGCCACACCATACTGTGATACAGTTGGTAAGGATGCTCTCGATGGTGCAGCGGTAGAAGTTCACCAGGATCTGAGGAATCTGAGAATCTGAGGATGGACCTTCTTCAGTCTCCTCAGGAAGAAGAGACACTGGTGAGCCTCCTTGATCAGAGTAGAGGTATTGTGGGTCCAAGAGAGGTCATCGGAGATGTTGACCCCCAGGAACCTGAAGCTGGAGACACGTTCCACCTCCGTCCCGTTGATGCGGATGGGGGTGTGCGTGCCACCCCTAGACTTCCTGAAGTCTACAATGAGCTCCTTGGTCTTCTTGGAGTTAAGGGCCAGGTTGTTGTCAGCGCACCATGCTGCTAGGAGCTGGACCTCCTCCCTATAGGCCGACATCGTTGTTGCTGATGAGGCCAATCACCGTTGTATCATCTGCATACTTGATGATGGTGTTAGTACCATGTACAGGTGTGCAGTCGTAGGTGAAGAGGGAGTAGAGGAGGGGGCTCAACACACAGCCCTGTGGAACGCCAGTGTTCAGGGTGAGGGTTGAAGAAGTGTGCTTGTCTAACCTCACAGACTGGGGTCTGTTGGTTAGAAAGTCCAGTATCCAGTTGCAGAGGGAGGGGTCGATGCTTAGGTTACCGAGTTTGGTGATCAGTTTAGAGGGTATAATGGTGTTGAATGCTGAGCTGTAATCGATGAACAGCATTCTTACGTAAGTGTCTCTGTTGTCGAGGTGGGAGAGGGCGGAGTGGAGTGCCTCTAGAGGGATATGGGCCAAATGCAGGCTGATGGGCCTAGTGTAGATGAGGATGTTGGTCAGTGTGGGAAAGTTGGGCCGAAGGGCCTGTTTCCACTCTGTATGATGTAGCTGGAGACTTGATGTCAAGTATCCCAACAAGCTTTGGGAGTATGCTACTGGCTAGATACAAGATACATTTAATTGTCATTTGGACCCCTTGAGGTCCAAACGAAATGCCGTTTCTGCAGCCATACATTACAAACACATAGACCTAAGACACAACATAATTTACATAAACATCCATCCCATCGCTGTGATGGAAGGCCAAATAAACTTATCTCTCCACTGCACTCTCCCCCCCCCATGTCAGAGTCAAAGTCAAAGCCCCCGGCTGGCGATGGCGATTGTCCCGCGGCCATTAAAGCCACGCCGGGTGATGCAAGGTCGCACACCGGGTCTTGGTGTTAGAGCCCCCGGCGTGCGCTCGCAGAGTCACGCGGCCATTCCAAGCCGCGCGGGCCAGTGATGTAGGCCCCGCTCCAGGAGCTCTTCAACCCCGCAACTCGGGCGGGGGAAGTCGCCGTTGCGAGAGCCCTGAAAAGCGGTCTCCCTCCAGGGACCCGCGGGCTCCCGGTGCCGCCGTCCACAGACCTGCCGCTGGAGCCTCCGACTCTCCGGTCGGGCCGCAGCAGCAGCAGCAGCAGCGCTCCTCCACCGCTCCACCCGCTCCGGACTCGGCCAGCCCCGCGACGGTGACGGTGAGTCGTAGCACCAGAGTCCCCGGTCTCTTCCTGTTGGAGGCCGCTCCTCGTTGCGGCCCCAACGACAACGGAAACCCGACGAGAAAAGGTCGGGTCTCCCGTGCAAGGAGAGATTTAAAAAGTTTTAAAACTCGGAGAAGGCTACCCTCTCGCAACGGAGTGAATCTGGCCAATTAATTCATAAGGATAATATCTGAGTCCAAGTCATGAGGTTTGTGATTTAGTTTAAGCAATGATAGGATGAAATAGTAAAATAAATGAGAAGTTATTAGAAGTCAATGATTTGCATGCATGCTTAAATTACTCAAGTGTTAATAAAGACTAAATAACTAAACCTTGGTTTTGAGTATTTTGTTCGACACGTCACTTATCCTATATAAATAATATATATCCTATATCCTATATATCTACATATCCTATATAAATAATAGGGTCAACAGACTCTATGACTCCAAAGTGCTGGAGTAGCGCAGCAGGTCAGGAGGCATCTCCAGAGAAAAATGATAGGTGATGTTTTGGGTCAGGACCATTCTTAATGCTGCCTGATCCACTGAGTTACTCCAGCACTTTGTGTCTATCTTTGTTATAAACCAGCACCTGCAGTTCTTTGTTCTACATTTCAAATAGCATTTTGAAAATTTAGTGATCAGGAAGTTGGATTGGAGAAGAGAGATTGGAGCATCCCGAAATGGAGAAGATGAAATGTATTTTATTTTGAAGATAGGTACAAAATTCTGGAGTAACTCAGCGGTTCAGGCAGCACCTTTGGGGAAGAGAAATAGGTGACGTTTCGGGTCAGGACCCTTTTTCAAACTGAAAGAAGGTGGGCAGGTGGGTGGGGGATGGGAACTGGAGGAGAGAAAAGGACAGGCAGCACAGTGGTGCAGCGGTAGAGCTGTTGTCTTAGTGCGCCAGAGATCCGGGTTCAATCTTGTCTACGGGTGCTGTCCATACGGAGTTTGTACATTCTCCCCATGACCTGAGTGGGTTTTCTCCGAGATCTTCGGTTTCCTCCCAGACTCCAAAGACGTACAGGCTTGTAGGTTAATTGGCTTGATTTAAATATAAAATGGCCGTAGTGTATGTAGGATAGTGTTAGTGTGCGGGGATTGCTGGTTGGTGCAGATTCACTGGACCAAATGGGGACATTTCTACGCTGTATCTCTAGACTAAACTAAACTAAACAAATCAGGGCCGGCAACAGATGACCTTAGGAAGGGCGGAGCCCATAATGGCCCATTTAGGCTGGGCCACATTTTGATAATAGTGTTCATCCCGGCACCTCAATGAGTGATCGGACTCCATCTTATTCCTATGTTCATATTCAGGCACGGAACCTCTTGCATGTTCTACAACTCTTACCTTCACAGCTGGAAGCCGCCAAGCAGCCACATATTTTTGGCTTTTCATTCCCGAATCAGCCACAATTTTGCACAGACTGCTGGCACCTTCCATTTGTCTCCCTTCGCACCTGCCCAACACATTTTTGTAATCTTAACCTAACTCAGCGGGCGAGAGAACTGCAATGATGTGCTTGGACTAATACGTTTACAATCTGCCTCATATTATTTAAATCCTTGCGGCTTAAATGGGTTCTTTGTCAGGTACCTGGAGGGGAGCACCATTACAATTGCTTTCATTACTTTCAATGTCAATTAAACTTAATGATATTAGACCGAGAAGTGGCTCTGTTTGGATAAAGTAATAGTTTACAAAATAAGCGAGTGGATGAAAAATACATAATCAACGAAGCAAATTATATTGTTTGGAGTTTACCGGTATGAAGATGTTTCCAAACTTTCACCTGATCAGTGTTTAGTCATAATGTAGAAACAAGGAACTGCAGATGCTGATTAATAACACAAAAGGAGACAAAGTGCTGGAGGATGTCGTCGAGGCAGGTTCCATCACAACATCTATTAAAATAAACTTGGACAGGTACATGGATAGGATGTCCATGTATGGTACCTGTTGGTTAGCATGGGTAAATTGGGCCGAAGGGTCATAGAAACATAGAACATAGAAATTAGGTGCAGGAGTAGGCCATTCGGCCCTTCGAGCCTGCACCGCCATTCAATATGATCATGGCTGATCATCCAACTCAGTATCCCGTACCTGCTTTCTCTCCATACCCCCTGATCCCCTTAGCCACAAGGGCCACATCTAACTCCCTCTTAAATATAGCCAATGAACTGGCCTCGACTACCCTCTGCGGCAGAGAGTTCCAGAGATTCACCACTCTCTGTGTGAAAAGTTCTTCTCATCTCGGTTTTAAAGGATTTCCCCCTTATCCTTAAGCTGTGATCCCCTGTCCTGGACTTCCCCAACATCGGGAACAATCTTCCTGCATCTAGCCTGTCCAACCCCTTAAGAATTTTGTAAGTTTCTATAAGATCCCCTCTCAATCTCCTAAATTCTAGAGAGTATAAACCAAGTCTATCCAGTCTTTCTTCATAAGACAGTCCTGACATCCCAGGAATCAGTCTGGTGAACCTTCTCTGCACTCCCTCTATGGCAATAATGTCCTTCCTCAGTTTTGGAGACCAAAACTGTACGCAATACTCCAGGTGTGGTCTCACCAACACCCTGTACAACTGCAGTAGAACCTCCCTGCTCCTATACTCAAATCCTTTTGCTATGAAAGCTAACATACCATTCGCTGTTTCCACACTGTGACTCTAAGAGTTGCCTTGACTGCACACTCATTGCCCGGCTTGGGCGAGTACAGGGACTGGGGGAACAAAGAAGATGAACATTTGGCTGGAGAGAACACGTGGGAGAGAGGAACTGGAACCATTTCTGGGGAAGCCGAAACTTGCACAAGCCAGGTGGGTTCTACTACCATGGGAATGGAATCGACAAAGCAACGGTCGGAAGATTGATGGGGAGGGTGTAAACTAGGTTGGCAGGAGCCTGGGGAGAAGTGCAGGGGTTAGTGCAACTGTGGAAACAAGAACCAGAGTGGATCTGCAATGGGCCGTGTGTACAAGCGTGCGGCTTCACCAGTGGTTAGAGCCAGGGGCACGAAAATTGATAAGATAAAGCTCTTGAGCGAAAGGCAATGTGCTGGGGGAACTCAAAGGGTCAGGCAGCATCGGTGAGGGGTCGGAAGGAACTGCAGATGCTGGTTTACACCAAAGATAGACACAAAATGCTGGAGTAACTCAGCGGGACAGGCAGCATCACTGGAGAGAAGGAATGGGTGACGTTTCAGGTCGAGACCCTTCTTCAGACCTGGCAAGTATAGGTGGATACAGGTGAAGGGACAGGAGGAGGGGTTGATTGGTAGATGAGTGGTGAGTGACTAAGGCAGGAGAGGAAAAGGAGACAAAAGGGTGTTGGGTAAGGAGAGAAGATGAGTAAATGTGACGGCAGAGCAGGGATGGAGGTAGACGGTGATGGTGGAGGGGAAAGGGATGGGACAGTGGGGTAAATGAAAAGGGTGGGCACAGAGGCTGCACAGTGGCACAGCGGTAGAGCTGGTGCCTCACAGCGCCAGAGACCCGGGTTCAATCCTGACTACAGGTGCTGCCTGTACGGAGCTTGTACATTCTCCCCGGAGCTTGCGTGGATTTTCTCCCAAACTCCAAAGACGTGCAGGTTTGTAAGTAAATTGGCTTTGGTGAAAAAAACATTGTAAATTGTCCCTTGTGTGTAGGATAGTGCTGGGTGTTCACTGGTCATTGCGGACTCAGTGGGCCCAAAGGCCTGCTTCCACAATGCAGCTCTAAAGTCTAAAGTACCGGTGGGGTAGCTCAGTAAAGAGTGATGGGGTACTACTTAAAGTTGTGGAATTCAATGTTCGCACCTTTGGGTTGTACGCAACATACACAAGCAGAATATGAGGTGCTGTTCCTCCAGCTTGCGTGTGTGGCCTCACTCTGGCAGTGGTGGAGGCCCAGGACAGGAAGTTGAGAGTGGGAATGGGCAGAGGGTTAAAACGTGCAAAGCACTTTATCTGACTGCGCACAGAATATATTGTAAGATGGATGAGTTGACGGCACAAGTAAAAATAAATGTGTTTGATCTTATATGTGCCAGAGAGGCGTGCTGGCAAGGTGGAGGGATGAGAACAGAATGGGAGGCATCCAGGAGGGTGAAGTGGGGATCTTGAGATATGAAAGACAAAGAGTTGGCAAGCAATCACAGCAAGTAATTAGGAAACATGGGCCCTTATTTGCAACAGATATGAAGTTTGGGGACGATTTGAAGCAACTTTGCAAGATGTATTTAAAAGGAACTGCAGATGCTGGTTTATACCAGAAGCGGCTCAGGCAACATCTCTGGAGCACATGGATAGGTGACGTTTCGGGTTGGGACCCTTCTACAGACTGATTGTAGGGAGGGTGGGGGGTGGAGGGAACTGGAAGGGAGAAAGGACCAGGACAACAGCTGGCGACAGATGGCCTCAGGCAAGGTCGTTCCCTGATCGGCTGATTGTTGGCCAGGGACGGTGTGATCCCAAGCGGGATACATCGTGGGGAATTGTGCAACTGGTTAACTTACTTTTAACGGAGGGGGTGGGGCACAAAGGGAGGGAGGGAACAGCGAGACAGCGGACAATAAGACTTCTTTAGTCAGAGGGTGGTGAATCTGTGGAATCTTTTGCCACAGAAGGCTGTGGAGGCCAAGTCAATGGATATTTTTAAGGATTTTAGATAAATTCTTGATTAGTACGGGTGTCAGAGGTTATGGGGAGAAGGCAGGAGAATGGAGTTAGGAGGGAGAGATTGAATAATTGAATGGCGTAATAAACTTAATCTACTCCTATCATTTGACCTTACGAGGAAGAGGGTGAAGGGGACTGTATTAGAAGTTTCCAAAAACCTCACCTATCTATGCTCTCCAGAAATGCTGCCTGACCCGCTGAGTTGCTCCGGTACTTTGTGCCTAAATATGCCGGATGTTGGGACAAGACTGTAACTATATTAGATTCCTAGACTCCTTTACATCGGTGAGACCATGCGTAGACTCGGCGTCTGTATCACTGAACATTTGCACTCGGTCCACCAAGACCTATTGGATCTCCTGGTTCCTAAACATTTTAACTCAGCGGGTCAGAGAGTCATTCTATTCTACATTTACCTTGAACCTCATCCCCTTTGACCTGTTTTCACACCCTACACCTCCTTATCCATGCCTCCCTTGACATCAGTCTGAAGATGGGTCTCAACCTGAAACATCACCCATTCATTCTCTCCAGAGATGCTGCCTGACCCGTTGAGTTACTCCAGCACTTTGTATCTATCCTTGGTATAAACCAGCATCTGCGGTTCTTTGGTTCCACATTTCAACTGTTTCAACTTGTTTTATAATTGGCAGTAAGTTAATGACAATGTCACAGAGCAGCAGTAGAGCTTCGAAGAGGCTGCTAGATCACATTCTAACCTTACATGGCGTTCCATCTCATTTGTCCTCATTAGGCAGGTTTCTGGCTGTTAAGGTCAGGCAGCGAGACGCAGTTCTGCATGATAATAGAACAGCTCACTCAGGAACAGTGACTGTCTGCATAAATGTACCTACTGTCAACGTCAACATAACAGCTGTGACGTGATTCCACACTCATGCTCACTCACACACACACATACTGACACACACACTAACAGACACACACAGACACACACACATTATCTCACACACGCACACACGTACAGAGACACAGACACAAACACATGCAGATACACAAACACTCACACATACGTACACACACAGACATACAAGAATGCACATGCCCGTGCACATGCCTGCACACATGCTCACACACATGCACACACATGCATGCTCGCGCATACACACATTTATTCTCTCATTCTCACGCACACACAGATACAGCGCGGAAACAGGCCCTTCGGCCCACCGAGTCCGCACTGACCAGTGAGCCCCGCACATTAACACTACCCGACACACTTACAAACTTGTACGTCTTGGGAGTGTGAGAGAAAACCGAAGATCTCGGATATAAACCCAAGCGGTCACAGGGAGAACGTACTAACTCCACACAGACAGCATCCGTGGTCTGGGTCAAACACACACACACACACACACACACACACACAGCCAAGGAAATGTCTTCACAAAGCCTTAACGAGGGAGCGGGGCAATGATGAGGGGCAGGAGGGAAAGACTCATTGACATGTTTATAGAACCAATGCCTTTAGCTGCAGTGAAAGGGGAGAGTGGAGATCTTCAAACTCGTTGCACAGAAGGAATATTTCTCTGGAATCACACAGCAGGGAGGATGGAAAACAAATCTGGAAAGTTTAACCTGAAGTAAAGATGTTGGCGAAGGCTCTAACCGTTTGGTGTTACTAAGGCAACAGTGCAGAAAATCAATTTTGAGTGCAAATGCCAGGAAAGATGAGTGTTTTTTACTTCAGGCACATTTGTGTCCCTCATGCAAAGACAGATTTTAAATATTTTAATTTCCATTTTAGTGTGGGGCTAAGGTATAATTCTGTACTCAAACTGCTGTAGAGGCTTGGATTTGAATGTACGGTTCGTGAATGCATGGTTCGTTATCTTGGGAACAGGGTCATCCATGGGGTCACCAAAACAAAACACAGACCAACACCGTCGAGGAAATAACATTAAAAGCACCTCTGCCTCGGAATTTATAGCTCTGGACCTACTGTATGAGTTTAGTTTAGTTTACATAGAAAATAGGTGCAGGAGGAGGTCATTCGGCCCTTCGAGCCAGCACCGCCATTCATTGTGATCATGGCTGATCGTCCCATCAATAACCCGTGCCTGCCTTCTCCCCATAATCCCTTGACTCCACTAGCCCCTAGAGCTCTAGCTAACTCTCTCTTAAACCCATCCAATGATTTGGCCTCCACTGCCCTCTGTGGCAGGGAATTCCATAAATTCACAACTCTCCTGGGTGAAAAAGTTTTTTCTCACCTCAGTCTTAAATGACCTCCCCTTTATTCTAAGACTGTGGCCCCTGGTTCTGGACTCGCCCAACATTGGGAACACTTTTCCTGCATCTTGCTTGTCCAGTCCTTTTATAATTTTATATGTTTCTGTAAGATCTCCCCTCGTCCTTCTAAACTCCAGTGAAAATACAAGCCTAGTCTTTTCAATCTTTCCTCATATGACAGTCCCGCCATCCCAGGGATCAATCTCATGGACCTACGCTGCACTGCCTCAATCACAAGGATGTCCTTTCTCAAATTAGGAGACCAAAACTGTACACAATACTCCAGATGTGGTCTCACCAGAGCCCTATACAACTGCGGAAGGACCTCTTTACTCCTATACTGAAATCCTCTTGTTATGAAGGCCAACATTCCATTAGCTTTCTTCACTGCCTGCTGTACCTGCACGCCAACTTTCAGTGACCGGTGTACAAGGACGCCCAGGTCTTGCTGCACCTCCTCCTTACCTAACCTAATCCCATTGAGATAATAATCTGCCCCTTGTTTTTGCCGCCAAAGTGGATAACCTCACATTTATCTATATTATACTGCATCTGCCACGCATCTGCCCACTCACTCAACCTGTCCAGGTCACCCTGCAACCTCCTAACATCCTCTTCACAGCTCACTCTGCCACCCAGCTTTGTGTCATCCGCAAACTTGCTAGTGTTGCTCCTAATTCCCTCTTCCAAATAATTAATATATATGGTAAACAGTTGCGGCCCCAACACCGAGCCTTGGGGCACTCCACTCGCAACTGCCCGCCATTCTGAAAAGGACCCGTTCACTCCTACTCTTTGCTTCCGGTCTGCCAACCAATTTTCTATCCATGTCAACACCCTACCCGTAATACCATGTGCTCTAATTTTAGTCACCAGTCTCCCGTGCAGGACCTTATCAAAGGCTTTCTGAAAATCTAGATACACTACATCCACTGGCTCCCCTTCATCCATTTTACCTGTCACATCCTCAAAAAATTCCAGAAGATTAGTCAAGCATGATTTCCCTTTCATAAATCCATGTTGACTTGGACTAATCCTTTTACTGCTATCCAAATGCCACATTATTACCTCTTTAATAATTGACTCCAGCATCTTTCCCACCACCGAAGTCAGGCTAACTGGTCTGTAATTCCCCGTTTTTTCTCTTGCTCCTTTCTTGAACAGTGGAATAACATTAGCTATCCTCCAATCCACAGGAACTGATCCTGAATCTGTAGAACATTGTAAAATGATCACCAGTGCATCCACTATTTCTAGTGCCACCTACCTGAGGGCCCTGGGATGCAGACCATCAGGCCCATGGGATTTATCATCCTTCAGTCTCATTAGCTTACCCAATATTATTTCTCGCCTAATGAAAATTTCTTTCAGTTCCTTTACCCCCTTAGATCCTCTGTCCTCCAGTACATCTGGGAGATTGTTTTGTGTCTTCCTTAGTGAAGACAGATCTGGGGGTATGGAGCCTTCTCTACCATTTCCTTGTTGCCCATAATAATTTCACCCATGTCTGCCTTCAAGGGACCCACATTTGACTTTGCTACTCTTTTTGCCTTAACATATCTAAAGAAGCTTTTACTGTCCTTCTTTACATTCCTGGCCAGCTTCCCTTCATTCGTACTTATGTTGTCCTATGAAAGTTTCCCAATCCTCTGTCTTCCGGGTACACTTTGCTGTGTTATACATCTTTTATTTTAGTATTCTATCCCTAACTTCTCTTGTTAGCCACGGTTGCCTCCTACTCCCCTTGAATCTTTCTTCCTTTTTGGAATGAAATGTTCCTGTGTCTTCCGGATTATGCCCAGAAATTCCTGCCATTGCTGTTCCACCGTCATTCCTGCTAGGATCCCTTTCCAGTCTACTTTGGCCAGCTCCCCTCTCAAGCCTTCATAGTCCCCTTTGTTCAACTGCATCACTGACACTTCCGATTTAACGTTCTCCTTCTCAAATTGGAGATTAAAACTAATCATATTATGATCACTACCTCCAAGCGGTTCCTTTACCTCGAGTTCTCTTATCATATCTGGTTCTTTGGACAACACTAAATCCAGAATTGCCTTTTCTCTGGTCGGCTGCATTAAAAGCTGCTCTAAGAATCCATCTCGGAGGCATTCTACAAACTCTCTTTCTCGGGGTCCTGAACCAACCTGATTTTCCCAGTCTACCTGCATATTGAAATCCCCCATCACAACAGTGGCATTACCTTTGTTACATGCCAGTTTTAACTCCTGCTGCAACTTACACCCTACATCCCGGCTACTATTTATTGGTCTATAAATAACACCAATTAGTGTCTTCTTGCCTTTACAATTCCTCAACTCAATCCACAGTGATTCTACCTCGTCACTCCCTATGTCTTCCCTCACAAGGGATTGAATTCCATCCCTCACCAGTAGAGCTACCCCCCTCCTCTGCCCACCTACCAGTCCTTTCTATAGGATGTATAACCCTGAATATTAAGTTCCCAGGCCCAATCCTCCTGCATCCACATCTCAGTAATCCCCACAATGTCATATTTACCAACCTCTAACTGAGCCTCAAGCTCATCTACTTTACTTAGAAACATTGAAACATAGAAAATAGGTGCAGGAGTAGGCCATTCAGCCCTTTGAGCCGGCACCGCCATTCAATATGATCATGAGATCATCCAACTCAGTATCCTGTACCTGCCTTCTCTCCATACCCCCTGATCCCTTTTGCCACAAGGGCCATATCTAACTCCCTCTTAAATATAGCCAATGAACTGGCCTCAACTACCTTCTGTGGCAGAGAATTCCACAGATTCACCCCTCTTTACTTCTTATGCTTTGCGCATTCATATACAATACTTTTAATTATTTTCATACATCGATCCCTATTACACTTGGCCATACTCTCCTATCCCTTTGTGAGCTTCCTTTCCCGTTAATTCTGGGCTCATTAACCATCCCTTTACACTCTTTCCCTTTAACTCCATCCTTGATTATCCCATTTGACACCCCACCCCCCTTATTCAGTTTAAAACCACCCGTGTAGCAGTGGCAAACCTGTTTAGTTTAGAGATACAACCACGGAAGCAGGCCCTTCGGACCACCGAGTCCGCGCCGACCAACAATCCCAACACATTAACACTATCCTACACACATTAGGGACAATTTACATTTATACCAAGCCAATTAACCTGCAAACCTGTATGGCTTTGGAGTGTGGGAGGAAACCTAAGATCTCAGAGAAAACCGACCCAGGTCACGGTGAGAACATATAAACTACTGTAATTACAGACAAGCACGCATCGTCAGGATCGAACCCGGGTCTCTGGCACTGTCAGGCAGCCACTCTACCGCTGGGCCACCGTGCTGCCTGTTATACAGCAATGAAAGAGGCCCTTCGGCCCAGCTTGTCCATGCTGGCCAAAGTGTCGCATCTACTGTACACTAGTCCCACCTGCCTATATTTGGCCCATATCATGTCTACATCTTTCCCATCCATGTATCTGTCCAAATGCCTTTTAAATGTAATTATAGTTTCTGCCTCAACTACCTCCTCTGGCAGCTCGTTCCATACTCCCACTACCCTCTCTGTGAAAAGGTTGCCCCTCAGGTTCCTGCTAAATCTTTTCCCTCTCACCTCTGGTTCTTGATTCTCCTACTCTGGGTAAAATACTCTTTGCACTCACCCTATCTATTCCCTTTTTTGTACACTTCCATTAGATCACCCCTCAGCCCCCTGCGCTCCAAGGAATAAAATCCTAGTCCACGTAACCTCTCCCTGTAGCTCAGGCCCTCGAGTCCTGGCAACATCCTCATAAAGGATGTTAACAGAACTTAAAATGCAAATATTTTGTGAAAGATTGTTGCTGTAGCAATGTTTTTTAGACAGCTGGTTCTCTTGCACAATCATCACTCTAATTCATAATTCTCTGGCCATATGGTTGGTGAATTATTCAGCTGGCCAGACAGCAAAAACGAGAATTTATGCCTAACATTTAAATGAATGTTTGCGGTGAACATCCTAGAGGAGCTCTCTCTGAATTTCTATTGCTTAATTAAACCCAGTGAAGCCTGTGTATCCGATATCTGGCAGAAACGTGAACATTATTGTATAATTTCATCCATAAAGTGTTTCAGAATGATAAATTCATACAGTGCTGTAAATACAAATAAATCTAGAGGAAAGAAGGCACCATGGTAGTCAATCAAAGATGCTCAGTGCCGAGGCGACACGGTGGCGCAGCGGTGAAGTTGCTGCCTTCCAGAACACGAGGCCCGCGTTCCATCCTGACTACGGGTGCTGTCTTTACCGAGTTTGTAGGTCCTCCACGTGACCTGCGTGGGTTTTTCTCTGAGAGCTTCAGTTTCCTCCCACGATCCAAAGACATACAGGTTTGTAGGATAATTGGCTACATTGATAAAATTGTGAATTGTTCCCATTGTGTGTAGGACATTGTTAGTGTGCGGGGATCGCCGGTCGGCGTGCCGAAGTGCCTGTTACCGAGCTGTAAACTACATGCATGGCTTTGAGCCTTAGCTGTACCAGGTTGGACAACTTCAGTGGTCAGTTTAGGCAGACCAATAAAGACTGGAACTGCGACTGCCATCATGATAAGCATTTGGGTGGGGTGGAATTTGTTGTATATGCCTACTCAAGTTAGAACAGAAGTGTGAAAACGCACACCAGTCTGAAGAAGGGTCTCGACCCGAAACAGCGCCTATTTCCTTCGCTCCATAGATGCTGCCTCACCCACTGAGTTTCTCCAGCATTTTTGTCCACCTCCCAATTCAGGGACAGTTTCTTCCCAGCTGTTATCAGGCGACTGAACCATCCTCTCACCAACTAGGGTGATGTTGTGTCCTCCCATCTAACCTCATGGGAAGCCCTGGAACTATCTTTAATCAAACTTTATTGGACTCTATCGTGCACTAAATGTCATGCCCTATATCCTGTATCTGTACACCATGGACAGCTCAATTGTAATCATGTATAATCTTTCCACTGACTGGATAGCATGGAACAAAAAAGCTGTTCACTGTACCTCGTTACACATGACAATAATAACTAAACTAAAATAAACTATAACCAACATCCTGAAGACCATCAACTGTAAAAGCCCAGAGAGTCCAAACAAAGGTTTGTCTAACCTCTCGTGCCTTGACTGTTACCTCCCTTCAGTTCTCTGTGATAATAAGGAAAGCTTTAAGACCTCCCTCCATTCATCTCACTTGGTAAATGAGGCAAGATGGGCAAAGAGCATCTTCCGTCTCTTGCCTGTGACTGTTCCCTACATGTTGATTCACGCAGTCCATCACGGATACTGACCTCCCAACCATCAAAGGGATCTACAGGAGGCAGTGGATATCATCAGGGACCCACACCACCCTGGCCATGCACTCATTTCAACCCTACCATCAGGAAAAGGGTACAGGAGTTTGAAAACCGTGGTCTCCAGGTTCAAGAACTATAAACTATGGAGACACTGCAGATGCTGCTTTACAAGAAATAGACATAAGCTGGGGTAACTCGGCAGATCAGGCAATATCTCTGTAGGCACTGAATAAATAACGGGACCTTTCTTCAGATTGATTGTGGAAGCTGGAAGAGAGAACTATGGAGGAAATTGGAGCAACAACCCTCATATTTCGCTTGGGCAGCTCAAACCCCAGCGGTATAAATATTGACTTCTCTAACTTCCCTCTCTTTCCATCCCTCCTCCTTCACAGTTCTCCGACTAGTCTGACTGTCCCCGTTTACAATTTAACTCTGTTTGCTTTGTTGTTACCTTCTCCTAGCTAACAATGATCTATTCTACATTTTCCTTGATCTCCATCCCCTTTGTCTCGCTTTCACGCCTTACTTTTCCTTATCTCTCTATCTCCCTCTCCCCTGATTCAATCTGAAGAAGGGTCTCGACCCAAAACATCACCCATTCCTTTTATCCAGAGATGCTGCCTGTCCCGCTGCGTTACTCCACAATTTTGTCTCTAACTTAAGAAAACTATGGGTTGTCTTGGTTGCACTAGTATTGGGATTATTGAGTCATTGGGTTCTTTTTGTTTATAGTATGTTATCTATGATTATTGAGTTTGTCAGATGGTTAAGCTGCTGCAAGTACCTATGACAATTAAACACTCTTGACACCTAAGAGATACTGCTCTGCAATAAATGAGCGAATCCATACCAGACCATATCTGAACATCAGCCTCAACTTTGATTGCACAAGGATTTTCAATACGATTTGATTACAATCTTCTTGATAGGTACATTTTATTAAAATGTAGTCAGGTGATTTCATTCTTTCACCCAATCCATGTGCAAATAACACTATATGGGTGATAAGAAGACTCAAGAACATAGAAAACATAGAACACAGGACATAGAACATAATGGTGTACGGTGGCGCAGAGGCTGCCGCACAGCGAATACAGTGCCGGAGATCTGGCTTTGATCCCGACTATGGGTGCTGTCTGTGCAGAGTTTGTACGTTCTCCCCGTGACCTGCGTTGGTTTCCTCCCACACACCAAAGACGTGCAGGTATGTAAGTTATTGTGCTTGATAAATGTAAAACAAATGTCCCTAGTGGGTGTAGGTGAGTGTTTTTTTTTTTTTTTTTTTTTTTTGTTTGTTTATTTTATTAGAAGTTAATACAGCACAAAACAGTACAGTGGAACCTAATTTTAGGTGCCAACTATGTAATACCGTAATCCATTCTATGTACAACCTCTAGTTTTATGTTATAAGAAGGAAGTAAGCAGGACAAGAAAAAGAAAACAATAGAAAGGGGAAAAAGTGGAAAAATAGATAGTAGAGAGTAGAAAAACGTGAAGTGTGTATATAAAAAATAAAAAAAGGAAGAGAGAAAGTGGAAAGTAGAAATAGAAGAGAAGGCCCCTTAAAAGAGAATTTTTCAAATCTGTATTCAGAGATGTAGATCTATCCGCGTCATGAACTGAAATCAGCAATCCTTACGGTACCGCTGCATCACATGATTCCAAAAAGTCGATGAAAGGAGACAACTCCTTAAGAATTGGTCATCCACTATTAGTCGGAGTCTCATTTCTTCAAGGCATGCTATGTCCATCATATTCCTAATCCACATTTTAACAGTTGGTGTGGTTGTATTTTTCCAAAATTTAAGTATCAATTTCTTTCCAATTATTAACCCATAATTAAAAAAAACATTTTGATCTTTATTTAAATTGGTATCTTCTCCTATTATTCCAAATATAATCCATTCCGTTTTGGGTTCTATTCTTGACTTGAAAATCTTTGTAAATATATCAAATATATCACTCCAAAATTTATTCAACTTTGTACATCCTACAAATGAATGTGTTATATTAGCGTTTTGAAACAAACATTTATCGCATCTGGGAGAGACGTTTGGATAAAATTTATTCAACCTCGTTTTTGAATAATATAGTCTATGTAATAATTTGAATTAAATTAAGGTGAGTGTTAATGTGCGGGGAAGGCTGGTTGGCGCAGACCCGGTGGGCCGAAGGGCCTGTTTCCGCGCTGTATCTCTAAACTAAACTAAACTAACGAGTGCAGAGAGAAACCGGCCCTTCATCCCACAATGTCCATGCTGAACATTTTGGTTTAGCTTAGTTTACTGTCGGGATGCAAGCAGAAGCCTCCACGTGGCGCATCCCGGGCAATGCCGACGACAGAAACTGTACCACAGTGACGGACTAAAGTAGCCAATTCTGCAACCAACGACCGTCAACCGTCACTGACCGACCGGAATGACGTGATATAGAAGATGGCCGGACACGAGGGAGAAGAAGTTTATTGTCACATGTACTAAGGTGCAGTGAAAAGCTTTGTTGCGTGCTATCCAGTCAGCAAAAAGACTATACGTGATTGAAATCAAGCCGTCCAGAGTACAGATACAGGATAAAGGGAAAATGTTTAGTGCAAGATAAAATCCAGTAAAGTCAGATAAAAATAGTCCGAAGGTCTCCAATGAAATAGATGGTAGGTCAGGACCGCTCTCGAGTTGGTTGAACGTGATGCAGTACAGTTACAGTACAGCTCAGTTTATTGTTACGTGTGCTGGGGTAGAGTAACAAGCTTTTATTGCGCGCCATCCTGTTAGCGGAAAGATATCCCTCCATTCCCTACATATCCATGTGTTCATCTGAAAGTGTCTTGCATGCCATCGGTGTATCTGCCTCTGCCAATACCCACATCATCGTGATCCTGGCACCCACCACCCTCTGTGTAAAAAAAACTTGTTTCACACACGTCCTATAAATCTTGCCCCTCCCACCTAGACCTTTTACGTTTCAATTTGTTAGTGACCGCAACAAAAGCATTCAATTATTGAAGCGAGTTATTTGTGCAGGATGCACGCGAAAGATGTGGACAAGATTAAAGTTTTTGCTCCCGGTCTGAAAATGGGTCCCGGCCTGAAACATCATCTATCCTTGATCTCCAGAGATGCTGCCTGACCCAGAGTCACTCCGGCACTGTGCTCTTTTGTATAAACCAGCATCTGCAGCTCCTTGTTTCTCCTCTAAAGTTCATACTCATTATGCTCGTGGTCAGTGGCGGACTGGGTCTAAAAATATTGGTTGCCAGGAGACAAAGGGGGCCCACCCACAATTACAATGCTATCATTTAACAGGGGCCCACTTTCCATCACTTGCTATCACTTCATCAGGGGCCCACTTGCCATCGGGCAAGCTGACACCCTGGCCAGTCCGCCACTGCTCGTGGTGATGCACTAAGCTTTCACTGCTTTGCCCTGTAGAGTAACTTTACTTCCAGGGATTAACTTGCTAGGAAATACCGATTTGGTATTGGGATGGAATACCGACTGAGGAAATCTTGTGACTTGAAAGAGATGGTGGAATCTCCAATATTGCCAACTTACCCTCTTGGACTTAGAAGGTGTCAGGGGTTAGAGAAACATAGAAGCATAGACAATTGGTGCAGGAGTAGGCCATTCGGCCCTTTGATCCATCACCACCATTCAATATGATCATGGCTGATCATCCAGAATCAGTACCCCATTCCTGCTTTCTCCCCATATCCCTTGATTCCGTTAGCCGAAGAGCTATATCTAACTCTCTCTTGAAAACATCCAGTGAATTGGCCTCCACTGCCTTCTGTGGCACAGATTCACAACTCTCTGGCTGAAAATGTTTTTCCTCATCTCAGTCCTAAATAGCCTACCCCTTATTCGCAAAACTGTGACCCCTGGTTCTAGACTCACCCAACATCGGGAACATTTTTCCTGTATCTAACCTGTCCTATCCCTTAAGAATTGTATATGTTTCTATAAGATCCCCTTGCATCCTTCTAAATTCCAATGAATATAAGCCCAGTCGATCCATTCTTTCATCATATGTCAGTCCCACCATCCCAGGAATTAACCTGGTGAACCTATGCTGGACTCCCTCAATGGCAAGAATGTCCTTCCTCAAATTAGGAGACCAAAACTGCACACAATACTCCAGGTGCAGTCTCACCAGGGCCCTGTACAACTGCAGTATACTTAAATCCTCTCGTTATGAAGGCCAACCTGCTGTTTGCTTTCTTCACTGCCTGCTGTACCTGCATGCTTACTTTCAGTGATTAATGTACAAGGTCTTGTTGCACCTCCCCTTTCCTTAATCTGACACCATTCAGATAATAAACTGCCTTGTTCTCGCCACCAAAGTGGATAACCTCACATTTATCCACATTATACTGCATCTGCTATGCATCTGCCCACTCACCCAACCTATCCAAATCACCCTGCAGCCTCATAGTATCCTCCTCGCAGCTCACACTGCCACCCAGCTTTGTGCTATCCGCAAACTTGGTGATGTTACATTTAATCGTTAAATTTAATCGTTAATATTTATTGTAAATAACTGGGGTCCCAGTACTGAGCCTTGCGGCACCCCCACTAGTTACTGCCTGCCATTCTGAAAAGGACCTGTTAATTCCTATTCTATGTTTCCTGTCTGCCAGCCAATTCTCTATTTATGTCAATATCCTCCCCCCAATATCATGCGTTCTAATTTTGCACACTAATCTCTTGGGACCTTGTCAAAGGCTTTTTGAAAGTCCAGATACACCACATCAACTGGCTCTCACTGCTTGGTGAGGGCTGTCCCACTGTACGAGCTAATTCAAGAGTCCTCCCGAGTTTCCCCCGATTCGAACTCGGAAAATTACGGTAATAGCCGCTCGTAGGTACTCGGGGCTCTCGTGAAGATTTTCCAACTTGTTGAAAAACTTTCACGAGTCTTTCCGAGCTTACCGCGTTTCCAGAGTACCTACTGTTAGCGTTACGGGCCGCTAAGAGACCTCCCGAGCTCTGACGTACACGCTACGTAATTCCTACGTGCTTACCACAAGTTTGATTTTTTTTAAACTCGGGAGAGCTCTTGAATTACCTCGTACAGTGGGACAACCCCATTATCCACTCTACTTATTGCATGCATCCTCAAACAATTCCAGAAGATTAGTCAAGCATGATTTCCCCTTCATAAATCCATGCTGGCTTTGACCGATCCGGTCACTGCTTCCCATATGCAATGCTATTACACCTTTAATAATCAAGCATCTTCTCCACTCCCGATGTCAGGCTAACTGGTCTATAATTCCCTGCTTTCTCTCCCTCCTTTCTGAAAAAGTGGGGAGAAGGCAGGAGAACGGGGTTAGGAGGGAAAGATAGATCAGCCATGATTGAATGGCAGTGTAGACTTGATGGGCCAATGGCATAATTCTGCTCCTATCACTTATGACCTTATGAACTCTTGAGAGGTGGAGCAGATAAAAGTCTGAACTAGTCTGGAAGGAAAGTTATTCACTGCTGATTTTCCTCTCCATTAAACAATCTGTCTTTTTGATTTAGATTTGAACCACGCACATCTATTATGTATTAAAACTGTGTGGCTGCAGCCTGCCGTCCGGCTGCCTTTCTGCCTTTTGATTCGTTGACGGCTGCTCCTTCCTATCAGCTTCCAACACACTTCAAAACAAAGTTGCAAGACAGGAACACTCTGAACTTTTCACCTCAATGGGATATCACAGCAAGTGCTTCAGCAGGAGGGGGAGGGCCAATTGATATTGCAATTGGAACTGCTGCAGCAGGCAGGGCAGGTGAAATTGGAATTTTTTTTTAATCCACTGCTGAGGGAGGCAGGGGAGTGCTGGAATCTTACATTTGGGAATGGGTTCAGTTCCGTTGGAGGAAACGAGTGCATGGTGGAATATTGGGTTGGGGGATCACACCATTGGGGGAGCGGACCCAACGGGTCTGCACTTGGTCTAGTCTTAATCTAATCTTCCAAAATCTTATGCTTAACCATTAAATCATCCCCAATTGCCCTATGAGCATTGGTCCAAGCGTCCACAGATGATGTACTACAAACTAGCATTAAAACAACTTGTTAATATCAGAACTGCTGCAAAACCCTCAAGGTACAAGCTTGCCTTAATAATCGAATGAAAAATGAAAGGCATCTGGTGATATAAAGATAACCCTGAAATAACTAGGGTCGGAACAGCTTCAAAACATCAGTCTTCATCCATCAGCAGATGTCATGTACATGGAAGAGCCGAGTAGTTGTTCTGCCTTGAAGGAATCATTTGAAACTGAAAAATGCATGTCTGCTATTCTGTCAGAATGTGTCCATGGGCAATATAGTGCTTGGACTGCAAGCAAAATAAAGCTTTTCACTGTACCTCGGTACACATGACAATCATAAACCTAAACTTAAAAGGACACAAAGTTCTGAAGTGACTCAGTGGCTCAGGCAGTATCTCTAGAGAACATGGATAGGTGACATTTTGGGTTGATACTCCTCTTCAGACAGTAACCTGGATAAGTGACCTTTCTGAAGAAGTGTCTCGACCCGTAACATCACCTCTCCATGTTCTCCAGGGATGCTGCCTGACCCCTTGAGTTACTCCAGCACTCTGTGTCCTTTTGTGTATTAACCAGCATCTGCCGTACCTTGTTTCTAACCTAAACCCAAACTGATGGGATGAAATTCTTCTACATCTCTATTCCTGCAAGTGTGCTCCACGTCCCCGCCAACAAGATTTGCTCTGTGAGGCTTAGTTTCAACTTGAAACAGAAATAAAATAACTCTAATGTTGAATTCATCTTTTACGACAGTGAAGAAATACTAATTATCTTGACGTCCCACAATGGCTGAATTTGCACTTTGCTGCAGAGGTAAATCCTATTAAGAGAACTGCGACAGGGCAAATACATTGCAGATGAAGTACAAAGCGATTATGTAATACAGTCAGATCACATCAGGAAAAGGAAGAACTAAATTGCACAAGTCCCAGGGAAATTAATCGTATGTCTGGCAATCACGTTGCAAGATTATAACATGCCAGAGGTACGTCCCAAGCGAGAGAATCTATAACTAATGTATTGTTCACCTGCTGACAGTCACTTAAACCTCTTTTACCAAGTACAGCAATGCCAGGCAATCCATTTTCAACTGAACCTGTGATGATGATCTATCGCAGGTCTTGTATCAAGGAAGACAATCCTCTTTAAAATGACTAATCGCAGATTCACCATGTTTTAACTACAAGCTTGTTTTTGAGTTCCGATCTGCTTTAGTTGAACAACGGAATAAAACAGGGAAGAATCGTCCCCAAATTAAAGGACATGTAAAAATAATTTAA
The DNA here is from genome assembly GCF_028641065.1 of Leucoraja erinaceus. Lineage (NCBI taxonomy): Eukaryota > Metazoa > Chordata > Chondrichthyes > Rajiformes > Rajidae > Leucoraja > Leucoraja erinaceus. Next base: position 53,763,171 of record NC_073386.1, on the reverse strand, counting down.
AATTTAGACTTTAAATGAAGTGAAAATTATCATAGTGAAACAGTGTGGAAACAGGCCCTTCGGCCCACCTTGCCCACACCGACCATTTACACTAGTTCCAGTTCCTGCCGGCTTTTGGCTCATATCCCTCTAAACCTATCCTATCCATGTACCTGTCCAAATGTTTCTTAAAACGTTGCGATAGAACCTGCATTGTTTTTTATAAATGAAAAAAATAAATAGATAAAAGCACCTAAAATTAAATAATTAGAAATAGTCAACTATTCAATGACTTTAGACACCCTCATAAGATCACCCCTCATCCTCCTGCACTCCAAGGAATGAAGTCCCAGTCTGCCCAACCTTTCCCATCAGGTCATGCCCTCAAATCCTGACAACATCCTTGTGAATCTGCTCCGCATCCCTTCCAGCTTTATGGTGTATTTTTTGTAGCAGAGTGACCAAAATTCCAGGTACCCAGCCTCACCAATGTCTTTTATAATGTCTTATAAAACTTCTATATCCGAGTCCCTGAGCGATGAAGGTCAGCGGGCCAAAAGCCTTTTTTACCACTCAACTGACTTGGTAATTAAGCGATTCATCTATGCTGATGATCTCTGCATAACAGCACAGGGTACACAGTTCCAAGATGTTGAGACAATGATGACAGAGACACTCACCGGTTTATCTTCATACCACGAGGGAAACCAGCTGCATGCCAACCCATTGAAAACACAGGTCTGTGCATTCCACCCGAGGAACCAAGAGGCTAACCATCTTGTCACATGGTCACATAACGTCACATGATCTGGACTTCCACTAACACATTGCCCACACCCAGTCCACCTTGTAGTCACACTCGGCCGCTGCCTAACATTAAAGGCACATGTGAAAGAAAACTAAAGCAAAGGTGGGCACCCGCAACAACATATTGAACAAACTCACCACCACCAAATGCCAACCCAACAACAGTACATACTACAGCCTTAGCACTCTGCTTCTCTGCAGCAGAACACATACGCCTGCCCTGCTTGGGAGAGATCTACACATGCAAAGAAGATCGACTCATCGTTGAATGCCAGCTGCCATAGCATCACTGGTTGCCTCCGATCTACGGACATAAACAACGTCTACCTATTGGCTGGCATCGCTCCCCCAGACACCAGGAGAGCTGTCGCAAGTAGGACAGGGCATCTGAAACAACTGACAGGTGATACACCCATTACATAACCATGTGCCCCCTCCTAGGTGGTTAAAATCCCGCAAGAGTTTCCTAACTAACGTCACCCCATTGGAAACACCAACTGAAGCTCGCGTCCAGGTGTGGAAGAACAGACTGGCCACTGTCCCTGTTTCCACCAAGATGGGCACATACCAGCAGCAGAGCGGCTACCACCAGGTGCTGATGAACACTGGCTGAACTCGAGACGTCTCAACCGACTGCAAACCAGGGTCGGGCGGTCAAGGGTGACAATGCATAAATGGGGCTCCATCGAGGGTACAACAACCTGTGACTGTGGCACACAGACCCAGACAATGCAACACCTACTGTAATGCCCATTGCTGGATAATCCATGTACTACTGCAGACCTTGCACTTTACACTCCAATAGCACAACGATGTGTACAGCATTGGCGAGCCACTATATAGCATAAGGACATGAAAGAAGACCACTCTATCTACATGCCCCATCCCTTCCCAGGATCTCTGTAACTGCATTCCTACATCCCTCGGTTCCATAACACTTCCCAGGGCTCTACAGTTCACTGTGAAGATCCTGCCCTGGTTCAACTTCCCAACATACAACATCTCACGCTTATCTGAATCAAACTCCATTTTGCCATGCCCTGACTCACTTGCCTAACTGATCAAGATCCCGCTGTCTTCTTGACAACCATCATCTTGACAATCATCCGACTCCAGGGATATGCCCAACTATTCAGGAACGGAGCAGCATCGGAGCGGGTGCAATCGGTCTGATGCCCGGCGGTCAGAGTCCCGATAGCAGAGCCCCAGGGTCGGAGTCTGGAGTCCCGAGGTCACTTGGGGGCCCGACGAGGACAAAATGAGTGGGGACCCGGCGTGGGGGGGGGGGCGCTGACATCTAAGAGGGGCCGGGGCGATGTGGGAGGGGGCGGCAAGAACTAAGGGGGGGGGGTACCATTGGGACAAAAAAAGGGGTACTTGGTTGGCACCCTTCACGTGGCAAATCTTTGTATGGCAGTGTATGCAAAACAAAGCATCTCACTGGGACTACTCACATGGATCTCATCTCACCTCTCTCATCTCTCATCTCTCAGTGTCCAATGGTTCAACGGTGCTTTTACTGTCACTCTTGCTAACACGGTGAAATTGTTTATCTTACAAACAGTCCAGTAGAATATAGCCATAGCCCCGATCCCCGATTAGCAAGTGTACAGAAATAGTCTACTGAGCCCGCTTTCAAGAGGCACCATGCTTTGTCGTCATGTTCGAAGTCTATGCTCTAGTTCTTATGAGCGGCAATTCTTAGTTCCAGGCAAGTCCCAGGCTGTTGCAGCCTCCAACCACTGCCTTGGATCAAAAGACCATAAGTGATGGGAGCAGAATTAGGACATTTAGCCCATCAGTGATCTATCTCTCCCTCCTAACCCCATTCTGGAGGTTAAGAAACCCCTGCCTTCTCCCTATAACCTCTGACACTGTATGAGCAGGGACTCCCACGACCAGGTCGGCATCCCGCAGGGTCCAATGAGCGGGATCTGGCTCGCAGCATCCTCCTGCAGGCCACGTTCCACCAGTTCTTCCATTCGGCCAGGCAAGGCCCACGGCCTCCCAGGAGTGGCAGCCACGCACGGCCACCTGCTTGAATTCCCTGCAAGTTTTTGTTTCTGTATGTTACGAGGAAGACCTAGACTTGTTTCCATCCAGACGATAATCCAGCAGCTCCGGGCCAAGCAGAACATAACACCTTCCTGAGCTTTGCATCTTTCAGGCTCCTTCTCGTCAGGAGCAGAGGAATCTAATCCTGGGCTGTACAGTGGCGCAGAAGGTAGGCTGTGGGCCGAGCATCAAAAATGTGTCTAGAAATCAGCTTTCGTGACCCAAGTCACCAAACTACATGACATTTTCCACAGATTTAGATGAAATATAATTGAGAAGGAAGTCTTAACTCGTCAATGCCAAAAGTTGCACATTAATTAATTAAACTAGTTAGAAAATGAGATTGGGAAAGTAAGCGCCATCTAGTGGCCAATGCCCATATTACACGAAGGGCCGCCTATTTCCGTGTTGCAGTCCATTTAAACTATACATTATTATACCTATATATATATATATGATTACAGGTTACAGGAGACATTTACAAGTTATATATGTATACTTGTAAATGTCTCCTGTAACCTGTAATCATATATAATTAAGTATAAGGGTCAGGCAGAGACTACAAAGAAAACACATCTCATAGTCATTAAGTCTGCATGGACTTCAATTCATAACATTTCAACTTCTTCTTAATGTTAATGAGAATAACACTGTTACTACCATAGATAAATTAGTGCAAGTTCATATACACCAATTCATTTCTACATAAACATATTCTACATAAATATTCACTATGTTAAATACATAGGCCTCGCGATCGGAGCACCTTTTCCCGGTAAGTTATCTCAGGCAGCTCCGAGATTAGATGGTTAAGACTTATTACTCTACAACAAGCTGGCATTAGTGAAAATGTATACTTTACCTTGTTATTGATACATATAGTTTAGACCCTCAACTTCATGAATGAGTGAGTGAGTATGAGTGAATTAATGAATGAGTGAATGCAGGAATGAATAAGTGAGTGAATGATTGAGTGAATGAATGAGTGAATGTACAGCCTCCAAATCTCATTTTTTCACATTATAAAGGGTCCAATTAAATTAATTAAAGTCCATACAGATTAATTTTCATAAATTCAGACTTTAGATCTTACCTTTCAGTTTGAGTTCTGAAACTTTGTGTTGCAGCACCTCAGCAGGGACTTTGCTTTCAAGACTTTCTTCCACTTCTATCCACTTAGCTGTACATTCTTCAGACTTCTTAAAGCTTTTCTCACTAAATTCAATTACCCTGTTGCAATTTTCCACGACAAAGAACCTTCATCGGAATCTCCAGTAAAACAGGCATCAGTGAAGTCCTCTCAGCCATGTTGTGTGCTAGCCTGAAACAAAGCACGTGATTGGCCAACTGGCATACAACTAAATGTTAAACGAGCTTCGATTGTACTAAAGATACCCGAAATTTTTCCGGTTTTTCTCTAATTTAATAAAAATGTGCAAGTCTTGTTCATGACGAGTTTCAGGGGTGATTTATATAATTTTTTTACACAATATGTGAAAATTTCATGTAGTTCTGTGACTTGGGTCACGAAACACTGGAATAAAGCTCCTCGGCCCACAACGCCAGGGACCCGAGTTCGATCCTGACTTCGGGTGCTGTCTGTACGGAGTTTGCTCGTTCTCCCTGTGACCGCATGAGTTTTCTCCGGGTGCTCCTGTTTCCTCCCACAGCCCAAAGATGTGCGGGGTTATAGGTTAATTGGCCCTCTGTAAGTTGCCGCTAGTGTGTAGATAGTGGATGAGAAGGTGGGATAGTTCAGTAGTTTTTCGTTACAGATGCAACTTCATATCCAGCTCCCACCCCCTTACGCCATCTGACAGCCCTTCGGCTGGGCCCTGATAAGCCTTTGGGAGGGTTATCGGTGCTGCTGACCGATGAGCCTTCAGCGGGCCCCAGGTTGCGCCGTCTAACGAGCCTTTGTGCAGGTTCCCAACTCCATCGACTGCCGAGTGTGAGCAGGCACCACACTTCGGAAAGGCCTCGACCGCAAGGATAACATAGGACTAGTGTGAACAGGTGATTGATTGATGGTTAATGAGGGCTCAGTGTGCTGAAGGGCCTGTTTCCATGCTGTATCTCTAAACTTTAGACTTTAGCGATACAGCATGGAAATAGACCTTTGGACCATAGGTTTGAATGTCACCTATCCATTTCCTCCAGAGATGCTGCCTGAACCACTGAGTTACCTCATTGATACTTACTGAACAGTGGGCGGCCTGGATAGAGTGGATCTGGAGAGTCTAGGTCTAGAGGGCACAGCCTCAGAATAAAAGGATTTAATTTTAGAAAAGAGATGATGAGAAATTTATTTCATCAGAGGGTGGTGAATCTGTGGAATTAATTGCCACAGATGGCTGTGGAGGCCAAGTCATGGAGTATTTTTAAAGCAGCGACAGGTTCTTGATTAGTAAGGGTGTCAAAGGCCATGGGGAGAAGACAAGAGAATGGGGTTGAGAGGGGAACTTAGATCAGCCCTGAGTACCCCTCAGATTCAATGTGCTCCTGTGACTTATGAACTTTACTAACTCCAGCGCTTTGTGTTTGGACCAACACACAAAGTGGATTCTATTTAAAACCACATTCTCTGATAATTTGATCATGTCAAATAGGAACAGGGTCAGAGGTTATGGGGAGAAGGCAGGAGAATGGGGTTAGGAGGGAGAGATATATCAGCTAATTCTACTCCTATTCCTTATGACCTTAATGATAACAGATACATTAAACAAATATTTTACTTGTGATTGTTGCTTACAACAACCATAAAATCCTTTGGTGCCTCTGTGAAAGACAGCACTGGTAGCAATTAATTCCAGACACAAGCACAGTCCTCACTGGGAATAGCAGCCTCTTACTGACTGCAGCATCCAGCACGTCACCACAATTGCAATCGGAGAACAAGACTGAAAAGTCGAAGGTAGGTGCAAAATGCTGTAGTAACACAGTGGGACAAGCAGCATCTCTGGAGCGATGGTCTCTCCAGACATGCTTCCTGTCCCGCTAAATTACCCCAACATTTTACATCTACCTTTGATTTAAACCAGCATCTGCAGTACTTTCTTACATATGACTGAAAAGTCCATGGGTCTGTCTGAGTTACGGCAGCCAGCTGCATTCTTCTGCCAGGGCTGTGATATTCTTTACAGAAAAAAACATGTTAAAGCGACCCTGATATCATTAAGTAGCAGTAAATATTGAATAAGATCAAAAGAGAAACAGGAGTGCGGGGAATGAGGGAATCTAATCAGAGACTTTCTAAGGCCTCAACATTTGTTTTTGGGTTGTAATTGCCTCCTATTTTTAACTAATAAACCTCTAAACTCTAAAGGTTTATTTAATAGATAATGCAATAGGTTTACAGTAGGGCCTACAAACAAGATGGCACCCACACACTGAATGCTGGTCTCAGAAGTGCACCTGCATCACTCATTACAATCCTTCCACTCTTTTAAATCTCTACTCCAACAGCAACATTTCTTACTTTTCCCTTCCCCTTTATCTGCACACCCTGAATGGATTTTTAAGGTTCAAACACCATCTTTAATCGGACTTTACTGGACTTCATCTTGCACTAAACATTATTCCCTTTATCCTGTATCTGTACACTGTGGATGGCTCGATTGTAATCGTGTATTGTCTTTCCGCTGATTGGATAGCACACAGAAAAACTCAGGGGTAACTTTTTCACTCAGAGGGTAGTCCGTATCTGGATTGAGCTGCCAGAGGAAGTTAGAGCAAATAGAATTATGGTTTTTAAAAGACATTTGGACATGTAGAGTCATAGAGTGATGCAGTGTGGAAACAGGCCCAGTGACACTAGTTCCACATGCCTGCATTAGTCCCATATCCCTCTAAAACTGTCCTATCCATGTACATGTCTAATTACTCCTTAAACATTGCGATTGTCCCGGCCTCCATACCTCCTCTGACAGTTCCTCGTCCATACACCCACCGCCCTTTGTGTGGAAAAGTTACCCCTCAGATTTCTATTAAATATTTTCCCCTTTACCTTAAACCTATGTTTTCTGGTCCTTGATTCCCCCACTCAGGGAAAGAGACTGTGCATTTGCCCGATCCATTCATCTCATGATTTTATATACCTCTATAAGATCACCCCGCATCCTCCTGCACTCCAGGGAATAGTGTCCCAGGCTTCTCAACCTCTCCCTACAGCTCAGACCCTCGAGTCCTCGCAACATCCTTGTAAATCCTCGCTGTACCCTTTTCAGCTTGACAACATCCTTCCTATAACATGGTGCCCAGAACTGAACACAATATTCTAAATGCGTCTTCACCAATGTCTTATACAACTGCAACATGACCTCCCAACATCTCCATATGTATAGATAGGAAAGATTTAGAGTACGATGGTAGAAATGGGACTGGCCTAGCGTGCCAACTTGGTTCATTCAAAGATGACATTTTCTGTCATTTCACAAATCTGATAAATATTTTTAAAAATAAAACTAACAAATACGTTGCAAAGAACACTGTACCTCGGTACGTGTGACAATACCTGAAATTAAACTTATGGCCCTGTCCCACGATACGAGTTCATTCAAGCGCTCTCCCGAGTTTAAAAAAAATCAAGCACGGAGAATGAACGTAGCGGGTACGTCGGAGCTTGGGGACGTCTCTTAGCGACTCGTAAAGCTACTGGCAGGTACTCAGGAAGACTCGCTAACAGCAGGTAAGCTCAGGAAGATGCATGAAGATTTTTCAACATGTTGAAAAATGTCCACGAGAACCACGATTACTTATGAGCGATCATTACTGTAAATCTCCGAGTTCGAATCAGGGCAAACACGGGGAGAACTCTTGAATGAACTTGTACAGTACAGTGGGACAGGGCTTTAAGCATGCTTCCTGTAATTGGACGAGTTTTCAGTTTTAGCAGCGTCAGGCAGTGGTCTGGAAAACAATTTAATAATTTCTTTTCTACAGCAGAAGTGCTGCTGTGACTAAATTTTGTGTTTTATTGGAATGCGAAGCTTCATTTTATTCATATAAATCTATACATGAGCACAGGTGCTTAAAACATGCCCAGAGGTTGCAATTATCAGTCAGATATGACTACATTTAACATATACGTTTGCTTGCTATGTTTTCAATTTCAACAGAAATAATATAAATGCACTAAAACTAACTGGATTATTCACTGAAATCTGCAGAGACAGTGGCTAGCTGTGGGGTAGAAGAAACATGTCAGTATAATGTAAGAAGGAAAAGTTTGACAAAGACATAAAATGTTAATATGACAGAAAAATACCAAAAAGAAACTGCAAGACTATTCCAATGTTTTTCATCCATAGAGAGAGGATCATATAACCAATTGTCCAAATCCAATTTAATCGAGCCTGGTGTTTAATATAATTCACCCTGGAGAGAAGGGAAATGCTCAGATATAAAACATCTGGGCAGATAAATCAATTTCAAGGCTATAAAAAAGAAATAGAAAAGATAAACAAAGATATTACAAATATCATGAGTGGGATAATTAAAAAAAAAACACAGCATTGAGAAGAAATCGCCAGAACATTCACAGAAAGTGTCATTTTACATCAATGATTTGAGCCATGACTACAAGAGGTTGAAGATATTCAATGCTAACATCAAATATATGCTATGGAGATACCAAACATGGCGACATTGTGGTGAGACAAATGGCCAAAATAAGTATAAAATAATATTCATAACAGAGATAGTTCTTGTTTCTCTTGTGAACTAGTCAGGAGAGGTTCAAACTGAGTCCCGACCCGAAACGTCATCTATCCACAATTCCCCGAGATGCTGCCTGACCCGCTGAGCAACTCCAGCAGTTTGTGTCTTCTTCAAATACAAATGAATCAGGCAAAGGCGAGAATGGTAGTTTTAAGTGGACCTTTACTAAAAGTCTTTCAGATTAATGACCTTGCACGCCATTTTAGACAATTTCATGACTGCATCAATCCTGTATAGATTTTCTGATGCTCATTGGACAGAATTATAGACCTAAATGCAAAGAGTACCTGTTAATATTCTGGGATGCCATCAGTAACTTTGCATTTCTATCAAATTGTCTGTTTTTTTTACGTACTGAACTTTTTATTGTTGTTTATTATGGTGTTTAAAGAGTACCATATTTACTAACCTGGAGAAAAGGAATAGGTGACGAGACACTTCATCAGACTGACACTCAGGGAGGGAGATCTAGAGGTATGGAAAGGTACATAGAAAATAGGGTGCAGGAGTAGGTCATTCGGCCCTTCGAGCCTGCACCGCCATTCAATATGATCATGGCTGATCATCCAACTCAGTATCCTGTCCCTGCCTTCTCTCCATACCTCCTGATCCCTTTAACCACAAGGGCCATATCTAACTCCCTCTTAAATATAGCCAATGAACTGGCCTCAACTACCTTCTGCGGCAGAGAATTCCAGAGATTCACCACTCGCTGTGTGAAAAAAGTTTTCCTCATCTCGGTCCTAAAAGATTTCCCCTTTATCCTTAAACTGTGACCCCCTCGTTCTGGACTTCCCCAACATCGGGAACAATCTTCCTGCATCTAGCCTGTCCAACCCCTTAAGAATTTTGTACGTTTCTATAAGATCCCCCCTCAATCTTCTAAATTTTAGCGAGTGCAAACCGAGTCTATCCAGTCTTTCTTCATATGAAAGTCCTGACATCCCAGGAATCAGTCTGGTGAACCTTCTCTGTACTCCCTCTATGGCAAGAATGTCTTTCCTCAACTGTACGCAATACTCCAGGTGTGGTCTCACCAACTGCAGTAGAACCTCCCTGCTCCTATACTCAAAACCAGGAGAGAGGCAGACAGAAACCAGGAGGTACAAAACAAGCAGCTTTCAGACTTCCCCCTGACTCTCAGTGCGAAGAAGGGTCTCGACCCGAAATGTCATCTATTCCTTCTCTCCAGATATGCTGTCTGACCCGCTGAGTTACTCCAGCATTTTGTGTCCATCGTCGGTGGAGACCAGCATCTGCTGTTCCTTCCTGCACATGTTTACATGCCTGTTGTGCTGCTGCAAGTCAGAATTTCATTGTTCCATTTCGGGACACTGGACAATAAAACACTCTTGACTCGACTCTTGACCAGTTAAAGTTCTATGGAGTGCAGAGTATCTATTTCATAAATAGGAAAACTTCTCAACAGCTTAGAGGCAGACCCACAATAATGTGATCAATACCAGCGTGTTCGATTCTAGTTTTGAAATGTTACCTGTACTCAGCTCTCTTGCTGCCAATTTATATTGACAATAGCAAAGCTCAGAGGGAGGACCACTGATCCCATTATAGCTGTGCTCTGACAATGTGTTTAGCAGAAAATAATTTACTTGTTCCAATCTGAGTAAATCCTATTTTCATTCTTTCACTTAAATAGCTCATTGATTCGAGAGGCAAAAGGCAAATGTGAATATGTAATCGCGCAGAAAGGCAATACAATTAAGGTTATATTAGCACGGTGCTATGATATGTCAGCAGAGACATTCAAATCTCTAGCTGTATGTCAGTGGATGCGAAATTTGGTGACAACTCAATCAATTCTCGGTTGCAAAGTGCCAGCCAAAATGAAGATGAGCTTATCATTAAATTATTCTGTGGCATTCTCAACCAGATAGCTCAGGGGCAGATGGAGTGCATCTTAATTCATCATATGCTCTCCTTCAAGGTCATGGAACAGCATAGAACTGGACAGCAGAGAATGTTCAACCACACACGCTGTTCGCACCGGAGGCCAGGATCAAACCTGCGTCTCTGGCAGCAGCTTTGACACAGCAGCTCTAGTTTTGTTTAGAGATACAGCGCGGAAACAGGCCCTTCAGCCCACTGAGTCCGCACTGACCAGTGAGCCCCACAAATTAACTGTAACGGGTATAGCTTGGACCCAATAGCAGCACAGAATCAGGCAGGTATAATTGGTCATGAACTTTATTACGATACTGTAACACAGAGTAGTAACACAGGAATGGGTACACCGTACTCACACAGAGGCTCAGGATTGAGCGAGGGTTCCGAAGAGGGACAGGCAGGAAGTCGAGGAGCCGTTGCAGGGATACACCAAACAGCCCAGGAGAGAGGCAGACAGAAACCAGGAGGTACGGGACGAAGGCCGTGGTCGGGGACAGAAGGCTGAGGTGATATCCGGGAAGACGACAGGACGGAATGGTCAGGGGCAGGCAGGTTTGAATCCGTGTAGTCAGTCGGGATATCGCTGGAGAGTCTTGCATGAATGCTGAGAACAATCTGGCACTGTGTGAACGGTGAGGAGAGTCTATATACCGGGTTAATTGGTGATCAGAGGCAACTGAGTGCAACAGGTGAGGAGAGTTGGGTTGATGAGAGGGGAGTGGCAGGCAGGCAGGTGAGGAGAAGGAGGGACCGGTGGAAAAGTACTGGGAGGTGAAGTGGATGAGAATGAGGAGAGGGCAAACTGTGACATTAACATTACCCGACAAACTTCCAAACTTGTACGTCTTTGGAGTGTGAGAGGAAACCGAAGATCTCGGATATAAACCCATGCGGTCACGGGGAGAACGTACAAACTCCATACAGACAGCACCCGTGGTCTGGATCAAACCCAGGTCTCTGGTACTGCAAGCACTGTAATGGGCCTGTTCCACTTAGGCGATTTTTCAGCGGACTGCCGGTGACTGTCATGTTGTCACCAGTCGCCTGAAAAACCGGGAACTGGAACGGTGACTGACAGAGTGGAACACACACAAACACATCGCAAAGGCGGAGGCCAGGACAAGCAGGGAGAGCGCTGTCTGAAATTCACACGGTGCAAAGCCAAGGTGATAAAGACACAAACTGCAACAAACAGGAATGTTGGTGCTGTAATTAAGATAGCTAGCGCAGTGTACAGCAAGTCCTTTAAAAGAGGGTGGGGTGGGGAGAAGGAGTGGAGACAACTTTTAAGAAGCCAGACAACTTTTAATAAGCCAGAGATACACGCCTGTGAAGTTTGGCGAACATTTAACATTACCGGTCGGTTCTCCTTGGTTCTGAAAACTACTACATACGTTTTTTCCCCCAATGAGCCATTGAAAATGACCAGTCAGCAAAGGCGATTAACTAAAACTACCTACGACTACCTCGACTACCCATAACTACATGGCGACCCCACTACAACTGCACTTACGACTACAGGATTATCGATTATCTCCATGACGACCAATTTTTGGTCGCAGAACATTTTTCAACATGTTGAAAAATTTGCGGCGACCATACTGAGGCTGCGACTAGTTCCCAGAATGCGGGAACTCCTCGCGACCATGAAGGAGACTCACCAGAGACCACCAGCGAACATGTGGCCACCATGTGGCGAGCACAGAGTCTGCTGCACTCACCTAAAAAGTCACCCAAGTGGGACAGGCCATAAGGCAGCAACTCTACCACTGCGCCACACTGCCGCCCCTAGTTTAGTTTACGATACTTTAGTTTAGTACTGTCACGTATGCACCCGGGTATGTGTGTGTAACACTTTGCTTTCTGGTCTATCGTTATCTCCTTTGTCTACTTCCTGTATTCTGTCTCGTCATTATTGTGTATCCAGCCCACCACGGCAGTGTTGTCTGTGAAATAATAAATTGAGTTTGATTTATACTTGGCTTCACAGTCGTCGGTGTACAACTGAAGGGAACTGAGAACGTATCCTTGCAGGGCACCAGTGCACAGGATTATGGCAAAGGACAATTTGTCACCTCCTCTCTGGTCACCTCCTCTCTGTTGGTCAGGAAGTCCAGGATCCACTTGAAGAGGTGAGTACTGACTCCAAGTTCCACGAGTTTGGAGGTGAGCTTTTACAGCGGCACAGTGGTGCAGGCGTGGGGCTGCTGCTTTGCAGGGCCAGAGACACGAGTTCGATCCTGACTACAGGTGCTGTCTGTGTGTGGAGTTTGCAGGTTATTCCTGTGACGGCGTGTGTTTTCTCCGGGTGCTCTGTTCTCCTCCCACATCCCAAAGACATGCAGGTTTCTAGGTTCATTGGCATTTGTCGAACTGTCCTTGGTGTCGTTGGTCAGTGCGGACTTGGAGGGCCGAAGGGACTGTTTCCACGCTGTATCTCTAAATTAAACTAAACTACTTGTTGCACCACTGTGCCTTTCCCAATTAGATGTGAAACCTGGGCTTTGGTCATTTACTGCTCTTCTAGGCTCATTAGTACTGCTGACAGATCACCAACCAAATTACCCTTTGGGAACAAGTCACCCGGTAATAATCATCTCTATCGCCGATGTGAACAGGGCCATTGAAAAAATTGTTCATTTAAATGCCAGCTTCACCTTACAGAGGGTGTTTTACTTTCAAAAACATTTCTGGTGTTAAATCTGCAGCTCAAATCCGAAGCTCAATTTATCTCATTGTATTTACAGATAAAGAAGGAGTGAATGAATTACCATGATAAGTCTTTTCAGTGTGTGTTGTGTAATTAAAGTTACATGACTACTTCTTTGAACTAGTGAAGCTGCCGAATGCTGAATGTCATGAACACAGTTAAATGGGAAGAGAAAACAGGAATGGAAGTGAAGTAAGTCAAGTAGCAATAATTAGGAAGCCTAGGTTCCGTGGTTTAAGAGCTGTGGTTTCCTGAGAAGATAGGATTTCAGGAGTCAAGTATGTTTAATTGTCATATGTAGCAACTAACAACAAATAATTACATTCTTATTTACAGCAGCAATAAGAATGCCTGGAAGCAAGAGGGTTTTAATGTCATATGTCCCAAAGAGAACGGTGACATTCTTACTTGCAACAGTACAGTTACCTATCATTTCAAGCAGGGTGCAAGGCCACTAAATTCAAGTGCAGTTTCATACCATTTCAAGCAGGGTGCAAGGCCAACAAATTCAAGTGCAGTTTCATACCACTTCATGCAGGGTGCAAGGCCAACAAATTCAAGTGCAGTTTCATACCACTTCATGCAGGGTGCAAGTCCACCAAATTCAAGTGCAGTTTCATACCACTTCAAGCAGGGTGCAAGTCCACCAAATTCAAGTGCAGTTTCATGCCATTTCAAGCAGGGTGCAAGGCCACCAAATTCAAGTGCAGTTTCATGCCATTTCAAGCAGGGTGCAAGGCAAACAAATTCAAGTGCAGTTTCCGACCACTTCAAGCAGGGTACAAGGCCACCAAATTCAAGTGCGGTTTCATACCATTTCATGCAGGGTGCAAGGCCACCAAATTCAAATGCAGTTTCATACCATTTCATGCAAGCTGCAAGGCCACCACATTCAAATGCAGGGTGCAAGTTTCATACCATTTCAAGCAGGGTGAAACCACCATAAAACCACACAAAACACCACATAAACACCATATAAACACCATATCAACACCACACTCACAGTTCAGTAGACATTCAGTGTGTTCAGTTGATTCACAGCTCAGACAGAGTCGTGACCTCTCCCTCCCCATCTTGCGGAGACTGAGCCACACCCACACTTCCAGGTTTTATAATCCTTCCCACCTCCCACCGGAAGGGGTGTGGTCTTCATGGCGAGATTGACGGGAGAGAGATTCCCAAAATTTTTAAACACTAATAACACTTTTATTTTCATTGATGGGAAGAATCTTGATGAGTGGAGGGGGACTGAGTAAGACGGCCTAAAATCACAGCCGTAAGTGGTAGCATTTATCTAAAATCAATATACAGTGCAAACAGGAAGTTGTCAAGTTTAGACTTTCAATCATTTGCCATTTCGAACTAACCACCACCAACAACCATTTACAGTGCTTTATTTCGAACCATCCACCACCAACAACCATTTACAGTGCTTTATTTCAAACCAACCACATTTTCAAACCACATTAAGGGCACTCAAGGTCAGTAAAACCCCACTCACGGTTTAGTAGACATGTGTTCAGTGATTATTCACAGCTCAGACTGAGACACGTCTTGCTCCCCCATCTTGCAGAGACTGACTGAGGCACTCAACACTTCTGGGTTTTATAGTTCCTCCGGAAGGGGTATGGCCTTCAGGAGAGAGAATCTCAACATTTTTTAAACGCTAATAACTCATTTATTTTTAATCGATGGGGAAAATCCTCTTGTCCTGCACAGCGGAGGGGGGCTCTGAGTAAGATGACCAAAATTCATAGCCGTAAGTGGCAGCGTTCTTTTACTAAAATCAATAAACAGAACAGGAAGTGGTCAAGATCAGACTTTTAGTAATATAGATATATATAGGAAGGAACAGCAGATGCTGGTTTACACCAAAGATAGACACAAAATGTTGGAGTAATTCAGAATGGGTGATGTTTCGGGTCAAGACCCTTCTTCAGTAGTTATTGTCTTATCTGTTTGCATAGCATGCGAAACAAAATATTTTGGTGTACACTGTCTTATGTGACAATAATAAACCTAAACTAAAAAGAAGACATTAGACATAAAGGAAAATTGGTTAGAAGTCTGATTCTCAGGAATATTGCTAGCCTGATCTTTAATAAACAAACCAGCTTGGTTCCTTCTGCTTAATTCTTTCTGTATCCCTGGGGATCCAATACATCAGGTGCCCCAAAGTGTTCAGAAACTTAGAAAAAGTTTGAGTTAGGCTTGCATATGAACATTGCATCAAACCTGTTTTTCAACAAAAGCGAGAAAGAAAGAGGAGGACAAATAACAAAGTCATTCTGATGAAGGGCCCCGACCCGAAGCCTCACTTGTCTATGTTCCCCAGGGATGCTGCCTGATCCACTAAGTTACTCCAGAACTTTGTGTCCTTTTGAGAAATATCAAAGGGCTGATTTTGCTTGCAGCAATGTATAATGTGCTTCTTAATATTTACTTTCAATTGGTATGTGTCAGAATAAGTGTTTAAGAATTCAGCGCAAGTCCATTAATCAATATGCTATAAATGTCACCCATCAGAACATCCAGGAGATCTAATAATCCCTCCAGATATGGTGATAAAAGGGAAATTGGATGGAGGTTCTGTGAGATACTAAAGATTCATTGACATTTTCGAATTTAATGCACTGAGCGGGAAATTGTCGCTTCAAACGATCCAACGATAACAATCGGTGTAGGAAGGAACTGCAGATGCTGGTTTACGCAGAAGGCAGACACAACGTGCTGGAGTAACTCAGCAGGTTAGACAGCATCACTGGGGATGAGGAGTAGGTGACGTTTCGGGTCAGAGCCCTCTTTCAGGAGCCCTTCTTCTGCCCCTGTTTGCTCATGAAAGGCGTTCACTCAACAATTCAAGACTTTCTTCAAAACAGATTTAAACATGAATGGTCAATTCACCTGTTGTCATGTGCACATGTATGATGAGGTTGAGGTATAATGAAAATCATGCTTGAAGCAGCTTCACGGGTACACAGACCACACACAAAACATAGATTGCACACAAACTATATATAAATCATACAAGTCAGTGAGAGGATGGATCTGCAAATACTGGTTTATACTCAGAGGGTCAGGCAGCATCTTTGGAGAAAAGGAATAGGTGATATTTTGGAATGGAACCCTTCTTCATTTAGTGCAAGTTGGGTGTTTGGCGGTACCTCAGTACACGTGACAGTACTCTCACAGTACCTCAGTACACGTGATAATAAACATACTAGAACTAGAACTAGAACTAGATCTAGATCTAGAACTGGAACTGGAACTAGAACAAGATCCAGAACTAGAACTAGATCTAGAACTAGAACTAGATCTAGATCTAGAACTAGAATTAAGAACTAAAACTAGATCTAGAACTAGATCCAGAACGAAAACTAGAACTAGATCCGGAACTAGAACTAGAACCAGAACTAGAACCAGAACTAGAACTAGAACTAGACCTGGAACTGGAGCTGGAGCTGGAGCTGGACCCGGAACCAGAACCAGAACTAGAACTGAACTAAATAGTTTCTCAGATGAACATTAACCAACACACAAGCCATTACTGCCACTGCAGAGAATAACAAGGGACTTTACCAGATGTGTGCTAACTACTGGGTAACCTATCCAGTCTGAAGAAGGGCTTCGACCCAAAATATCACCCATTCCTTCCCTCCAGAGATGCTGCCTGTTCCACTGATTTACCCCAGCATTTTGTGCCTATCTTTGGTTTAAACCAGCATCTGCAGTTCCTTCCTACACAGGTTCTCTCTCTCTCTCTCTCTCTCTCTCTCTCTCCCTCTCCCTCTCCCTCTCTCTCTCTCTCTGTCTCTCTCCCTCTCTCTCTCTCTCTCTCTTGTCCACCTGTCATCTCTTAATCTATCACAGTAACCATGCCAGAGGCTTCTTATTTATTTCAGTAAATCTTTCAAGATTGTTGGATAACATTCAAAGTAAAACAAAATGATGCACATAAATTAATGAAAATCCATCTTTGTTTCAAGATGGAGCAATACGTTTGGGGATAACACAATGTGTCACATCGAAGGTTAATTTGACAAAGATCAACATTATGTACATTTGTTTTTGTATAAATATTGCCCGTTGCTTTAAAATCACAACATCGTCAAGACCAGTTTAATTGTGCAATCAGAAATAATATCACAGGTCTAAATGAACCCAGTAGAATTCAGGATAGGCATTCCACAACAGTGTGAAGAAAATGTCATCAGAGCATAGAAGATAGAAGAGCACAGCACTGGAACAGGCCCTTCAGCCCCAAAGTCCGTGCCGTACAAGATGCCAGGTTAAACTAATCTCCTCTGCCTCTCCTCTCCTTACGTCATCCACATCCCTCCATTCCCCGCATATCCATGTACTTTCTGGAAACCTCTAATATACCACGATCTTATCTGCTTCTACCACCATCCTCTGGCAGCGTGTCCTGGGCATCCATTATTTTCTGTGTAAAAAAATATGCCCCCACACATCTCCTTTAAACTTTGCCCCTCTCACCTTAAAGCTATGCCCACTGGACTTTGACATTTCCTCCTTGGGAGAAAGGTTTTGAATGTCTACCCTATCTACGCCTCTCATAATTTTATGAACTTCGATCAGGCCACCCATCAACCTCGGATACTCCCAAGAAAACAAAATCAGTTTGCCCAACATCTCCCTATAGTTAATACCCCCTAATCCAGGCATCATTTTTGGTAAACCTCTTCTGCACCCTTTCCAAAGCCTCCACATCCTTGCTGTAATGTGGCGACCAGAACCGCACAAAATCTTCTCATTGTGACCTAACCAAAGTCCTGCAACATGACTTGCTGACCCTTACATTCAATGCCCCAGCTAATGAAGGCATGCATACCATACAACCTCTTTACCCCTCTTTCTAGTTTAGTTTATGTATAAAGCGTGGAAACAGGCCCGCCAGTCCACCAAGTCCACGACGACAAGCAATCATGCATATACTAGTTCTATCCTACACACTGCAGACAATTTTCAGAAGCTAATTAACCTACAAACCTGCACATCTTTGGAATGTGGGAGGAAAGACTACCAGGGGCGCCAGGGCGATGTCTACCCTGCTGGCAGTCTGTTCATCTTTTCACTCTTTTTGTTATTTTTTAGCTTGTTAAAAGTTTTTATTTTAATGCTCTTCGGTTTGTTTTATGTAGGGGGAGGGGGGAGGGGTTGGGGGAAACTTTTTTTCAGGTTCGTACCCTCCTGGAGATGTGATCAATTTTCGGATCGCATTCTCTGGGCTCTGCGGCCTACCATCGATGGAGCTGGGAGCCTCCTCGGGCTGTCGTGAACCCCACCGCGGGGAGTGGACTTAACATCGGAGCGGATCCCTTGCCTGGATCGCTCCCACCGCGGACTTTACCATCAAGGCCTCGCAGTCTCGGGAGAGGCTAGTCGGGAAGCTCCAACGTCACTGACTGACTGACCTGGCCAATGAAATTCCTCATATGTTGCAAAATATACTTGGCAAATAAAGTGTGATTCTGATTCTGATTCTGAAACCAGAGATCACAGAAAAAACCCACGCAGTCACTGGGAGAACGTACAAACTCCGTACAGACAGCACCCGTAGTCAGGACCGACCTTGGGTCTCTGGAACAGTCAGGCAGCAACTCCACCACCGTGCCACACTGTGTGCAATCTACTTGTGTTCAGGGAACTGGGGATTTGGAGCCCAAGATCCCTCTATACACTGATGCTCTGAGGAGTCATGCCATTAGATGTTAGCGTTAATAGTTATTAAATAAAACAGTTTAATTTAATGAATACATTTCTTCTTGGCTTACCTCTTGTATAACTGTTCTCTCGATGCATCTCCATAGCAGAAGTATGGTCATTCAGCCATCTACTTAATAAACCACAGCAAGTTCACATTCTGACACATGATCCAGCAGTTGTCCTTATAATGAGCTTTGGTTGTTTATAGCGCTGGGCCCTATTTAAAAAAAGAAGGAAAGGTTGCAATTATTTTGGATTTTGTTGCAGCCCTATTTAAAAATAAAATGAACTTTAATGTCTTGACCCCAGGACACCCATTGCTGGATGTCAATATTAATGAAGTATTTTTAAATGGTACTCACTGTTGTAAAGAGAGAAATATATCAGATAATCAGCAAGCAGCAAGCCCCCCAATCACAATGGAATAACAGTTATTGAACAGAACACGATACAAAACTACTGCCAGGTTGCATCACAGCTTGGTTTAGGAACAGCATTGCCCAAGATCGCTAGAAATTTCAAAGAGTCGTGGATGTAGCCCAGACCATCTCGCAGACCAGACTTCCCACCATTGGCTCCATCTACACTTCAAGTTGCCCCGGAAAATCAGCCATCTTAATCAAACAGCTTTCCATCCCGGTCATTCCTTCTTTTTCCCTCTCCCGTCAGGAGAAAGGTTACAGAAGCTTGAAAGAGCGCACCACCAGACTCAGGAACATCTTCTTCCCCTCTGCTATCAGGTTTCTGAACGGTCCTTCCATAAGCGAGGGTGCTGTCCGATTCACCTCTACCCCATTGCGGACATTGGACTTTGTCTCTGGAACTGATGCGCTACAATGTTGAGAACAATATTCTGCACTCTGTATCTTCCCCTTTGCTCTAGCTTTTGTACTCAGGTTGGATTTGATTGTATTTATGTACAGTATCTGATCTGTATGGATAGCATGCAAAACAAAGCTTTTCACTGTACCTCGGTACACATGACAATAATAGACATAACCCCACATAGAATATAGAATATTGTATAAGGGCACACTGATCTGTTCTGTATTCATGCCTTCTATATTCTGTTGTGCTGAAGCAAAGCAAGAATTTTATTGTCCTATCTGGGACACATGACAATAAACTCTCTTGAATCTTGAATCTTGAATAGTGCACCACAGGAACAGGCTGTTCGGCCCACCACTCTTTATCCTATATCTGTAATTTGGACGGCTTGATTGTAATTATGTATAGTCTTTTTGCTGACTAGATAGCACAAAACAAAAGGTTTTGCACTGTATGTCAATTCATTTGAGAGTAATAAACTAAAGGGCTTGCCCCACAATGCGAGTTTACCCAAGAGCTCTCCCAGGTTTAAAAAAAATCAAACTCGTGGTAAGTACGTAGAATGTACGTAGCGGGTACATGGGAGCTTGTGGACATCTCGTAGCGGCTCATAACGCTAACGACAGGTACTCGGGAAAAAGTTCGTGAAACTCGTGGAGTTTTATCAACAGTGTGAAAAATTTCCAAACTAGAAAAAACTCGTGATGAAGTACCACGAGTTTGATTTTTTTTTAAACTCGGGAGAGCTGTTGGGTAAACTCGCATCATGGGACAGGCCCTTAAAGTGAACAATGTCTGTGCTGGACAGGATGCCGACCAAGGGCGGCACATTGGAGCAGCAGTAGAGTTGCTGCCTCACAGAGCCAAAGGCCCGGGTTCCATCTTGACTACGGGTGCTGTCTGTGCGGAGTTTGTTCTTCCTGTGACCATGTGGATTTCCTACGGGTGCTCCGGTTTCCTCCACACGCCAAAGCTGTGCAGGTTTGTAGGTTAATTGGCTTTGGTAAAGTTGTAAATTGACCCTAATTTGTTGGATTGTGCTAGTGTACGGGGTGATCGCTGGTCAACATGGACTCAGTGGGCTGAAGGGCCTGTTTCCGTGCTGTATCTCTAAAGTCTAAAAGTAAAAGTCTAAAGCAGTGGTTCTTAACCTGGGGCTCGTGACCCCCTATGGGGGTCGTTTGGGGCTTTCCCGGGGGTCGTGAAGGGGACACAAATAACATATCAATTTGTTGAGCCCATGTTTAGGAACCTAACAAAGGTACATACCACATACAGTATTTTGTTCACGTATACGCGTATTGGTGCCAAAAAGGTTAAGAACCAATGGTCTAAAGTAACTCTTATCTGCTCGCACATAATCCACCCATTCCCTGCATATCCATATGAGTTTAACCTAAACGTAACCTACGCATTGGTCACTGATAGAGGTTACCTCTGGACATTCTGTTACAATGCCTACACTGGCATGGAAGGATGTTTTCACACTGAGACCAGCAATCCTTCAGAGCTGCTCTGGAATATAGGCCGAGATAGAACATAGAAACTAGGTGCAGGAGTAGGCCATTCGACCCTTTGAGCCAGCACCGCCATTCAATATGATCATGGCCCATAACCCAAAATCAGTACCTCGTTCCAGCTCTTTCCTCATATCCCTTGATTCCCTTAGCCCTAAGAGCTAAATCTAACTCTCTCGTGAAAACAAGCTTCTCAAATAGGTCTCAGTTTGTGACTGAGTCACAAGAAACTGCTAATGCTGGCACCTTGAACTAAACACCAAGTCCTGTGAAGAGCTGTGGAGGTCAAGTCAATGGATATTTTTAAGGCAGAGATAGATAGATTCTTGATTGGTATGGGTGTCAGGGGTTATGGGGTGAAGGCAGGAGAATGGGGTTAAGGTGAAGGTAGATCAGCCATGATTGAATGGCAGAGTAGACTTGATGGGCCAAATGGCCTACTTCTGCTCCTATCACTTATGAATTGCTGGAGGATTTCAGCAGGTCAGGCAGCATCTGTGTAGGGAATGGTTGGGCCACGTTTTGAGTCGGGACCTTTCTTCAGTTGACTGCCACCATCGAACCATGGCTTCCATCCTTTTATACAACCCTGCCTGCCGATGTATGGGATCTGCAATGTTATATCTAGTGAAAAATGAGCTGAGAACTAAAAGCTGATTAGACTTCACACAAACCAGCCTCCACCCTCCCATTGACTCCATCTACACTTCTCACTGCCTCAGGAATGCAGCTAACATAATCAAGGTCCATTTTCACCCCACTCGTTCCCTCTTCTCCCCTCTCCTGTAAGGCAAAAGTTACAAAAGCTGGAAAGTATGCACCACCAGACTCCGGATCAGCTTCTTCCCCACTGTTATCAGACTACTGAACAACTGTGCCCCTCATAAGCTAGAACGTAGTCCCAATCTTCCAACCAACCTCCTTGCAGACATTGAACTTTTCCTCTGTAACTGCAATACTACAGCGCTGTAAGGCTTTATTCAGCGCCCTGGTATTTTTCTCTTCAGCCTACCTGCTGTACATTGGTGCGGCTTGATTGCACTCATTTACCACATGGTATGATTTGGCCAGATAGCAAGCAAACAAAGTCTTTTCACTGTCTCATGATACACGTGTCAACTATAATAAACCAAACAATAATCCAAATCTCAACAGATTCCTTCATGAACAATCAAAGAAATAATAAGTAAGGATTTTTTACATATTTAGGGCTTCAATAACCAGTTACATTTGGATCAATCTTTATTGAAAAGCTTGGTGTTCAGGCCTCTGTGAAATTATGCAATTTTCACATTTGATATTTTGTAGGGTTTATTGATTTACTGACATAAATATCTGATCTTTGGTTATGTGCATTTATTTTCTGCACACTAATTCATAGTCACTTTGCCCTTCAAAGCAAGTCTTCAGGCAGTAACTAAACTAAGCTAAGCATATATGCCCTTCAAAACATATATGCCCTTCAAAGGATGGAAGACAAAAGGGGAGCTTGCCAGCTGCATGGAGGACAGAGATGTGTGGTGCGTGCCCGTCGGAAACCAGCACCATTACGTCGCTAATGTTTTCATCGATTTAGTGAAATAATAAAAATAATAAATAATAAAAGCACATCGTACTCAAAAAACATGTACCTGTACCAGAAAGTTGGTGATATACCTAAATGAACGTACAATTTAATTTGTTTTGTTCACATGTTGGAGAAGTGTGACAAAAATAACAGAAATAAACCAAAACGAAGATCTTTCAAATGATATAGGGACATGGATGTGTTCTGACATTTATCGGTCAATATCATGGATCTCACAATCAATACTAATCATCAAAATGGAAAAAATAAACGATATTACCATCAGAGACAGCAAAACAAAATGTCATGCATTAATTAACAGGTTCCAATGGCAAATCTGAATATACCTTCACAAACCAGGAAAATAACGGAATCAAGCAAAGTTGCTTATTGACCTTTGGTAAATGTCACGTTAACAAACACACACACTGCTAAATTCATCTGCATTTTGCATTGTTCAAACATTTCATGGAAAACAAAAGTAAGTGTGCACCAGCATTTTCCAATGTCTGGAATGTGAAGCAATATTTGTGGATGCAATAAACTGCAGATGATCAGTCTGAAGACCCGAAATGTCACCCATTCCTTCTCTCCAGAGATGCTGCCTGTTCCGCTGAGTTACTCCAGCATTTTGTGTCTATCTTTGATTTAAACCAGCATCTGGGAAACTGTAGGGAGCGACAATCAACTGCCACGGATACAAATAATGTCATACACAAGAAAGGGCAGATGCCGGTTGACAAAAAGTGAACACACAGTGCTGGAGTAACACAAAGACGCAGCAGAATTTTGGAAATTTCATCCCGCCACCCATTCCTTCTCTCCAGAGATACTCTCTGTCCTGCTGAGTTAAAGAGTGCCCGCGGTAGACTCACAAGTCACTATGGTAAACCCACGGGCTACTACGTTCTTACAACGAGCTTAAAAGTTTAAAATTTTTACTTCAAGAGTAAATTTGACTCGTGGAAATCTTTCATCATGTTGAAAGAATTTCACGAGTTAACAAGTTTCCCGAGTACCTGCCGTTAGCGTTACGAGTTCCGACGTTCCCGCTACGTTAATTCTACGTGATTACCATGAGTTTGATTTGTTTTAAACTCGGGATCACTCGTGGGTGGACCCGCACCGCGAGACAGGGCCATTACTATGCAGCAGCACAACAGGCTTAAACATGGTACACAATAGATAACACAGTAAATAAACAAAACGATAAGGAGTTCAATAAAATAAAGAATTTCACTATCCCTCAGTACACGTGGCGATATACAAAACCAACTAAACTAATTAAGTTAAATTAAATGTTTTTTATCTCATGGTCAATTTTATTGTCCTCAATTTGCTTTGGAACTTCCTATCTTTATCTTTATTCCAGTTAGCTATGCCTTGTAATTACAATGCTTCCTACATCTATGTATTGCCTCTCTTAAAATGACCATTAGGTTCTCTTCACTATGTTGGCCTCTTTTCCTATCATGCTTCCCCAGTATGTAAACTCTTGGGTGAAACATAGTGCAAACCTGCCCAATCTTCTTATAATTTCCAGTATATTCCCACATCAGCCTCCTACATTACTCCAACAAAGGCTTGCAACCCTTCCTCTGTCCAGTAGCATAGAACATAAAACAGTACAGCACAGGAACAGGCCCTTCAGCCCACAATGTCCATACTGGACATGATGCCAAGTTAATCTCCTCTGTCCAACTTTCCTTATAGCTAAAATCCTCTAATCTGGACCCTCTCTAAAGCACCCACGTCCTTCCTGTAATGGGGCAACCAATACTGCACGCAATACTCCAAACGTGGTCTAAACAAAGTTTTGTATCTCGGGAATAACCACGACTTATCCAAAATCCTCTGATGTAATCAGGCAGGATCATGGCATCATGTCCAGTATGGACATTGTGGGCTGAAAGGCCTGTTCCTGTGTTGTACCATCCTATGTTCTATGCTACTGGACTGAGGAAGGGTTGCAGCCCTTCATTGGAATCATGACGGAAGCTGATGTAGAAAACACTGATTTAGTTTGGACACAAAGTGCTGGAGTAACAGTGGGTCAGGCAGCACCTCTGGAGAAAAATGATGGGTGACATTTTGGGTCGGAACCCTTCTTCAGACATTCAGGTCCCGGCTCGAAACAACCTATTCTTTTTCTCCAGAGATGCTGCCTGACCCCCTGAGTTACGTCAGCTCTTTGTGTCTATCTTCGGTATAAACCAGCATCTGCATTGCCTTTCCACACACTGGTTTAATTTAGTTTAGATTAGTCTAGACATAAACTAAACCTAGTAGTTGAGGGAAAGTCAAGTTCAGAGAGTATGAGGTGTTCACCATTGTCAACAAATTCTGCCCAATAGAACCTTAGGACCGAGATGAGAAAATCGTTTTTCACACAGAGAGTGGTGAATCTCTGGAATTCTCTGCCACAGAAGGTAGTTGAGGCCAGTTCATTGGCTGGATTTAAGAGGGAGTTAGATGTGGCCCTTGTGGCTAAAGGGATCAGGGGGTATGGAGAGAAGGCAGGTAGGGGATATTGATTCAGATGATCAGCCATGGTCATATTGAATGGTGGTGCAGGCTACTCCTGCACCTATGTTTCTATGTTTCTATGTTGACTGGTGCATCGTAATAGCAACAAGCCAGAAGGTCCACATTCAGGAAAAGCAGTCGTTTCCTCACACACATTGAATTTACAGCTTGCCTGTTCGATCTGATACAGTCAAACGTCAATCAATCCTTCCTTAATAGTTCCGATTATCTGTTGGAAAGGCAATTAGATCAAACTCAATTATTTTGAGTACCGACTGCTTAAGATTAGCACAGAGAGGAAAACATTTAATTCTCCATATCAAAATCTTAGTACATGGAAAATGTACTCTGAAGATTTATAATAGAAAATAGAAAAGATTTATTCCCCAGTGCTTGAGAAGATTTCTGTGCCCTAGGGTATAGTGTTATCACCGAAAGTCTTTATCGAGGATTTCTATTCTGACTTCACTTGCAACGATTTTATTCAGCAGTGTGTTTACAAGTCAATGCAACCCAGTATTGGGATTGGAGAAAAGTGTGTGATTAATATTGTCCTTCAGACAACCAAAGGTAACTTTCTACTTACCCTTTAAAGGTAAAAATGCTCCTTAATGCCACTATTCAATTGTTTATGCATCCCAGGGGTGGAGGGGTCCGTGTTTGAGTGAATAACTCAAATAACAGTGGAAAATGTGACATGGATGCAACAGGTGCAGAAGGATCAGGGGGCAAATGAGGGTAGGTGGGACTCTTGATGGATGGGGCATCTTGGTCAGCATGGACAAGTCGGGCAGAAGGGCCTGTTTCCGTCATACATTACTCTGCCTCTCTGACACCTGAAGCATCATCCTGAAGATTACATATCATTGATAGACTACTACAATCATTCATAAGAAGGGTCCCGACCCATTTCCCTCCACAGAGGCTGCCTGACCCGCTGTGTTCCTCCAGCACTATGTTTTTGACTCAAGATTCCTGCATCTGCAGTTCCTTGTGTCTCCATCTTTATGATTGAGGGACCATTTTCAATCCAAAAGACAAGATTTCTTTCTGCTGACTGAAGGAAATCAAAACAAGGGGAGATCAAAATGAACGAAGGACTCTCACTCGTGCCAGAGTCAGGGATGATAATCTTATTTACAGAGCAGAAATAAACCGAAGTCAGTAGTTTCACCGGGATGAGATCCAACATATGCAGAGATTTTGATGAGTGAAAAACAAGAGACTTGTGCCAAGGCAGAATTTCACTGCAGGCTTCATGAAAGGTGAATGAATTTTCAGGGCAGTGTTGAGGGAATTTTAAATTGCATCCGACTTTTGCAATATGCAGCCTCAGAACTCTTGGTACTGTTGTTAGTTCTTGCAGTGGAGAAAAAAAATGTTGTTCATTTCCCCAACAAAGTTATCCATCACTTTGATAAACACAAAACCACACCAAGAGCAACAGTACCATTTCCAAGTCCTGGGCATCCGTGTAAACAAGGCCAGCAAAGTATTATTTTTGAAATATAATTAGGTTTTAAATCTAATGTTCGGGTTCTTGTTTCTTTTGGCTGTCACATCGGTAAAGGTCATTGTTCCTTCTTGAAGGAACATATGTTAGTTTTATCTTCTCGTTGCTGGTTCATCATTTTTAAGAAACAGTTCTTCCAGATATTGTATCCAATATGTATCCCTTGGCCAGGAGCAGTGCAGTTGTTTCTCCAGCTGCTAGCGCATTGCATTTCAAAACACAAAGTGCTGGAGGAACTCAGCGGGTCAGGCAGTATCCATGGAAGGAATGGGCAGGTGACATTTTGAGCTGGGACCCTTTGGCAGACGGATTTCCATCCATTCCCTACATATCTACAGTAGGTGTCTTCCTAAAACCCTCTGCCTCCTACACCACTCCCAGTAGCACGTTCTAGGCATTCACCACCCTCCGTGTAAAAAACCTGTCCCGCACATCTCTTTTAAACTTTGCCCCTCTCACCTTAAAGCTATGTGATCCAATGTTTTGTCAGTTCAGTTTCGTTTAGTTTAGAGATATAGTGCGGAAAAAGGGACTTCGGACCTCCAAGGCCATGCTGACAAGCGATTACCTCGTACACTACCACTATCCTACACACGATGGACAATTTACAATTTACAATTTTTACCAAAACAATTAGCCAACAAATATGCACATCTTTGGAGTGTGGGACGAAACCGGAGCACCCGCAGAAAACCCACGCAGTCACGGGGAGAATGTACAAAATCCGTACAAACAGCACCCAAATCAGGATCGAACCCGGGTCCCTGGCGTTGTGAGGCAACAACTCTACCGCTACGCCACTATCTGTTGTAACTCTATCCTGGGAAAAAGGTTCTGACTGTCCATCTTATCTGTGCCTCTCATTATTTTATAT
Organism: Leucoraja erinaceus; assembly: GCF_028641065.1. Lineage (NCBI taxonomy): Eukaryota > Metazoa > Chordata > Chondrichthyes > Rajiformes > Rajidae > Leucoraja > Leucoraja erinaceus. The sequence continues at coordinate 53,735,445 of NC_073386.1, read as the reverse complement.
ACTTCAATCAGGTGTCCCCACAACCTCCGGCATTTCATGGAATGTGGATTAAAAATAAACTGGACTAAGTGGGACCCATTGGGTCCCAGTCACACGGAAGGCCTGGTCCCCCCAAATGCAACCCATTCTCCAACGCAATATTCCACCACTCACTTGTTCCCCCAACGCAGCCCGTCCCCCAAAGCAATGTTCCATCACTCTGGGAGAGGGGTGTGGGGGGGGGGGTTGGTGTGGGGGGAGGGGTTGGTGTGGGGTGAGGGGTTGGTGGGGGGGGGGGGGGTGGGAGGGGGGGGGGGGGGGTAATGGGGATGGGGTGGTGTGGGGGGTTGTGGGGGTAAGGGGGGGGGGTGGTGTGTGGGCTCAGCGGCTCTGTCTCCAACCACGCTCACCAGCTGCAGGTCCCGGCTCTGGACTCAATCATCGGCTCCAACACCTGGCGCCTGTCACACTCGATGGCTCCCTGCCCCGGCTGCACTCATCGGCACCTGGCTCCTTGTGGTGGTTCCCGCCCCCCCCTGCAGCAGCAGCCCCGCCCACACAAACACAGCAGCCCCCGCCTGCAGCAGCCCCCGCCCACAAAACACAGCCCCCCCGCCTGCAGCAGCAGCCCCCCCACAAAACACAGCAGCCCCCGCCCACAAACACAGCAGCCCCCGCCTGCAGCAGCTCCCGCCCGCGAACACAGCATCCCCCCCGCGAACACAGCAGGCCCCGCCCCACAAACACAGCAGGCCCCGCCCACAAACACAGCAGGCCCCGCCCACAAACACAAGCAGGCCCCGCCCACAGCAGACCCCGCCCACAAACACAGCAGGCCCCGCCCACAAACACACAGCAGGCCCCGCCCACAAACACAGCAGGCCCCGCCTACAAACACAGCAGCCCCCCGCCCACAAACACAGTAGCCCCGCCCACAAACACAGCAGCAGCCCCCCCCCACAAACACAGCAGCCCCCGCCCACAAACACAGCAGCCCCGCCCACAAACACAGCAGCCTCCCCCGAGGAAAACAGCAACTAGGGAACACATGGGGGGGGGTGTGTGGGAAGAGGTGGGGGTGGTGGCCATAGCAGACGCAGTTCACCCCGCACCTTCAGCTTTTGGCCTCATGCACAGCTCCTGCTCCCGCTCCAACTTCACTCAGAGGCTTCTGGTAAACTTGCTCTCTGCCCGCATGCAGCTCACAGACTCAGCCCTGTCTCTGAGACTTTATTCTCTGCGGGTGCCGGAAGGGGCGTTCCTTCATGGTGACTGACAGGCGAGAAGACCAATCTGCTGATCTCACGATTTTTTAAACATTCATAACTTTTTTATTATTTCACTGATCGGAAAAATCCTTGGGGCGGTTGGAGGAGAGGAGGTCGGTGAGTAAGATGGCGAAAAAACATAGTGATATAGGGTTGCGTTTTTTTCTAAAATGTATTTACAACGTAGACAGGAAGTGGTCAAGATGAGACTTTTAGTAATAGTATAGATAACAAATTAGCCAGAGGGAAAATGTTTTCATTCATTGTGTTATTAATAAATTAATGACACAAGATAGATTGGATGGTTTCAAGCAGGATGAATGAGGATTTAGGTTGTTTATTATTGTCACGTGTACTGGGGTTCAGTGAAAAGCTCTATTTTTCATGCTATCCAACAGATCAGATATACCATACATAGATAAAATCGTCAAACTCGGGTACAAAAGCTAGAGCAAAGGGGAAAATACAAATTGCAGAATATAGTCCTCAGCATAGTAGTGTATCAATTTCATAAACAAAGTCCAATGTCCGCAATCATCGGAGGTCACTCGAAAGGAGTATGACGGTCCTCTCCTCTCCAATGGGCCTTCTGCTTGTGGGTGTGCAGATGTCTGTCATTCCACACACCTTGGTGCAACGTGGGCAGTGGAGACTGGCGGTGGTTGTTAGTTGTCGAGCCCCCTTCTCTCTCTCGTTACGGTGCTGCTGTTTTGTCTCTGTGACACGACGTAGTTCCGTTTCATGACGTGCAGCTCCTTCCTGTACGGATTTCCTCCAGGAGCGCCTGTCCAGTGCAATGTGCTCCCAGTTGCTCGATGTGATGTGGAATTTCATCAGACTGTTCTTGATGTTGTCCTTAAAGCGTTTCTTTGGCCCGCCGGGGGCTCGCCGACCTTCCTTCAATTGAGAGTACAGGATTTGTTTAGGGAGACGTGTGTTGGACATGCGGATGACATGGCCAGTCCATCGAAGTTGGTGCTGCATTATTGTGGTGGTGATGCTGGTCATGTTGGCTTCCTCCAAAACGCTGATGTTGGTGCGTTTGTCCTCCCAGCTGATCCTCAGAATCTTTCGTAAGGATCTTTGATGGTATTGTTCCAGGGCTCTCAGGTGCCTGCTGTAGGTTGTCCATGACTCGGCTCCATACAACAGGGTTGAGAGGACAACGGCTCTGTAGACCAGCAGTTTTGTTTGAGCCTTTAGGTCTCAGTCTTCAAAGACTCTTTTCCCGAGTCTGGCATTGGCTCCACTGACACAACTCAGGTGATGCTTGACCTCAGAGTCAATGTCAGATTTTGAGGAAAGAATGCTGCCAAAGTAGGGGAAGTGGTCAACGTTTTCAAGAGTGGTTTTGTCCACTTTTATAGTGGGCTGGGTAGACAGCTGGTTGGGTGGAGGTTGATGTAGGACCTGGGTCTTCTTGATATTTAAGGCTAGGCCCATGGCTCTGTATGCCTTGGCAAAGGCATTCAGGATGCCCTGGAGGTCTTCTACAGAGTGTGCTGCAATGGCACAGCTGTCCGCGTACTGAAGCTCCATGATGGCGGAGTTACTGACTTTGCTCTTGGCCTTCAACCTATTAAGGTTGAAGAGCCCACTGTCAGTTCTGTAGTGGATTGGGATCGCCTGTGGCTGCTCTTCACTAATGAGGTGAAGTATGGCAGCAATGAAGACGACAAACATGGTAGGTGCGATGATGCATCCCTGTTTGACCCGTTTCCACAGTGAAGGGCACAGACTCAGAGCCGCAGTTGCTAAGCACTGTGACCTACATGCCATCATGTAGAAGCCTCAATATTCTGATGTACTTGTTGTGACAACCGTACCCTGATAGTATGCTCCAACGAGCCTGGCGGTCTACTGAGTCAAAAGCTTTGTCAGGTTTATGAAGGCCATGTACAAAGGCTGCCTTTGTTCACGGCATTTTTCCTGGAGTTGGCGTGCTGTGAAAATCATGTCTGTTGGTACCTCTGGATGCCCGCAATGGGGTAGATAAGACCCTGAGGGCATGACAGGGTGGATGTTTCCATTCTTGCGTGAACCTTACATGAGGGGACAGGGTTGCAGGGTGTGGGGCCAGTCACAGGGTAGTCAAACTGACCCATGTGGGAAAGTCTTCTTACAGAAGGTGGGAAAACTCTGGAATCCTCTACTCCAATGGGCGGTGCAGGCTTGGACATTGGAAGATTTAAAGCAGATCCATCTTGGAAAGATCAGGGATCGAGGAGATGGAGCTGAAGGTAGATCTGCCATGACCTTGTAGAATGGTGGGGCAGGGGGAGGCGTTTGTGGGACAATTGCTCTGTAATTGCACATTAACTTAGAAGGGAAACATTGGCGGCTCCTGAGAAAACAACGCGAGAGTGAATAATACTTATGCAGAGTGAGCAAAGTACACGGATAGGACAGGTTTAGAGGGATATGAGCCAAATGGAGGCAGGTGGAACTAGCGTAGATAGGGCATATAGGGCAGCACGGGAACGTTGGGCCGAAGGACCTGCTTCCACGCTGTATGACTATGACTATGGCATTTTGAAAGGTAAATGTAAATGAGAGGGATATGGCCAAATGCAGGCAGGTGGGACTCGTGTAGGTGAGGTATGTTGGTCGGCGTAGGCAATGTTGGCCTAAGGGGCTGTTTACATGCTCCACGACGCGATGATCATACGCCGTTATGTATTCCTTTTGCCCGGCATGTTTCAATTGACAAGAGTATTTGCGATAAATGTTCTTATTGCATTGTAAACAGCTCAATGAATGGTTATGGATTAAAGCTGAAAAATAGTTACTGCTACATCGATTGGAGCCACATGCTCGCACTCCATGGGTTTACTGTGACAAAATATCTGAGGATAGAACCATCGTTCTCTGAAATCAATTCATTGAAATGCAATGTTATTTATCTCCATAATGCACTCCGACCCCCGACGCATGTGGCAAGGCATCCAGGCCATCACGGACTACAGACCCTCCAACATCAACCCCACATCCAGCGACGCCTCCTTCCTTGAGGAGCTTAATCACTTCTATGGCCGCTTTGACAGGGACAATCTAGAGACAGCCATCAAGGCTGTGCTACCTGCCAATCACCAACCCCTCACACTCACCCCCTACGACGTGTATGTGGCACTGAGTAGGACTAATGCACGTAAGGCTGCTGGCCCTGACGGCATCCCCGGGCGCGTGCTCAGAGCCTGTGCTGCGCAGCTGACAGACGTCTGGACTGACATCTTCAACCTGTCACTTGCCCAAGCAGTTGTCCCCACTTGCCTTACAACCACCTCCATCGTGCCAGTGCCAAAACTTACAACTGCGGCAAGCCTCAACAGGGTGTGGGGCCAGTCACACTTAACACTGAATGTGGGAAAGTCTTCTTACAGAGGGTGGGAAAACTCTGGAATCCTCTACTCCAATGGGCGGTGCCCCCTTGGACATTGGAAGATTTAAAGCAGATCCCGCTTGGAAAGAGGAGTAGGAGGAGGAGATGGAGCTGAACGGCAGATCTGCCATGACCTCTAGAATGGTGGGGCAGGGGGAGGCGTTTGTGGGACAATTGCTCTGTAATTGCACATTAACATTAGAAGGGAAACATTGGCAAAAACTCCTGACCAAACAACGCGAGAGTGAATAATCGACTTATGCAGAGTGAGCAAAAGTACACGGATAGGACAGGTTTAGAGGGATATGAGCCAAATGGAGGCAGGTGGAACTAGCGTAGATAGGGCATATAGGGCAGCACGGGAACGTTGGGCCGAAGGACCTGCTTCCACGCTGTATGACTATGACTATGGCATTTTGAAAGGTAAATGTAAATGAGAGGGATATGGCCAAATGCAGGCAGGTGGGACTCGTGTAGATGAGGTATGTTGGTCGGCGTAGGCAATGTTGGCCTAAGGGGCTGTTTACATGCTCCACGACGCGATGATCATACGCCGTTATGTATTCCTTTTGCCCGGCATGTTTCAATTGACAAGAGTATTTGCGATAAATGTTCTTATTGCATTGTAAACAGCTCAATGAATGGTTATGGGTTAAAGAAAATAGTTACCGCTAAATGGATTGGAGTTTGCATGCTCGAAGAAAGGTCAAAAATCAGCAAAACTAAACAGAACCACAGCTAGCAGCTCAATTATTGTCTGTAACGAGAGTGGGTGGAATTTGCATGACCTCTATATATATTTCCATCTATTTTTTTAAACATGAGATTCTCGATCCTTCCTGCATAACATTCAGTTCACATTTCAGTTGCTGGAAAAATGTCCTAACAAAAAAAAAGAATTGTTCTCAATTCTGAAAGACTTGTGTGGGTTGATTGAACAAAGTCACAGTTGTACAAGTCAGTGAAGCCGCACTTGGAGCGCTGTGTAGGAAGGAACAGCAGATGCTGGATTACACCGAAGATGGACACAGAATGCTGAAGTAGCTCAGTGGGGACAGGCAGCATCTCAGGAGAGAAGGAATGGGTGATGTTTCGGGTCAAGATCCTACATCAGACTGAGAGTCAGGGGAGAGGCAGTTTAGAGATATGGAAGGGTAAGGTGTGAAAACAACAGATCAAAGCAGATGCTAATGTAAGAAAATATAGAATGGTTCATTGTTAGCTATGGAGAAGCTGACAACAAGGCATCCAATCAGTAATATTTAATCAGGAGGACAGTTGAACTAGCCAGAGATTCAGGGTGGGGGGACGGGGGGGACAAAGAGAGAGAGGGAAAGCAAGGGTTACTTGAAGTTAGAGAAATCAATATTAATGAATATTAACTGTATTCAGTTTTGGTCACTCTGCTGTATAAAGATGTCATTGAACTGAAAAGAGTGCAGGGAAAATTACAAGGGCACTGCAAGGTCTTGAGGGCCTAAACTACAGGGAGAGATTGGGAAGGCAAGGACTTTATTCCTAAGAGTGCAGTAGGCTGAGGGGTGATCTTATAAAGGTGTATAAAGTCATGAGGGGGGGGAGGGGGGGGGGGGGGGTGGAGTAGTGTGACTGCACAAAGTATTTTCCCCAGGATTGAGGAATCAACAACTAGAGGACACTGGGGTAAGATTTAATAGGAACCCGAGGGGCAACTTTTCACACGCAGGGTAGTAGATATATGGAACAAATTGCCATGAGTTGAGACAGATACAATGACAACATTTAAAAGACATTTGGATGGGTACATTGATAGGGAAGTTTCAGACCAAAATATAGTACAGACCAGAAAGATATTGGCCAAATATGGGCAAATAGGACCAATTTAAATGGGGCACCTTGGTCTGCATGGATGAGTTGGGTAGATAGATGGATAGATGGATAGATGGATAGATGGATAGATTGATAGATAGATAGATAGATAGATAGATAGATAGATAGATAGATAGATAGATAGATAGATAGATAGATAGATAGATAGATATCAGATTGTCACATGTACCAGATGGCACAGTGAAATGAATTCCCATACAGCCATACAATAAAAAATAAACAGGACTCAACACACTATAGAATTTAACACAAAACATCCCCACACAGCAGAATAGTAAGATTAAACGAGAACTTACCAGTTTGAAGTTTGATCTGTATTTTATGAGGAGTTACGATGAGGGATTACGTGAAGAACCCCGCTTCCACGCATGCGTGTCATTCTTCAAAGCAGCGGTGTGAGGTCACAGAACCTATAATGATCTAACATAGTAAGATTATCAAAGAGATACCAGTTTTTGATATGATCATAAGAGGGTGGGAGCGGAGGGCACGTAATCCCTCATCGTAACTCCTCATAAAATACAGATCAAACTTCAAACTGGTAAGTTCTCGTTTAATCTTACTATTTTACTTCGGAGTCACGTGAGTGACTACGTGAAGATTTCAAAGCTCTGTGACCTCATGCCGTGGAACGAGTCCATGCTTCACAAACTGCCTTGGGTATTGGGAGAGAGCATCATTAGTAATTTTAAACACAATTATACAAAGAGTTGTGTGGTATAACGAAAAAATATATAACATTTTTTAAAATTTGAGAATCATAGCCCTGTAACCTTTCGGGCAAATTATTTTGTTGAACATAAAATGTTTTCTTAATACAATGATGGCTCCAAAAAATAACTGGTTTATTATAAAACCTGTGGAAAACCCTTTTGGATGACCATCCTGCCATTCTGAGGATTTGGTCTGTGGGTACCTGTACAATTTTTGCTGCGGATGTTGCTGCAGCCCTGGTGGAATGAGAGTTAAAAAACATTAGTGTCTATTCCTGCCATCTTTAGGACCTATTTGAGCCACCTTGATATAGTTTGAGTCGTGACCCTTTCATGCGGTTTCTTGTAAAAGATAAACAACTCCATTCTCTGACCTCGAATGTTCTTAGTATATTCTATGTATTATTAGATGTGTCTTGCTATACACAGTCATTTGCCATATGGGTATACCATAAATTCAAACACTTGACGCGAGGAACCCGATCTGTTTTCTTTTATTAAATCCAGTTTCTCGGTGAAATGATCAGGGAGTCCAGGCTCAGTTTGCTTAATGGCTGGACTTGTTGTGCGGTAAATAACACCATGAGCATAACCATCTTCCTGGTCTGTTACTGAAGTGACAACGCTGTTATGAGCTACAAGCTCCTCAGCATGTTGAGAAACGACACCCACGTCCCAGATTTCGGAGTACCTGGTTTTCTTACCAGGGGTGCGTTCCCACCGCGTGCCGCTCCGTTCCTTGTGATAGGTAATTGGAGAGTGCACTTGTGGCACTATTGATGGCACTGTAGCCCCATCGATTATCATAATGGAGGCTTGTTAAAAATCCAATACGGCCAGAATGTTCTTGGCCTTTTGGTCGAGGTTGTTGTTCAAGCAGTATATGCCCCATTCTTGATGTGTCCAAGGTACTGCTTCCGTGTTGACAGTCTTTAGTGCAGATGAGATGAGATTCATCGTCCTGTCCGACAGCCCACTGCCGTGTAGTGGGTCTTTTAGACTCTACAAATCAATCAATCCATAGTCTTATGGCATGGATGACTGCCTCCAGTCACTGGATAAATTAATAATTTTTTGGCTATGTTCATTAGGGAACATGGTTCTAACACCATCCCCTGTATGACCGAATACCATGATTTAGTAGGCCAGTCGGGTACTCTGAGAATTCCAGATGCCGAGTGATTGCCCCTTTTGTAAGCTCTATATTGCCAAAGTTCCTCTTTTGAGTCAATGCCTGCCATATAGAAAACCGCAGCTGACACTAAGTCTTTATCAATAATAAGAGTATCCATCTTAAAATGAATATCTAGAATAAATGTGTTTAGGGTTGAAAATCAATGATAATCCTGCAACCCCACTCTATTTTATTTTTAATAAATATGTTTGATACAAATTCTAATGTTCCATGAAAAGTATGCTCAATCACACCTTTTGTGTACAATTTTTGTAGCACCATGTGGGTTTTAGATTGTTTGGTTTATGTAAGTACAAAATGCCCTTCTGGTGTATGTTGTACTGTGGTTATTGGGATGAGTAAATCCTATCAGATAACCCTGAATACTGCTGAGATTATATGAATCTGTAGTGATTATATACCATACATAACTGTAGTGTTGTAACCTCCCCTACCATCGTAGGTCCCTATTTTAACAGAAGAAACCCCACCCACCTACCTCCATGGTTACCGGTGGTTGTGTTATTTCCTTGGTTTTTTGAAAAAGGAGGTTCTGGTTTGATATCTCTTGTTCGGGGTTGTGTGGGAGGTTGAGGCTTCCGCATCTTCCAGGGTGGCCGCCCTGGCCATACCCTAAAAAAGGATCCTGCGGGTTATATTGATTTCTGGCACTGCCACTGGTATGAGCCACATTTTTATGGCCTTGCCTGTGGCTGGTATCATGCTCCAAAATAGGCCCTTGCGCTGGCCTTGATGAGCCCCAGTGTCTTGGCTTTGTCCACACACGGTTCTTTGTTTGCAAATGGTAGCATTTTTGGGGTCCCAGTGCTGGCTGAATGGCAGCTTTCCACATGTAGTTCAGGTCATATTGCATATTACTAACACAGAGCTAGTGCGTCTTGATGGTTTTTGGTTACCTACGTTTAGTCCAGGGTGCGGGTGTATGCTATGATGCCTTCCGTCAATCCCTTTAAGGTTCTCCGGATCTTGAGGTCCTGGTTCCTGATGTTCGTCCCCATATGCTGCCAAATGCATTGGTTTACACTGGCACCTGTAATGCCTCACCGTTGCCAGGTGGCAGATGTCTGGCCAGTGTCTATAAATATTTCTTGTTGGCGTTTGTGGCCAGACATATAGTAATACTATTGCCATCCTGGATCCAAGTCTACCCATGTTTGACTTGGTTAAAGTAATCAGCCACCATGTCCAGCAGAGTCCCTGCTGTGTCAGGATCATGGGATGCTGTATTACCAGGCTCTGGCCCATCAGGGTCCTGCCTACTCTTTTTTAGAGTTAGAGATCTCTAGGGTCCCGCACGGGGTACCCATGTGGGGCTTAACTGCTGCCCACTTGTCTTTTGTTCTGCGGACCCCTCTTGCAAGTCAACCCAGAACTGACCCACAGTGCTCCCCTCTGATGGGGTAGAAGCATTGTGCAGCCCTCAAAGAGGTACTGCTGTGGGTTTATCACGTTGGAGCAAGGCTCCATACACCGCTTCTTCCCGCTCCAGCCCTCTCGGGCGCTGGTTGCCGGCGGTTTTATGCAAAGTCGGACCCTTCTGAGTCCACTACCTTGTTTGATTTGTGTCTAGCCTTACCGCTCGGCCGCATGGATCTGGCTGGTGCGGGGCCGACATCGGGCACAGCTGATCCCACTACGGTTGATCCAAGTGCCGCTGGCTGCTGCTGGCTGCCCGCTGTTCCACGGTCCTCCTTCTCCAGCTTTGTCCTTCCTTCCGTGGAGTGGATATGGCCGGTGTGGAGGACATCTGGCACAGCTGATTCCATCTATTCCATTTCTTTAACCCGGCTCCAACGCTCTCAGCGCTCCTGGCTGCTCCTTTATCTCAGACCCCTGGGACCGACCCCCGTACTGACGGTACTGGTCCCTTGCGGTCGTTGCAGCCGGTCAACCCCACTCTAATGCCCTCAGTACTGGGCACTCCTACTTATATGGTCCTTAGATAAGGGACATCTAAGATATTAAAATTGATAATAACAGCCAATATAGTTGATCTTAGTCAAAAAAAAGGCCCAAGAAGCGATATCTGTAACTAAAAAACCCGCTGGGACCGACCCCGTTACTCACATTACTGGTCCCTCGCGGTCGATTGCAGCCAGTCAACTGCACTGCAATGTCCTTGGCCTCGGCGCTGGCCGTTAGCGCTGCTTCAAGCCAGACTCGCTTCCAAAGCGAGACTGGCATACTGCCCCAGAAATGAATTTGCCCCCTGTTGCGGGAGCGAAGTCGGGCACAGTTGTTTTCCCCTCCGGGAATCGAAGTGCCTTTGCTGCTCCTGCCATTGTCGGCTGCCGCTGCTGCACCTGCCGCTGCCGCTGCTCCTGCCCCAGCTGGCTGCCGTTGCTGTTCTCCTGCCGGCTGCCTGCACTCCGCGGTCTTTCTGCAGCTTACATGGACCCCGTCCATGTCTACACCTAAAGGGTAAGTGGAAGGAAACGCAGAGTCTCTTACCTGCTGTTCCCGACTTTTTAATTTCACCCCTGGTGAACGTCGTTCCCTCCGTGTCGGGTTCGAGCCGCTCGGACCGACCCTGGTGTTTACGGGGCTGGTCCTTCTCCGCTAATTTTAAAAGTGCCAGAGCCCTAATACAACCCACTGTTTTGTGGGTTGTTGGCTCTGTTTTTCCCTCCACCCCGTATGGGGTGAAGTTGGCACTCGCTCCCGTTATGGGAGACAGTGGTGCCGACTTCCGTTGCTGGCTGACTGCTGCTGTAGAAACGGCAGCTCGTCAGCCTTCCTGGAAAGAACAAGAAAGGTAAGGAATTTTCTTACCTGTTCCACAGCCCCAGGCCCATGTAGCGTCGGTCTTTGGGGCTGTGTCGGCTCCGGAGTGCTCCCACGTCGTTCCCTGCGTGTCGGGTTCGAGCCGCTCGGACCGACCCCGGTGTTCACGGCCCCGGTCCTTCGCGGCAGTTCCGCAGCCGGTAAAACCCCGCTGTTCCTAGGGACCCCTTGGACCAACCCCGGTGCTTACCTTTTGAAGAAGGTTTTCGGCCCGGCCGTCCAGATCTCCAAGCCAGTCTCGCTTGAGACTGGCATACGGGACCTCTTTGCTTTGCTTCCCGCCCGGCCGAGAAGTGAATTTTGCCGGTGCGGGAGCAAAGTCGGGCACAGGTTTTTTCCCTCCAGGGAAAGTCGTGCCGTTGCTGCTGCCGGCTGCTCGCACTCCACGGGTCTCCCCCGCCAGCTTTCCGCAGCCTCCTAAAAGGTAAGTAGAAAAAGGAACGCAGAGTCTCTTACCTGCTGTTCCCGACTTTCAAATTCTCCCGCTTGGGGAACGTCGTTCCCCCCTGTGTGACTCGTTGCAATGCGTGTAGCGATATGACACGCATGCGTGGAAGCGGGGTTCTTCACGTAGTCACTCACGTGACTCCGAAGTAAAACCAAAGTTTCCCACCGTGTGGGAAGGCACCAAAGTCAGTCTTCTTCCTCCACTGTACCCCGCGGTCAGGGTCTCCCCAAGCCCTCCGCAGTTGCAGCTAGTGGCGGCCCGATGACCAGGACCGCTCGCCGGGAAGAGGGACACGTTCCATGCTGTGCAAGTGCAATGCTTTTAATTGACAATTAGCAAGCTTGCTAGAATTTGGGTTGATTCTCCTATCCGATTCTATCAAATTCTGTCAAGGAATCGGAGTTTATGGTGGCAGAGAAAAAAAATATTTAAGATCAAGTCAAGTCAAGTCAAGTCTGTTTGTCACATACACATACGAGATGTGCAGTGAAATGAAAGTGGCAATGCTCGCGGACTTTTGTGCAAAAGACAAACAACCAAACAACCAAACAAATTATAAACACAATGATAACACACACATCTTTTAACTTAAAATAATACTTCAAGTTTAAGAAGCATAATCTGATAACAATTTAGCAGACAGTAGTGGCCTCACAAATTCTAGTTCAAAGAGACGGTTTTAATGAGTATCTCTGAGTTGGAAAGAATTGGAAAGGCAGAATTTGTGACTTAATTAGCCGAAGGCTTGGGTATTAATGACGGCTAAAAATGTTGTGATCAGATGAAGAGAATTCACTCTTATCCATTCCCTCCGCCCACGTCTCCTTTCAACTATATCCCACCCTCCAGCTGTACATTTCACTCCTTCTCTTCTTGTCGGACACCCTTTTGCTTCTTTTTTACCGACAGCCTTTATCGCTTACTCTTAATGGTGGATCACTTACTCCATCCATCAGCCAATAAACCCTCTCTCAGCTGTATCCACCTATCACTTGCTATGCTGTCCCACTCCTGAGCTACCGTGTCGCCCTAATGACGTGTTTGGATCTCAAAGATGCTTAGAACTTCTCTTGAGAATTCTGTTGTTGCTCAAATGCATATTGTCCAATTACATTTCAGCGTATTCACCTGCAAACAAAATGGCTCAATTGCTGTGGGATGAACCAAGCAAGAGAGGTGATTCTCCAATTTTCTTCATTTTCAAACTGTTAAATTGTTTAAGTGTCTTAATTACATGACCCATGGATTATAGAGGGCATCTGTGTTTGCAGAACTTTAGGTTCTTATTTCTGTTCATTTGGAGATAAAAGTAAATGACATAGCGGGCCAGATCCATCACGGGTACTGACCTCCCCACCATCGAAGGGATCTACAAGAGTCGCTGCCTCAAAAAAGCAGCTGCATCATCAAAGACCCACAGACCCTGGCCATGCTCTCATGAAACTCCTGCCATCGGGAAGAAGGAACAGGAGTCTGAAAACTGTAACGTCCAGGTTCAGGAGCAGCTTCTTCCCAACAACCATCATCATGCTATTGAACACTACAATCTCCAACTAAATTCTGAACTATGAACTCTTGGGTTACATTAGACTATGGGATTTGTTTAGTTTTTGCACTATATTGTTTTTTTTTAATTTATTGAGCTTCTTTCTTTTTGTTTGCTTTTATTATCTATTGTGTACTATGTTTACAAACCTGGTGTGCTGCTGCAAGTAAGAATTTCATTGTATTCTTTTGGGACTTATGAAAATAAAATATTCTTGACTCTTGCAAAGTGTGCTACTGGTTTTATTGCACAGGACTCGAAGACAAACCGATTTTTCGGCAACTGATGGCCCGGCACTTCCTTTAGTCCTGACAAAAACGAGAGCGCACTAGAAATCCCACCCCCTGCCAATCTCAACCACATCAGGACTTCTGCAGCCGATCGATGGAACAAATTTGGCCCCTGCGGCAGATCCGTTCCCAAAGCTGACTTCTGATGCCGATTATCCAGTCCGGTATCTCAACCCCCACCGGCAGCCTAGCCAAAACGATCTGGTACCATTGGACTCCACTCAGAGGCCGTAACCTCTGTTCATCTGGCAAAACAGATAATCCAGAAAAGCTCTGGAACCAAGGATGCTGGAAAATCTGTATCTGGACCTGTACTAAAAATCTATCGTTGGATATAAAGTTCCACTTCCTCACAAACGTCTCTACTTCCTCTAAAGGCTAAGCACATTTGACATGACTCTTACCAATTTTTACAGATGCACCACGGAATGCATCCCTTCCTGATGCACCACAGCTGCACTGCCCAAGACTGCGAGAAATTGTAGAGAGTTATGAGCCTAGCCCAGTGCATCACACACCCACTAACACTTCACACTGCTCCGGGTGAGTAGCCGACATAATCAAGGACTACTCACACCCCAATCATTCCCTCTTCTTCCCTGTCTTGCCAGACTGAAGGAACAAAAGCTTGAAAGCACATGCCACCAGATTTAGGAACAGCTTCTTCTTCTTTGTTATCAGACTCTTGAACCAACCTCTCTCAAGATAAGGATATATTCTTCCAACCTACCTCTTTGCAACCTTTGCACTTATTTTAACCTGCACTTTCTCTGCAACCGCAGCACCAAATTTTGCACTCAGTTTATCTTCTCTTCTGCATGACCTGCTGTACCTGTGTATGGGTATCGCTTGCTCAGATAGCGCATAAAACAAAGGTTTTCACTGAGTCTCAGTACACGTGGCCATAATAAACCAATACTTAATACAAAATGTGCAATATTACATCGTTAAAGAAAGATTGCCAACATAATGTAAAATTTAAACACATGAAGGTGGTACCAGTTCATTGCTCGTGGGCTTATCACACATTTGTGAGGTCAAAAATTCATTGTGATAACACCATTACTAGTTCTGCTGTTCTACAGCACTGTTCAGATTCCAATTTCCTGAACATTATTCTATGTAATATTAAACATTCGGGCACACGGTTCAATGAATTAAACAGGAGATGAGAGTGCGCTTTTTGCAGCAAATACTGTACGTGGTGCCATTTTAATTTTCTGTGCGGTGTATGCAATATTGCTCAAGACCACAATGGAAAATGAGGGAATAAGTGGAATGTGTTTCAGCTCAATAATTTTACACAGGCCCAAGAAAAAAAAACACACAACTAAATACAAAATGCACTTGACTGAAAATCCCCTGGCGGTTACTAGACTAATTCCATAATGATAAAATGTCTAGTGGGTATTTCTTACTGAATGTTGATATCTTCAGGCAGTTCGATCCCTTCGAACTTAATGCTTTGGACAAATGAATCTTATATTTTACAGCACTGTCATTCATTATACAAATGAAACGACAATCATACTAGAAAGGTAATGATTATAATATTGCCAAAGATCACAGGGAGGGCAGAATCAGTTCAATTATTCTGCAGCCTATTAAAAAAATCTATATCCATTCAAACATGCATTTGAACACTGGCTGAGTATTACATATGGTCTTTTTGACTATTCAGTTACCAGGTATCTAGTTTTGAACCGGTGTTTGGATTGTGGATTCGTGTGTCGTGCACGACGTGATTCTCTGTTGCAGAGTTCTGAACACGCGACACGCGTGTGCCTGAAGCACGCAACATGCAGAGGAGGAAACGTCAGGACACACGTGATGCCCAATTGGTGATCCAGTGGCCAAACGTAAATGTGTAAATAGAGTCAAGGACAGTCATAGAGTCATACAACGTGGAAACAGGCCCTTCGGCCCAACTTGCCCATACCGACCAACATGCCCCATACCCCACTAGTCCCACCTGCCTGCATTTGGCCCATATCCCTCTGCACGTATCCTATCCATGTATCTGTCCAAATGCCTCTTATACTTTGCGATGGTACCTGCCTCAACGACACCCTCTGGCAGCTCTTTTCATACTCCCACCGCCCTTTGTATAAAAAGGTTACCCTCAGGTTCCTATTAAAACCCCCCCCCCCCCCCCCTCACCCCTCACCTTAAACCTATGCCCTCTGTTACTTGATTCCATTACTCTGGGTAAAAGACCCATTGTTGGCTGGCGAAGGTGTTATCCTTGCACCCCTCTCGTGACTACACCTTTCCCAGCCAACAATAGATCATTATGGGCTCCACCCCTCTTGAGGCCAGTCCTGATTCGGTCTGGCCTTTTCTCGCCCCTCCTCTCCCCACCTCTACTTTCAGTCTGAAGAAGGGTTCTGACCTTTCTTTTCTCTCCAGAGATGCTGCCTGACCCGCTGAGGTACTCCAACATTTTGTGTCTATCTTCAGCAGGGATTGGATATCAGAGGAGATGTGTAGGAAGGAACTGCAGATGCTGGTTTAAACCGAAGATAGATTCAAAAACGTGAGTAGCTCAGCGGAATAGGCAGCATCTGCCTGACCCACTGAGTTACTCCAGCATTTAGCGTCTATATTCGGAT
Organism: Leucoraja erinaceus; assembly: GCF_028641065.1. NCBI lineage: Eukaryota > Metazoa > Chordata > Chondrichthyes > Rajiformes > Rajidae > Leucoraja > Leucoraja erinaceus. The sequence goes on along the minus strand of NC_073386.1, from coordinate 53,719,362 downwards.
GTCAGAGGAGGTTGGGAAGAGAAAGGGGTTTGGCAATGTGAAGGTCAGATATGAGGGAACGGCCTAGCATGGATTAATGCAGAGCCACCGTAAGTTTGGGATGAGCCAAGTGACAGAAGTCTCGCCATCCTGTTGCTGGAGTCTACATGAATCCAAGGATAAAGTCCAAACCTCCATGGAAAGTCCAGCTTTACTTTACGAATCTACTTGTTATCTAACATTATCCCCATGTAAGATCTGAATCCCCATTCATTATTTTATTCTGTGTTAGCATTTTTAATGCGCTTTGTTTCATCCATAAGCTTTTATATATTTCAAACCTCAAATTCCTCACCTAAATAATTTATAGAGATTATAAATTAATGTAACCAAAGATGCATTGTTTTCCAAATTCATTTCTTTTTTTGCTCCAAGTTTAAACATTTCCTCGCGCCGTGATACCCAAATGCAGATTGCTTTGGATTGATTCAGCATGGAAATCGGTCGTTTAGCCCACCGAGTCCACACTGACCATCGATCGCCTGTTCACATTCATTCTATGTTACCCCACTTTTGCATTCAATCCCCACACACTCAGAGAGACAATTAACTCACTGTAATGACACCTGGTGGTGGCTTTGGGTAGTCAAACCCTCAGATTGGCTGCACCGGTCACGTGGGCGCGGTGGGCTATATTCGCACGCTTTTACCGAGGTGTATCATTCTAGCGCCGCACTTGTGGAAGTAACATCGCGTTTTTGGCTGTCTAATGCCCGTGTCCCACTTAGGAAACCTGAACGGAAACCTCTGGAGACTTTGTGCCCCACCCAAGGTTTCCGTGCGGTTCGCGGAGGTTTTTGTCAGTCTCCCTACCTGCTTCCACTACCTGCAACCTCCGGCAACCACCTGCAACCTTCGGGAACCGCACGGAAACCTTGGGTGAGGCGCAAAGTCTCCAGAGGTTTCCGTTCAGGTTTCCTAAGTGGGACAGGTGCATAACCGATCAGAGTTTACTCGTTGTTTTACCGTTACAAAATAAAACCCTTTAAATTCACTCACTGTCTCGACTCGCCAAATTACAAACAAAGGACAAAGGACATTTATTGTCACATACACCAATTGGTGCAGTGAAATTTAAGTTGCCATTGCAGCACACAAATAAAATAAACACAACATTATAGAATTTAACATTAAACATAAAAAACATCGGCCCACAGCGGGATCAACGTTTGCCACTGTGAGGGAAGGCAGCAAAGTTCAGTCCACTTCCTCCATGTTCAACCGCGGTTGGGGCCTATTGAGGCCTCCCCAGTCGCCGCTACGGAGGCCCGATGTTTAAAGCCCTCTAGCCGGAATGATGGAACTCCGGTGTCGGAAGAATGCTCTCAGCGGCTTAGAATTCTGAAACGGCCGCTTGCTACCGGAGACTGCGGCTCCTGAAGTCCACAGGCCGCGCTCCACTCCCTTGTGTAGTCCACAAACCCATACGTTTTTGTGATGTGGGAGTAAACTCACACGGTCCCAGGCAGAACAAGCAAAGCCCACACACACACAGACAGCACCTGAGGTCAGGATCGAACCCGGGTCTCTGCCGTTGTGAGGCAGCAGCTCTACTACTGCGCCGCTGTGCTGGTTCATAAATTCCAGTTAGATAAATAATGTCAGCATTTACACCATTTGCCTTACAGTAAGTTTTACTTGCTTTGTTTTGTTGAAGAACAGCTAAGAATGTAAGATTCATTTCATGTTGTTACATCTCAATATTACATTTTTCATTTAAAATTCTAAGAATTCCATACATAGCCTGCAATGATACATCCAAATTGGTCAATCCTTCTCTTTAAATCAAACACATGTGGTTTAAAGCTCCTTACGACAATTATGATTCCCTTCTTTAATGAGTTAGTCCACGCTAATCTAATTCTCGATGGATTCAAGCCGCCTAACTGCCTGTAATTCAACTCTAATTTGAAACAAATTCAAGAATCGTCATTAGGAAATAAATCTATTATTATGCAAAAAAATGAAATGGATTGCCAAATAGAAGTGATACATTTGTTGAAACTTCCAATTCTCTAGACTAATTTCTATAATGTACTGGAACTACCTGTGCATAATTTAATTACAAAGTGCTGAAATGACTCAGCGGGCCAGGCAGCATCTCTGGAGAACATGGATAGGTGACGTTTTGGATCAATATTCCATCCATCATAATAGCTATAATATTCTAATATTAATGTAGTCCGTCATAACATCTATCCGTGTTCTCCTGAGATGCTGCCTGGCCCGCTGAGTTACTCCAGCTCTCTGGGTCTTTTTTTTTTGTAAAACCAGCAACTGCAGTTCCTTGTATCTATCTTATTTAATTGCAGATGTACTCAGGGGGGTGAATTTCTTTATTCTCTGATGTATTTGGCAATCCCCAAACCAGGAATACTAAAGCTGGAGAAAACTAATAATGTTACCTTAAAATATAAAATCTGGATTTACTTGTGACTTGAACAAATATATTGATTTATTCTAAAGATAGACACAAAATGCTGGAGTAAACTCAGCGGGTCAGGCAGCATCTCTGGAGAAAAAGGATGGGTGATGTTTCGGGTCGAGTCTGAATATAGGGGTTGAGGGGGTTAAAGAGCGGAAGGTGAGGTAAGACCAGGATCAATCAGAGCCAGCAACTTCAGGCCTAGTTGCTTAGCAGGACCATCGTTGGCTAGGTATGATGTGTCAAGAGCAACAATGTGGAGAACTGTGCATCTGGTAAAACAACTAGGGAGGTACAGCAGGCAGTGAAGAAAGCTAATGGGCATGTTGGCCTTCATAACGAGAGGATTTAAGTATCGGAGCAAAGAGGTCCTTCAGTACGTGATAAAGTTACTTAAAATGATTTAATTCAATGTTCATATCACAGAGTTGGAAGCTACTCTAGTGAAATATGAGGAGCTGTTCTTCCAATTAGCTTGTGGCCTCACTCTGGCAATGGAGGAGGCCCAGTACAGAAAGGTCAGTGTGGGAATGGGAAGGGGAGCTGAAATGGTTGGTAACCGGGGGATCCAGTAGCGTGTGTGTTCAGTGAAACAGTTGCCGAGTCTACGTTTGGTCTTACCGATTTATCTCCTGGTGACACCTCCTCTAGACCAGATTTTTACAATGAAAAACCCTTCACCATTCTACCATTCTCTCAACTCACATCACAGTCACCTACTCAGAGACATCCCCTTTGTTCCTGGTACACCAGTCATTGGAAGTAGGCATGCAGGTGCAGCAGGCAGTGTAGAAAGCGAATGGTATGTTAGCTTTCATAGCAAAAGGATTTGAATATAGGAGCAGGGAGGTTCTACTGCAGTTGTACAGGGTCTTGGTGAGACCACACCTGGAGTATTGCGTACAGTTTTGGTCTCCAAATCTGAGAAACATAGAAATTAGGTGCAGGATAGCCATTCGGCCCTTCGAGCCTGTTCACCGCCATTTTCCATGATCATGGCTGATCATCCAACTCAGTATCCCGTACCTATTTATTTCTCTCCATACCCTCTGATCCCCTTGGCCACAAGGGCCACATCTAACTCCCTCTTAAATATAGCCAATGAACTGGCCTCAAAATACCCTCTGAAAAAGAGTTCCAGAGATTCACCACTCTCTGTGTGAAAAAAGTTCTTCTCATCTCGGTTTTAAAGGATTTCCCCCTTATCCTTAAGATGTGACCCCTTGTCCTGGACTTCCCCAACATCGGGAACAATCTTCCTGCATCTAGCCTGTCCAACCCCTTAAGAATTTTGTAAGTTTCTATAAGATCCCCTCTCAATCTCCTAAACTCTAGAGAGTATAAACCAAGTCTATCCAGTCTTTCTTCATAAGACAGTCCTGACATCCCAGGATTCAGTCTGGTGAACCGTCTCTGCACTCCCTCTATGGCAATAATGTCCTTCCTCAGATTTGGAGACCAAAATTGTATGCAATACGCCAGGTGTGGTCTCACCAAGACCCTATACAATTGCAGTAGAACCTCCCTGCTCCTATACTCAAACCTCTTGCTATGAAAGCCAACATGCCATTCGCTTTATTTACCATCCTGCTGCACACTGCATGCCTACCTTCAATGACTGGTGTACCATGACACCCAGGTTTCGCTGCATCTCCCCCCCTTTCCAATCGGCCACCGTTTTAGATAAGGAATCTAAGGAGTGCTTTCCCCTTTTTGCCACCAAAATGGATAACCTCACATTTATCCACTTGTTTTTGAATAATATGCATCTGCCACAATTTTAATTTGAATTAGATTATGCCTACATTAAGTCACCTTGCAGAATCCTATATCAGGTATCCTCCCACACCCTAACACTGCCCCCCAGCTTAGTGTCCCCGCTTCTTGGAGATGGTGCCTTCAATATTTAGAATCCAGATCATAAATATATATATTAATTAGCTGGGGTCCCAGCTACTGAGCCATTGCGGTTCCCCACTAGTCACTGAGTGCCATTGTGAAAAATCCCTGTTTATCCTACTCTTTTGGTCTCCAAATCTGAAGAAGGAAATTATTGCCATAGAGGGAAATGCAGAGAAGGTTCACCAGAATGATTGCTAGGTTGTCAGGATTTCGTACTATCCCTGAAAGACTGGATTCCGACTTGGTTTATACTCTCTAGAATTTAGGAGATTGAGAGGGGATCTTATAGAAACTTACAAAATTCTTAAGGGGTTGGACAGGCTAGATGCAGGAAGATTGCTCCCGATGTTGGGGAAGTCCAGGACAAGGGGTCACAGCTTAAGGATAAGGGGGAAATCCTTTAAAACCGAGATGAGAAGAACTTTTTTCACACAGAGAGTGGTGAATCTCTGGAACTCTCTGCCACAAAGGGTAGTTGAGGCCAGTTCATTGGCTATATTTAAGAGGGAGTTAGATGTGGCCCTTGTGGCTAAGGGGATCAGAGGGTATGGAGAGAAGGCAGGTACGGGATACTGAGTTGGATGATCAGCCATGATCATATTGAATGGCTGTGCAGGCTCGAAGGGCCGAATGGCCTACTCTTGCACCTAATTTCTATGTTTCTATGTTCCCTCCACTCCCTCGTGCAGTTTAGTTTATTATTGTCAAGTGCACCATGTGTACGCTGGTGTCATGTGTACAAGGAAAAGCTTTTTGTTGCGCTGCTATCCAGTCATTCTCCACATTGTAAATGGGCTTTGCAATTCCCTTCTCAATTAATTGCAAAGTGAGGGGAGGGGAAATAAGAACCTGAGGGGCAATTTTTTTTACACAAAGCGTGAGATGTATATGGAATGAGCTGCTGGAGGAGGTAGTTGATGCAGATACTATTGGAACATTTTAGAAACATTTAGACAAATACAGGGATAGGATGTACTTGTCTCAGAGCAAAGACGAAAGTACGTGAAGCTCTCACCAGAGACGTGTTGTTTGCCGACGACGCTGCAGTTGTGTCCCACACCCAGCAGGAACTACAGTCACTGATGGACCGCTTCTATCGGGCAGGCAAGGACTTTGGGCTGACCATCAGCCTGAAGAAGACGAACGTCTTGGGGCAGGATACAGAGGAGCCGCCTGTCATCACCATCGACGACTACGAACTTGATGCCGTCCATCAGGTCACGTATCTCGGCTCCACCATCACCGACAACCTCTCCTTGGACACAGAGATTGATAAGAGGATCGGGAAGGCAGTTACGACTCTCACTCACCTCACAACTCGAGTGTGGACCAACCCAAAGCTGACAGTGAAGACAAAGATAGCAGCCTACAACACCTGTGTCAACAGCACGCTGCTGTATGGCAGTGAGACATGGACTACATATGCCAGCCAGGAGATGCAGGTACTATTGGAACACCTTCCTCAACACCTTCCACCTGAGAAGCATCCTCCGTATCCTGGGCATATCCTGGCAAGACAGAGTGTCCAACGCCGAGATCCTGTTTCGCACTGTTCTTCCATGTATGTACACTCTACTCAGGCTGCACGGACTGGAGAATGACCGTATTCCAAAAGAGATCCTCTTTAGAGAGCTGACCTGGGAGGAGAACCATCGGCCGCCCCCAGCTACGTTACAAGGATGTCTGCAAGAGAGATATGAAGGCGCTCAACATCGATGTGGAGACCTGGGAGAGCCTTGCAGCTGACCGCACGAGGTGGAGAGGTACCCTGAACCGACATCCCAAAACGGGGGAAGAGAAACTGATGAACGCAGCGGCAGACAAGCGGGCACGCAGAAAGGAGCGCGGCAACTTCAACAAACCAGAGACCACACACACAAATGTGACCTTTGCCACAGAGACTGTCACTCCCGCGTTAGTCTCTTCAGCCACAAGCGACGCTGCTCCAGCCGAGGTTTGGAGCAAGCAGCCAACAACTAGGATGCATCACCCATGGTCAGTCATGACCGAAGTGGGCCTACTAACGGATAGGATAGGTTTAGAGGGATCTGGGCCAAATGCGGGCTGGTGGGATTAATGTCGATGGCACATCACAATCAATCACAATCACAATAATACTTTATTAGCGAAGTATGTTTTGCAACATATGAGGAATTTCATTTGCCAAGTCAGTCATACAAATAAAAAGCACCAGAACAGTGACTCCTCCACATTCCTCACTGTAATGGAAGGCAAAAAAAAGTTTAATCTCTTCCCTTCTATGCTATCCCGCAGTCGGGGGCGTGGAGCCCTCCGTTGATGGGACGATCTTGACTCCCGTAGCCGGTGGCGTTTGGGCCCTCCGCATACGGGTGATTAGCTCCTGCATCGGGGGGATGTTAGCTCCCCTGCACCGGCGATCAGACCCCGAATCGGGCTGGTCGAGCCTCTGCATCATTGGAGCTCCCGACTCGGCCACTCCCGAGACGGCGAGCTCTTGATAGTAAGTCCGCAGGCTGCGGTTGGAGCGATCCCAGGCAAGGGATCAGCCGATGTTAAGTCCACGCCCTGCGGTGGGGCCCAAGGTCAGTCTGAGGAGGCCTCCAGCTCCATCGGTGGTAGGCCGCAGAGCGACCGGAGATACGACCCGGAAAACAATCGCATCTCCGGCAAGGTCAGAAACTGAAAAAAAAGTTTCCCCCTCCCCCCACATAAAACAAAACCGGAGAACATTTACACAAACTTTTAACACACACTAAAAGTTTGAAAAAAGATGAAAAAACAGACTGTTGGCAGGGCTGCCAATCGTGCGCCACCCCCGGTGTGTGACATGTTGGTCTGCGTGGGCTAGATGGGCTAAATGGCCTGTTTCTACACTGTATGTCATTACGTCATTTAGTGCATTAGTAGAAATGCTTTTGTTTGTCTTCACCTGGCACTTGGCAAACTCTTTGAGTAGCAGGTGGAGAATCAATGCATAATTTATTAACTAAGTCAGAGCAGTGCAAACAGAGATAACCAGACATTTATGGATTTTCATTACAACTCAAACTTGGGCTATCTGCCACAATTAGGTGCTATACACAAACTTGAGCAAATACTCCTGCCTTACGAAAAAATATTGAGCTTTTTATGAATTGAGGGAAAGGCAATTAATTTTCTTTCATTTTATTTAACTATGTGTAGAATGATTTATGTTGCATTGTATAGTGGCATTTAGCATGGTATCTTGCTGAATCCACGATTACTTGAGTCTATAATTTTGCCAGACTAGTGCGGTTTTATTAACTGATCCCCTGATACATATTTGTCTTATTTTCACCTCTAGATTTTGTCATGTACTCCACTCAAATGCATTCTCCCTTTCCCCTCACCTGTGTCCACCTATCACTTTCCAGGCTTTGCCCCACGCCCACCTCTTATTTCCAAATGTCTCCCCACTCCCCTCCCCACTCCATGTATGAAGAAGGGCTCCAACCCAAAACATCATCTATCCATTCCCTTTCCAGATGCTGTGTGACCCGCTGAGTTCCTCCAGCACTGTGTTTAACTCAAAGGAGAGACCATTAAACTTTCTAAACCTGTTCATTAATCTTTGTAATGTATTCATACATATTCATGTGTATGTTAATGAGTTGGTGTTCAATAGAAGCAGGGAATGCTGGGTAATAAATCGCTCTCTTGTGATCCAGGCAACCAGTGTGTAAGCCTAGTTCTTCATTCTGCCATCCGGAATATAACAAAATTGGCGATGAGTGATGGGATAGAGTTTGTGAACTCATCCTTTAAATACAGTGCAGGACTGTTTTGCAACATGCAGTATTGTTTGACAGAATTTTAAACAGAAAATACCGTGCTGTGTCGCAGTTGTTTGCGAGCTGGACACGATAGGCCGCAGATCCTTCTATGCATGGGACTGTAGTTTAAAACAGCAGCTGTACAAATCGTCGAGAGTTTGTCAGGCTATCTCTATGTTGCATCTACTTGGCAAAATGGCGTCCTTGAGATTGTGGAGATTTTAGACTGTTTTTTTTTTTGTCGAGTTCCTCAAGCTGTATAGCCTTTGTACAGATAAATTTTAGGAGAATTGCTGCACCAGAACAGACAGGAAATCGGGGTTTTTGAACGGACTTTAAATAAAAAGAGAATGACATGATGTCCACGGGCTACATCGGGAACCTTGGCACTTTCGACAAGAGCAGGGAGTCATTCAGCTCCTATATGGAGAGAGCAAACATGTTTTTCACGGTAAACAACATAATGGAGATGAAAGGAGAGATAGTGACTGAAACAAATAAGGTCGTTTGCGAACGCATGAAAGAGATTCTGCTCAAGGAGATGGGTCCTGAAGTGTACGGCACACTCGTGAATCTCCTTGCGCCCATAAAGGCAAAATACGTGTCATTCAATAACATTATGAAGAAGTTGGAGGAGCAATTCAAACCAAAACTTCTGGAAATTGCAGAAAGCTATAAATTCAGCACTAGAAACCAGAAGCAAGATGAGACAACCAATGAGTACATTGTTGCCTCGAAAAACGTAACTTTGCCTGTAATTTTGCAACCTTTCTCGGACGCCCACTACGCAACAGATTTGTTTGTGGTCTAGTGCATGAACGAATTCAGTCCAAACTCATGAACACTCCAGATTTTAAATTCGAGAAAGCATATAAGATTGCTACCACAATGTAGATGGCATCAAAGAATGCTCGTAAGTTTCGTCCACCACAAACTGCAGTGGCCGTTTACAGTCACGAGGCAGTGCCTATGGCCAAACCAAGAGGTGCTAAACCAAAACCAAAGTATGGCAGGGAGTCAAGTTCAGCCAGTTGTTATTATTGCAAAGGTAATCACTCATTCCAATTTGTCAGTTCACAATGGTCAAGTGTTATAAATGGCCGAAGAAAGGCCATCTCGCCTCAGCATGCCGGGCCAAGATTAAAACAGGAAACCAACAACCTGCGGGAAATAAGCGGCAACACCAGAAAGGAGTTCACAACTTGGAGATGAACCCAGATGGAAATGAACTTGGGTTGTACACTGTTTATGCAACCAACATCGATAAGTCTACAACCAGCCAAGGCAAGGACTTTCGAACTAAACTATTGATTAATGAACAGTTAATCGATATGTGTATTGACACGGCAGCAGATTGTTCGGTCATGAGCAGAGACCTGTACGAAACAAAGTTCCCACAGATACCATTGTTTGAGAGTAAGGTCAAGCTGAGAACCTACTGGGGTGAAGTTTTGGAGACGTGGACAAATCAACTGTAAAGTTCAGCATAATGGTCAGTCAGTAACACTGCCCATCATAGTGGCCAGTTACAGAAATAAACCAACCCTCCTTGGAAAGGATTGGCTGAGTAGAATAGAGTAAGACTGGAAGAATATTTTCAGCGTCGATTTGCCCAAATCACGTCTTGAAAACGTCAGAAGCAAATACGCAGAAATATTTGCCGAGTTACACGGGAATAACAGGGTACTCTGCACACATTTGACTTAAGCAAGATGTGAGGCCTGTGTATTGTCGACAAAGACTTGTACCATATGCACTAAAGCAACAAGTGGAGGAAGAACTTGGCAGGTTAGAGCGTAATGGAGTACTCGTGAAGGCAGGCCAGAGTAACTGAGCAACGCCAATTGTGGCCATACCCAAGGCCGATAAAATTGTTCGACTATGTGGTGACTACAAAGTCACAATCAACCAAGCCGTTGGCAACGAAGAATATCCGTTACCAACCTCGCAAGATCTGTACGCAGAACTTAGCGAAGCAAGAGTCCTCACTAAACTGGATTTGTCTCACGCTTACGCCCAACTCAATGTGGACAAGGAAAGTCAGCAGTACTTGACAATCAACACACATAAGGGCTTGTACTCATATACAAAGCTGCCCTATGGTGTGAAATCCTCCCCGAAAATCTTCTAGTAAGTCATGGACAAAATAATACAAGGCATTCCGCACTGTGTGTGCAACCAGGATGACCTACTGATATTCACACAGGGCATGGTAGAACATCTGGAAATCCTCGAACAAGTTCTCACACGACTGAACTGCCACAATGTCAAACTGCGACAAAGTAAATGTGCATTTGCGCAGCCAGAGGTGGTCTACCTTGGACTCAAAGTAGACACCAACGGATTTGCCCTGTGAAGGTGAAAGTGGAAGCAATATTGAATGCTCCCAAACCTAACAATGTGTCAGAGCTAAGATCATTCCTTGGAATGGTGCAGTTCTATGCACGATTCCTTCCAGATTTAGCAACTGTGCTAAAGCCACAACATCATCTGATGTGAAACGGACGTGGGGAAAGGAACAGCAACGTGTATATGACATCTGCAAGGAAGACTTGACAAGTGAAAACTCCTTGTTAACTACGACACGACACGCGAGATGAAACTTGCTTGTGATGCTTCAAGTTATGGTGTAGGTGCAGTGATTTCCCACGTAATGAATGACGGACAGGAAAAGCCTATTGCTTTTGCATCCCGCACCCTATCATCAAGTGAGCGTAATTATGCACAGATAGAAAAGGAAGCACTCAGCATCGTGTTCAGAATCAAGAAATTCCATCAGTTTCTTCTTGGCAGACCATTCACCCTAGTGACTGATCACAAGCCACTACTAGTGATTCTTGGTCCCAACTCAGCTAAACCTTCCACAGCAGCATCAAGGATGTGGCGCTGGGCAATTCTACTGTCCCAGTATGACTACAAGGTTGAGTACAGAAGCTCCAAGTGCAACGCAGTTACAGGTGCATTGTCCTGGTTGCCCCATGAGAACTCTGACATGGGAAGTGAGAATTCAATCTACACACTGCAAGTTGTAGATGAAGACTTTCCAGTGACTACAACAGAAATTGCAGCAGTAACAAAGAGCTGAAGAGGGTCTATGAACAGACATTGAACGGTTGGACTGAAATCAATAGTGGATTGAATTCAGTTCTGAACTCAGAGCTAAAGCCTTTCCATAATCAACGCCATGAATTATCAGGTGAGCAGGGATGCATTAAGTGGGGTTACAGAGTAGTTGTACCAGAGTCTTTGAGAAACAAAATTATGAATGAACTTTATGCCGAACATGCTGGCACAGTATTCTGGTCAATTGTCAGAAGTTTTGTGTGTTGGCCTGGTGTTGACAGTGACATCGAGTCACTGGTGAGCAGGGGTGGGAGATTGCAACCTTCACGTGGTCCACCCTGTTTCAAAAAATGCAATCAACCTGGCATGCACAATCAAATAAGATCAACTAGAACAAGTTGTCCTACAACTTTAGGCTGTGCACGCCATACACAAGAAGACGACTGGTGAGCAAATGTAGCGTCTGCCAAAATTGCCGGAGTAAACCACCAAAAATACCACTGCAACCCTGGTCATGGCCAAGTAGACCTTTTCAGAGAGTTCATGGAGATTTTTGTGAAAAAGGTAATGATCACTTTATGGTAGTAGATAGTCATTCCAAATGGATTGAGGTTAAGCATATGGGGTCAAGCACTACTACTGAGTGTAGAATAGATGAGTTGGGATCAATTTTTGCATGCCATGGTTTACCAGAAGAACTTGTTTCTGATTATGGGCCTCAGTTTTGTTCAGAACGGTTCAAAGAGTTCATGCAGTGGAATGGTGTAAAACACACACTTGTTCCCCCATACCATCCAGCCTCCAATGGGGCAGCAGAAAGGTCTGTTAGAATTGTCAAAGACGCTCTCAAGAAACAGGTTTTGCAGGGTAGTTCAAAGCTCAGCATGAAATATCGTTTGTCTAGTTTCTTGCTGAAGTACAGAACCACACAACACACAACAACAGGTTACTCACCTGCCGAACTGTTGATGAAGAGAATGCTAAGAATACGCCTAAGTCTATTTCAACCCAATTTGGCCTTGAGTCTTGAGCAAAAACAGTTAAGTCAAAAACGCAATTTTGACTCCCACAAAAAGGAGAGGTACTTCAAGCTAGATGAGCAGGGTTCGTGTTCTCAGTCCTCCCAACAAGTCCAGCCGAGCCAAATGGGATGTTGGGAAAATAATTGAAGTGTGTGGAACAAAAAGATACTTAGTTGAAGTTGGACATAGGATCAAAAGTGTTCATGTTAATCAAATGATTCCAGTAAAGATGAACCAAAAACTGAGCATGAAGTCCTAATCCTTGAGTTTTTATCTGAAAGTGAGTTGGAAGAGACCACTGTGATTGAAACACAAAGTTCAGTTAATACAGACAAAGAAACAGATTCCTCTGGTCAAAGTCAGGGTACTAAAACAGAGCCAAACAAGCCTGCAGTTGAGTCAACACCTAAACCTGTTACACCTGGACGATCAGGCAGGATCTGTGTACCAGTAGCCAGGTAAGGATTGTAAGATAAATAACTCACTGCACAAGTAAAACAAAAATGTGTAGATATGTAAAATAAATACTGGTTTAAATCAAGTATCACAATAACAAAATTATAACTGCGTACTTAGATTTAATACTTAAAAAAAGGAGAGCAGTGTAATGTATTTATACATATTCATGTGTATGTTAATGAGTTGGTGTTCAATATAAGCAGGGAATGCTGGGTAATAAATCTCTCTCTCGTGATCAGGCAACCAGTGTGTAAGTCTAGTTCATCATTCTGCCTTCCGGAATATAACAGTCTTGAATTAAATTTATTATTCCAAATGAAACTAAACTTATGAATGAAAATATTTTTTTAATCAAAGCAGCTGATGGTCGCATGCATCTTGAAATAGATTGGATTTTGTCTATCTTGAAATATGTAAACATGGACTTATTAAAAAATATTACATGAAAAAGAAAAAGATTTAGATCCATTGACTCATGTTAACAATACTTTCCAATATATTTAGATATTTATCAAGATGCAGCAGATTTAACAATCTAGCCCATTAATTTGATGATAGTAACACACTACGTACTTACAAAGGACCACTAATAAATACCTGGAACTGATTAGCGCAGTGCCTCGACATTTGTTTGGAATTTTGTTTCTTAATAATTACACATTACAATTTGCAGCATGTGAAAAAGACACAGCAATTCATCTCAATAGGGTCTTGTAGCATTGCCAGAATATCATTTGCCTTATTAGTGCCATTATTCTCGAACACGGCAGTGATGGAACGCCACAGGAGATCCTTTTTCCCTGTGGCTATCAAACTGTACAAGTCCTCCCCCCTCTGTTGCTGGGTAGAATGACCCCTTCCCCACCCCACCCCTCCCTCCCCCAACCTTTGCGCCACCCCAATCCTGGACTTTCCATCCATCACATTAACTTCATGTGTCATGTATATTATTGTGTCTTATGACTGTTGGCAGACCAATTTCCCTCCTGGGATAAATAAAATTATATTGTTTCGTATCGATAGTGCCAGAGTTTGAAGCATGTGTAAGTTATGGCCAACACCCATTGTTATTACTGAGTGAGAGCTGGCTTTAGCCAATGATAAATTAAAACAATTCAGCAGGTCCCCGCCAAGCATTCTGATAGGACTCTGGTTACAATAGAATAGTTTCATGTAGGACACAGCAATGTCCAAGAGTATATTATTTAACATGCAATGTGAGAAATAGAACATTGGCACAAATTGGTGAAGTAACTCAATGGGTCAGGCTGCATCTCTGGAGAAAAGGAATATATGTTTTGGTTCGATACCCTTCTTCAGGTTTCTCCATCTGAAGAATGGTCTCGACCCGAAATGTCACCTATTCCTTTCCTTTTCATGTTGCTTGATCCATTGAATTACTCCAGTATGTTGTGTCTATCTTTATTGTAAATCAGCATCTACAGCTCCTACAAAAATTCCAAAGCAAAGAGAGGGTTGGATTTTGCTTGCAAATCAATGCAGGCACAAATAAATAAATAAAGTATGGCCAAGAACGGAGTTCATCGCTATATTCTCAATGGCATTTGGGGGTATTAACGGCATTAAGCCAGCACCTTCCATGCTGAAGTAACAAAAAAGACCAAAGGTAAACGCAAAGTGCTGGACTAATGCAGCGGGTCAGGCAGCATCTCTGGAGAACACGGATAGGTGACATTTTGGGTCAGGGCCCAACCTGAAACATCACTCATCCTTTTTCTCCAGAGATTCTCCCTGACCCGCTGAGTTAGTCCAGCACTTTGTGTTTACCTTTGGTATGACCCAGCATCTGCAGGTCTTGGTTTTTAACAAAAAAGACCATTAGACTGATGTTTAAGTGCTCTCTATTCTCTTACCCTATGACACCAAGCAGTCTTAGCTTACTATCGTTGAGGCAGGAACTGCTTGCAACAACCGTTTCAACTAGTAATCGGATTGAATGGTGCCTGAACAACAATCTTGCTCTCAGCAAGCTATCAGACTTCTGAACGGTCCTTCCATAAGCTAGGATACCGTCCAATTCATCTCTAGCCTATTGAAGACATTGGACTTTGTCTCTGGAACTAATGCGCTACAATGCTCAGTACTATATTCTGCACTCTGTATCTTCCCCTTTGCTCTATTCATTGTACTTGAGTGTATTTATCTATAGTATTACCTGATCTGTGTGTATAGCATGGAAAACAGAGCTTTTGACTGTACACATGACAATAATAAACCTAAACCTAAACATTAGCAAGATCAAGGAGCTGATTCCTGACTTCAGGAGGGGAAGGCCAGGGATCCACGAACGTGTCTTCATCAATGAGATGGCCTTGGAGATCTCTGAAGATCTGACCTGGGTCCAGCACATAGATGCAATTACAAAGAAAGCTCATTAATGCCTCTACCTTCTTGGAACGTCGAGGAGATTTGGGATGTCAATAGACAATAGACAATAGGTACAGGAGTAGGCCATTCTGCCCTTTGAGCCAGCAACCGTCATTCACTGTGATCATGGCTAATCATCCACAATCAGTACCCCGTTCCTGCCTTCTCCCCATATCCCTTGACTCTGCTATCTTTAAGAGCACTATCTAACTTTCTCTTGAAAGCATCCAGAGAATTGGCCTCCACTGCCTTCTGAGGCAGCGAAATTCCAAAGACTCACAACTCTCTGGGTGAAAACGTTTTTCCTCATCTCTGTTCTAAATGGCCTACCCCTTATTCTTAAACTGTTGTCCCTGGTTCTGGACTCCCCCAACATCGGGAACATGTTTCCTGCCTCTAGCGTGTCCAATCTCTTACTAATCTTATGTGTTTCAATAAGATTCCCTCTCATCCTTCTAAATCCCACTGTGTACAAGCCCAGCCGCTCCATTCTATCCACATATGACAGTCAGTCAACAGACACTCTCTTGAACTTCTTCAAGTCCATGGTAGAGAAGATACTGATTGGATGTATCATGTGCTGGTTCAGTAACTCGAGCACCCAGGAATAAAGGTGGTTGCAAAAAGTGGTAGACATTTCCTGGTCCTACTGACCTCCCCACCATCAAAGAAATATACAAAATGCTGTAGTAACTCAGCGGGTCAGGCAGCATCTTTGGAGAAAAGTAATTGGTGATGTTTTAGGTCAAGACCGTTCTTCAGGCTGAGAGTGAGGAGAGAGGGAAATGAGAGGTATGAAGATGTACAAAACAAAGCAGAGCCGGCACCAATGACCACGGAAAGGTGGAGCCCACAATGGATCTGACCCGCTGAGCTACTCCAGCATTTTGTGTCTATCTTCGGAGCAAAACCAACATCTGCAGTTCCTTCCTACACATTTTGTCTTCCCCACCATTGAAAGCAGGTACTATTATTAAAGACCCGCATCTCTCATCTCACTACTACCATGGGGAAGAAGGAACAGGAGCCTGAAAACCATGACCAGCAGGTTTCAAGAACACAACAATAACCACTACCTCGACAACTGTGATCTAATATGGACTTTGTTTTGGTTGCTTCACAGACTTCAAGTTTGCATTATAAAGGGCCTGTCCCACTTAGGCAACCTTTACAGGCGACTGCCGTGACCCGTGATAGGTTGCTGGAATTTTCAACATGTTGAAAATTCAGCGGCGACCAGAAAGATGCTACGACTCTTTGGAGACCTCTCACGACCATACAGGCGACCCCTGGCGACATGTCACGGGTCGCGGCAGTCGCCAGTAAAGGTCGCGTAAGTGGGACAGGCCCTTTAGTGTCTGGTTTTTTCTGGTATCGCTGATTATTAATTTATTGCCTCATTGATTATCATATTTGTGTGTTATTGCATTAGTTTACTTTCAATTATTATTGCCAAGTGTACCCAGGTACAGTGAAAAGCTTTTCTTGCGTGTATCTGGTCAAAGAAAAGACTGTACATGATCAATTGAGCCAACCACTGTATACAGAGAAAGAATAAAGTTGACAACATTTAGTCCATGGGAAAGTCCAACTAAAGATAGTTCAAAGGTCTCGGGTGAGGTAGATGGGGAGTCTTGGGCTTGTTACGCTGCAGCAAGTGAGAAAGTCATTGCAATGCTCTTGCATTTCAGTCTCTGGGTATAATCCTCTTCCCTAGTTCCAGTTGGGAACGGCATGGAAGTGTTGTTATGTGGCCACTTACAACTGATATTCTATTGTCCTCCTATCCAGCAGTACTGAGCTACCTCGCTGCCCAGTGAGCTTGACAGATTATAGGTTACCCTTATTGTCTAATGTCCTGTTATTCTTTTTGACATGAAATTGCAGAGGCGAAGCCTGTGGTAATTGCGGATGGCTCAGAGTAGTGACATTATGATTGTAAGGCAGAGATGCGTCCTCTTGACATTCTTTCAGGGCTGCCCCAGATTCTGATCTTGGGACCTGGTGAAACATTATTAAGAGTTGCTTATGCCAATTACAGCGACATGTTTGCGTAGGGAGCAACAGCAGACACTGGTTTAAACCGAAGACAGACACAAACGGTTGGCATTAGAAATGCTGCCTGATCTGCTGAGTTAGTCCAGCCTTTTGAGTCTGTCTAGGACTGTCTAGTTGAATCTGTAAAAGGAACCAGTCATCATTTTTTAAAACGTTTAAGTAGACATAACCTGCATTTTGAAATAATGTCATCTCTATTTTACTGCACAATGTATCATAATGATTAGAGAGTCATACAAAAGGAAACAGGCCCTTTGGCCCAACTCATCCATGCCGACCAAGATGCCATATTGGGCTAGTCCCATTTGCCTGCATTTGTATTAATACGTTCATAAATCATAGGAACAGAATTATGCCATTCGGCCCATCGAGTCCAGCATTCAATCATGGCTGATCTATCTTTCCCTCTCAATCCCATTCTCTTGCCTTCTCCCCATAACCTTTGACAACTTTACTAATCAAGAACCTGGCAATCTCCGCTTTAAAAATAGCCACCGACTTGGCCTCCACCATTGTCTGGGGCGATGAATTCCACAGATTTGCCACAAACTGACTAAAGATATTCCTCCTCATCTGCTTTCCAAAATGTGCTTTATCTGTTGCTTATTACTTGGCCGTTGGGAGTTGATAGGTGAACTGTCAAGAGTGGTCTGTCCAGTTCCAACGAATGCAATCAACCTGGCGTGCACAATCAAATAAGATCAAATCGAACAAGTTGTCCTACAACTTTAGGCTGTGCACGCTATGTGCAAGAAGAAGTTCCTACGTCCCAAAGACGTGCGGGCTTGTAGGTCAATTGGCCCTCTGTAAATTGTCCCTAGAGTGTAGGATAGTGCTAGTGTATGGGTGATCGATAGTCAGAGTGGACTCGTTGGGCCGAAGGGCTTGTTTCCACGCTGTATCTCTAAACTAAACTAAGTCTTTACAACCCTTAGGTTACTCAATGAAATGCCTCCCGTGAACTCTCAAAACACCCAAGAGAAGGCTTACATGCCAAATATTTGGAGGAAGAGACTGGAGTTCATATAAACTAAACTAAACAGGAGTGTATCAGGAGTTCACCAAAGGTGGGATTGTCCTCAGGATCTACACCTTGAGTTCAGGCACTGCCCTGGGGTTACTCTGCTGCATGGATGTGACAATAAGGATTCCAGATCGATCCATCCTGCGGGGCTGTGGAAATTGCAACAGCAGGAAATGCACAGGGGAGGGAGCGAGGGAGCGAGGGCAGAGGTTCACGATGCAGCCCGGCGTGCCTGAGGCTGCATCACTTCTCTGCTGCTGCGCCGTGACATTGGGCTAACACTGCGCACTCATTCTCCGGAGTGTGTCTTAAACCGTTGGAGTTGCACTCCAGGGAATGTAACTAATCAAGCTGCAGCTGACATCTTGTAAACACCAGCAGCCAAGAATAGTCTTGCAATCTCAATTATGGACATTAAATGCTTGGCTTCTGCACAAATCATTTGACAATCCTATTGACAGCAAGGGCTATTTACAAAGGCATATACAGGCAGTGAGGTCCCACATGGAAGGCACAGTGTATAATGCAGCGGGTAGGGTAGCTGCCTCACGGCACCGGAGACCCAGGTTCAATCCTGACCTCGGGCGCTTCTTGTGTGGAGTTTGTACCTTCTCCCAGTGACCGCGTGCGTTTTCTCCAGGTGTTCCGGTTTCCTCCCTCATGCCAAAGGCGCATGGGTTCGTGAGTTAATTGGCCATCTGTAAATTGCCCCTATTGTGTAGGGAGTGGATGAGAAACTGGGATAACATAGAACTGGTGTGAACTGGTGAGTGTTGGCTGGTGTGGACTCAATGGGCCGAAGGACCTGTTTCCATGCTGCATCTCTAAACTAAACTAAACTGTGATATTATCTGATTTGAATAGATAGCACGCATCAAACGTTTTCACACTACTTCTGTACACATAACAATAATGAACGGGGAGAGGTAGAAATGGAGCAGCAGCAGAGTTGCTGCCTTACAGCGCCAGAGACCAGGGTTTGCTCCTGACTATGGGTGCTGTCGGTATGGAGTTTGTACGTTCTCCCCGAGACCGCTTGGATTTTCTCTGGGTGCTCCGGTTTTCTCCCACACTCCAAAGATGTACAGGTTTGTAGTTTAATTGGCTTCGGTAAGAATTGTAAATTGCCCCTAGTTTGCAGTTTAATGATGTTATAGGAGGATCGCTGGTCGTCGCGGACTAGGTGGGCCGAAACATAGAAACATAGAAAATAGGTGCAGGAGTAGGCCATTCAGCCCTTCGACCCTGCACCGCCATTCAATATGATCATGGCTGATCATCCAACTCAGTATCCTGTTCCTGCCTTCTCTCCATACCCCCTGATCCCTTTAGCCACAAGGGCCACATCTAACTCCCTCTTAAATATAGCCAATGAACTGGCCTCGACTGCCTTCTGCGGCAGAGAATTCCAGAGATTCACCACTCTCTGTGTGAAAAAAAGTTTTCCTCATCTCGGTCCTAAAAGATTTCCCCCTTATCCTTAAACTATGTCCCCTTGTTCTGGACTTCCCCAACATCGGGAACAATCTTCCTGCATCTAGCCTGTCCAACCCCTTAAGAATTTTGTAAGTTTCTATAAGATCCCCCCTCAATCTTCTAAATTCTAGCGAGTACAAACCGAGTCTATCCAGTCTTTCTTCCTATGAAAGTTCTGACATCCCAGGAATCAGTCTGGTGAACCTTCTCTGTACGCCCTCTATGGCAAGAATGTCTTTCCTCAGATTAGGAGACCAAAACTGTACGCAATACTCCAGGTGTGGTCTCACCCAGACCCTGTACAACTGCAGTAGAACCTCCCTGTTCCTATACTCAAATCTTTTTGCTATGAATGCTAACATACCATTTGCCTTCTTCACTGCCTGCTGCACCTGCATGCCTACTTTCAATGACTGGTTGTACCATGACACCCAGGTCTCGTTGCATCTCCCCCTGTTTCCGCGCCTGTTTCCGCGCTGTATCTCTAACTAAACTGAACTAAACTAACCTAAACCTACAATCGCCTTTTATTGAAGAGCTTGCAGAGTTTCCTTTGTGTATTAGGTGCACCTATTTTTGCTCTTATTTCAGTGCTAACCCCACTCGAACAAGGGATATGAAGCAAAGACCTGTGTGTGGAGATAGTACTCAGATCATGATGAATGGTAGAACGGATTTAAGAAACTAAAGGCTTACCTCTGTCGTCTAATGCTCTGCGTCAATTATACCACAGAATCACATTTCCTCTTCAAAGAGTGAAATGCAGAGGTATTCAGGAAATAAATTCTTGTAATTTATATTCAGATTTAGGCAGCTGGTGAAAGCAATTTTTCTTTTTATCGCAGAATACTTTGCATGTTTTATTCACCTTATCCATGGTACGTTTGCCCGAAGGCAGAGAGACACTTGAAAGGGAAGGAAATATAATGTGGCGATGGGTGCTATGTCGGATAGCAGGAAAGCTCCTCACACTGTACAGCACTGAAATAAACAAAGATACTTCCACACACTTGTTTTCCCTGCTCCTGTCAGAATCTATGACCCCCAAGGTGCACAAGATGTTTTGTTTGTAGCTGGCTGAGTTAACTATTTTATTCTCTTTTAGAGCTCCAGCAATATGCCGGAACCCCTATGTCATTCTGGAGACACGAGGAACTGCATATGCTGCAACAAGGAGTAAAATGCAAAATGCTGGGGGAACTCAGTGGGTCGGGCAGCATCAGTGGAGGGAATGGAGAGCCTGAAGAAGGGTCGCAACCTGGAACGTCACCATTGCATTTCATCCACAGAGGCTGCCTGATCTGCTGAGTTCCTCCAGGACTTTGTATTTAGATCTTTCCTAGCTCTGATGTTTCAGATTTAATGACTGGAATAACATTGTAAGATATCACTGAATAGATAGAGCCACCACAGTTAGATAGAACAGGGTGGCACTGTGACGCATCGGCAGAGTTGCAGCGCCAGAGACCCGGGTTCGATCCTGACTACGGGAGCTGTCTGCATGGACCACGTGGGTTTTCTCCGGGGGCTCTGGTTTTGTCCAGGGCCTTTGGTAAAATTGTGAATTGTACCTAGTGTGTACGATAGAATGCGTGTACTGGTGATCGTTGGTCGGCGCGGACTTGGTGTGCATAAGGGCTTGTTTTCACACTGTATCTCGAAACTTAAGCGACTGGCACCCATATTTACTGAGTCACACATTAAAAGAGAGCGGCAACAACCGATGGATATATTGATGCAGGAAGATAGATGCAAAAAAGCTGGAGTAACTCAGTGGATCAGGCAGCATCTCTGGAGAAAAGGAATCGGTGACGTTTTGGGTCGAGACCTTTCTTCAGATTTAGAGTCAGCGGAAAGGAAAACGAGAGAAATAGAACAAAGGAATGAAAGATATGCAAATGTAACGATCGTCATGGAAACGCAGGGAGATGGATGTGGAGTTATAGCTTCGAAGTGTTGATTTACCTCTGTTCTTCAATATCATCAAAGACCCACATCCCCTTGGCCAGGCTCCCATTTCACACCTACCATCAGGGAGACAGTAGATGAGTCTGAAAACTGTGACCTCCAGGTTCAAGAACAGCTTCAGCCCAGCAACCAACAGGCTCTTGAACACAACACAACACCAACCTCAGCCACAAGGGCCTTCTATGGATGATGTCTTCGGTTACACAATGTACTTTGGATGTTGCACCATTGTGGTTATTAATTTATTGTAATTTATACTGGTATATATTAAAAATACAATCAATTAATAATAAGTACAATGCCTTAAAAAGTGCATTTAAGTCAAGAGTGTTTTATTGTCATAGGTCCTGAAACGGAACAATGAAATTCTTGCTTGCTGCAGCATAAAAGGTATGTAAGCATATTACTCTGTAAAACCCACAATAAATAACACCAACAAAAGTTCACTGTATATAAATATATACTGGGCTGCACAGTGATGCAATGGCCGAGTTGGTGTCCTAAGGGCTTGTCCCACTGTACGAGGTAATCCAAGAGTTCTCCCGCGTTCTGATTTGAGCTTGTATAATGTACGTAGCGGGCACGTAGGGGCTCGTACGAGTAAAAAGTAACAATTATTTTCATCACAAGCATTTTTTTACTCGTGAACATTTTTCACAGTGTTGTAAAAACATCACGAGTTAACCGGATTTCCCGAGTACCTACCGTTACTCGTACGAGCCGCTACGTGACATCAACGAACTCCTACATACCCGCTACGTACATTACACCAGCTCGAATCAGGGGAGAACTCGGGAGAACTTGAATTACCTCGTACAGTGGGACAGGCCCTTTACTGCGCCAGAGACCCATTTTTGATTCTGACTATGGATGCTGTCTGTACGGAGTTTGTACGGAGACTTTTGGATAGGCACATGGATGTGCAGGGAATGGAAGGATATGGATTATATGCAGGCAGATAAGAGTAGGTCTTGGCATTGTGCTCAACATAGACATGGTGGGCTGAAGGGCCTGTTCCTGTCCTGTACTGTTCTATATTTATCTACGTGTCATTGCATTTACAGGCCTGTTAAGTTTAATTGAGTTTAGTTTATTGTCACGTGTACCTAGGTACAGTGAAAAGCTTTTGTTTGGTGCTAACCAGCAGTGGCGGACTGGCCAGGGAGTCAGCTTGCCCCATGGCAAGTGGGCCCCTGATGAAGTGGCTCAGAGGAAAGCGCTCCAGAGGGCCATTGACAACGCCCAGGGGATTGTCGGCTGCCCTCTCCTTACCTTGGAGGACTTACACAGTTCCCGCTGCATCAAAAAAATCCCAGAGTATTATAAAGGACATTTCCCACCCCGGACACTCCCTGTTTGAACTGTTGCCGTCAGGCAGACGGTACAGATCTACAAGGACAAGGACAAACAGACTTAAAAACAGTTTTTACCCCACTGCTATAAAGGCACTAAATGGAGCTGCCAAGGAACGCAGGGGCGAGACATACTAAGGGACTGTGGTAACTGTGAAATCGACAGAAGGATGGGGGGTTGGGTGTTTATGCGTGCTATTTTCATGATATTTATTTTAGTTGTTTATCTTTTTTTAATATTTTACCTTGTATGTATCGTTAGCTTTTAGAAATGTTTGAATGGTGCACTGACTGGCTGACATTTTTAAATTTTGTTGTACATGGTTCATGTTACAATGACAACAAAGAAACTATTCTATTCTATTCTCTATATCGTGGGCCCCTGATGAAGTGGGCCCCCTTTGTCTCCTGGCAACCAATATTTTTAGACCCAGTCCGCCACAGCTAACCAGTCAGCAGAAAGAGCGTACAAGATTACACTCAAGTCATTCAGTGTACAGACACAGGATAAAGGGAATTATATGAACAAGCTGCAGCATGCAAGAATTTCAGCATTCTGGTGTTGGAATGTCAAGTTAAACACCCTTGACATTTTCCCCACATTGAGTTAGACTTAGATTAATATTGAAACGGCTGGATACCAGAAACAAACACCAGTTTCCACTCATCTCAATGGGAGTTGGTGATCAACAAATAGGTTTCCTAATAAAATTAAAGCCTCAAAGCCCAGGCATCATTTAATAATTAGATATATTACTGGCTGGTAATGTGGGGGTGAAGGAATTGTTGCGTTTTCATGAAGAGTTCTGAGGAAGGGTCTTTAATCTAAAATCGCAGCACTGTTTCTATTCCCACAGATGCTACCAGCAAATCACATAGAATATAGAACGGTACAGCACAGAAACTGGCCCTTCGGCCCACAATGTCTGTGCCAAACATGATGCCAACTTAAACTGATCAGCTCTGCCTGCACATGATCCATATCCCTCTATTCCATGCATTTCTATGTGCCTATCTAAAAGCATCTTAAACACTACTATTGTATCTGCCTCCACCACCACCCTTGACAATGTTTTCCAGGCCCCCACCGCACTCTGTGTAATAGACTTGACCTGCACATCTCCATTTAACTTTGCCCCCCCCCCCCCCCCCCCCCACACACATCTTGTAGCTATGCCCTCTAGCTGTGGAGAAAGGTTCTGGCTGTCTACGCAATCTATGCCTCTCGTAATATCACCTCAACCTCTGACATTCCAGAGAAAGCAATCCAAGCTGATCCCTGTAGCTGCAACGTTCTAATCCAGGCACCACTCTGGTAAACCTCCTCCGCACCCTCTCCAAATCATTCCACCTTCGAGGCGACCAGAGCTGCACGTAATACCCCAAATGCAGCCTGACCAAAGTCCTATACAGCTGCATCATGACTTCCTGAATCTAATGCTCAATGCCGCTGGCGACAAAGGCAAGTATACTGTACGCCTTCTTGTCACAACATCCGAAGCTCCAGAGAAAACAATCCAGGCTTATCCAACCTCTCCCTGCAGTTGAAACCCTCTAATCCAGGCAGCAAGTTCTGAAAGGGACTGGGCCAGCTACTCAATAAACAGCTTGTGCACCTTGGGGGCTGAAGATTCTGACAGGAGCAGGGAAAACAAGTGTGTGGAAGTATCTTTGTTCATTTCAGCGCTGTACAGTGTGAGGAGCATTCCTGCCATCCAATATAGCACATAGCACCGCATTATATTTCCTTCTCTTTCAAGTGTCTCTCTGCCTTCAGGCAAATGTACCAAGGATAAGGTGAATAAAACATGCAAAAATGTTTCTGTGATGAGAAACGAAACATTGACCTGTTTTGGTAATTTGGAAGCTCATGTGGGCAGGGAGGTTGCAGAGAGTGGTGAACACTGTATTGTCCATCAAGGGCTCTGACCTCTCCATCATCGAAGGGATCTGCCTGCCGAAGGCACTGCCTTAAGAACGCTGGTAACATCATTAGAGACCCACACAACCCTGACCATGCTCTCTTCTCGCTGCTAACATCGGGAAGAAGGTACAGGAGCCTGAGAAACGTGACCTCCAGGTTCAAGAACAGTTTCTGCACAGCAACGGTCAGGCTTTTGAACCAGCTTGTACAACACAAACCACAGCCCTGCCTCAGAAGGAAACCACTGCAGACTTTGTGCTACCATGGTTCCTCTCACCGTGGAGCTGCTACCGTGGACCATGCCGCTGCTGCTTGGGTCACGACTGTGTAGATCCGGTAGGCGGCGCGGCTCTGGCCAGCAGCGGCCTCTGCAGCCTGTCCGCGTTTTTATCATTTTTTGTCTGTGTTTTTATGCAGTTTTGTTATTTTATGTTGGGGTGTGTGGGGGGGGCGGGGGTGGGGTGGTATATTCTGGGGGGGAAACTTTTGAATCTCTCCCTGCACTGGAGACCCGACCTTTTCTCGTCGGGTTTCCGTTGTCGTTGGGGGGCCGCAACGAGGAGCGGCCTCCAACGGGAAGAAGCCGGGGACTCTGGTGCCGACTCACCGTTGCCGTCAGCGGAGCTGGACAGACCGGAGCGGGTGGAGCGGTGGAGGAGCGCTGCTGCTGCTGCTGCTGCCGCTGCTGCTGCTGCGCTGCTGCCCGATGCCGCTGCTGCTGCTGAGTCGGAGGCTGCTACTGCGGGTCTGCGGACCGGCGGCACCGGGAGCCCGCGGATCCATGGAGGGAGACCGCTTTTCGGGGGCTCCTGCAACGGCGAATTCTCCCGCCCGTGTTGCGGGGTTGAAGAGCTCCTGGAGCGGGGCCTGACACCACTGCCCCGCGCGGCTGGAATGGCCGCGGGACTTTGCGAGCGCACACCGGGGGCTCCAACACCAAGACCCGGTGTGCGACCTCGCACCACCCGGCGTGGCTTTAATGGCCGCGGGACAATCGCCATCGCCAGCCGGGGGCTTTGACTTTGACTCTGACATCGGGGGGGGGGGAGGAGTGCAGTGGAGAGATAAGTTTTTTTTTGGCCTTCCATCACAGCTATGTGATGGATGTTTATGTAAAATGTAATTATGTTGTGTCTGGGGTCTATTTGTGTGTAAAGTATGGCTGCAGAAACGGCATTTCGTTTGGACCTCCAGGGGTCCAAATGACAATTAAATTGACTCTTGACTCTTGACTCTCTCTTGACTCTACATACATTGGTATTTGCAATATCATGCTCTAGTTTATTACATACGTGGCAATTTATCGTCTATCTTAGTTGTTCTTGCATCAATGTTCCTGTAAAGCTACAGCAAGAAAGAATTTTATTGTGTAGGAAGGAACTGCAGATGCTGGTATATTCTGAAGATAGACACAAAAAGCCAGAGTTACTCAGCTGGACAGGCAGCACCTCTGGAGAAAAAGGAAGAGATGATGTTTCGGGTCAGATGAACCGGACAGTACTCTAGCTTATGGAAGGACTGTTCTGAAACCTGATAACAGAGGGGAAGAAGCTGTTCCCGAGTCTGGTGGTCAACGCTTTCAAGCTGCTGCACCTAACGGCAGTGGCTCGACTGCAGTCCGTCTGTCTTTTAAAAATTTTTGTCCCGTTAGATATTTTTTTGTTTTTAATTTTTATTATTTTTTAGCTGTGTATATGTGGGGGGTGGGGGGAAACCGCTTAATCTCTTCCCTGTAAGGGGACCCGACTTTTTCCCTGTCGTGTCTCCGATATCGTTGGGCCTAACCTGAACCTAACCGGCTGGAACCAACCTGAGGACTCCAGTCGCGGAGCCTGTGGACCTGACATCGCAGAGCTGGCCATCTTCGGAGCGGGAAGTGCTGTGGTGGCTGCGGCTGTGACCCGACTTCGGAGCTTCGGAGGCTCCGGCCATAGGCCCGGTGGACAGGAACATCAGGAGCTCGCAGGTTCCTGGTGGGAGACTGCTTTTCCGAGCTCCCGCAGCGGCAACTTCTCCCACCGGAATCACGGGGTTTAATTCGAGGTAGTTCAGCCTACTTAGTTGCTGACGACAAATCGCTGCGAGGTTCATTCGCTGCAGCTATTTTTAAACTTAATTGGTTAATTTAATTGTTATAGTAGGTTAAAAATTATCCTCTAAACCCGCGACCGCCGACAACGGGATGGATCTCATACAGTGGACAACGGAAGGTAGGTTGTTTATTTTTACATTAAAAAGGGCTTCTTAAGATCCCTTTATACAAAGGTTTATGTTGCGAGTAGCTAATTTGGGGTCCCATTAAATCCCGCAGTATTTTTCTGGGCATATGGGGTAATAGGAACGTTCCAAACCAGCGCGTTCCACAGAGTTCCACAGGATCCCACTCGAAAGCTGATTTAAATGGCCATTAATTTACAGCAATTGAACACTAAATTCCTTTCATTTGGCCTATAAATTAATGTAAATGATTTAAAAATCATGTTTCATTGTGAATTCTTTGTGAATGTTATTTGGACACTTAGGCTATTTAAAAATGTTAATCTTTACTTAAGAAATGGATAGATGTTTAGATCTAGAAATTGAAGTTTGGAATTAGCTACAATTGGGTAACTAACTTATTATATGCTTTAATTTCAGGTCATCCAAGTAAGATTGTTTCATATTTGTTTCAGAATGCTTCAATCCAAAATAACTGAACATTTCTTTCAGTTCTCTTAATTTTTAATAAAGTTATGGTCATTTCACTGTCCTCGATCACAGCTTTTGTGTTAAGTCAATGGAAAATCAATAGGGAACAAGATGCTAATTTCCGAGTATGAAAATGGCCATAACTTTTTTTAATACTGAAGATATGAAAGTGAATTAGGTGTCAAATTAAACTTATTTTTGTGCTTTATCTGATGGGATAAATTGCAGACTTGATTTTTAAAATCTCAAAATGTTGTAACATTGTAATGAGGAGGTGTTGGAGATTCACTGTGATGGATGTTTTTGTAAATTGTGTTAAGTGTGGGTCTTGGGTGTTTTTTGTAATGTTAAGACTGTAGAAATGCAATTTTGTTCAAACCAAGCTGTTTGAATGACAATAAAAGGCATTCCATTCTATTCTACTTTCAGCCGGATGGGAGGAGGGAGAAGAAGGAATGACTGGGGTGGGACAAGTCTTTGATTATGTTGGCTGCTTTCCTGAGGCAGTGTGAAGTGTAGATATCGATGGTGGGATTCTGGTCTGCGTGATGGACAGGGTTACATCCATAATTCTGCAATTTCTTGCAGTGTAGGGCAGAGGCATTCCCAAACCAAGCTGTGATGCAACTGACAGTATGCTTTCTACAGTGCATCTACTGTAAGTAGAATCAAGGGAATTCTGAGGTTGCTAAATTGAATCCAGTAAACATTGATACTTGTTTAAATTGGAAGTTCTCTCAGCTTTGGCCAAGAATGGCAGCTCCATAGTTTTCAGCTCCTCTCCTAACTTGGACACTGTGGGTGTATGATCAAGAGGGTCAAGAGTGTTTAATTGTCATATGTACCGACAACGGAACAATTAAATTCTTACTTGCAGTAGCTCAACAGGTCTGTAAACACAATATATACATACAATATAGAGTGATAGAGCCCCAACTTGCCCACATAGACCAACATGTCCCATCTCCACTCGTCCCACCTGCTTGCGTTTGGCCCATTACCCTCTAAACCTGCCCTATCCATGTGCCTATCTAAATGTTTCTTAAACATTGCAATAGTACCTGCCTCAACTACCTCCTCTGGCAGCTCATTCCGTACACCCACTACCCATTGTGTAAAAAAAAGTTACCCCTCATGTTCCTATTAAATCCTTCCTCACTCACCTTAAAGCAATAACCTCTGGTTCTCAATTTCCCTACTCTGGGCAAGTAAATCTGTGCATTTACCCGATCTACTCCTCTCATGATTTTGTACACCTCTATAAGATCACCACTCATCCTCCTGCGCTCCAAGTCCAAGCCTGCTCAACCTCTCCCTACAGCTCAGGCCCTCAAGTCCTGGTGACATCCTCTTTCCTGCACCCTTTCCAGCTTGACAACATCTTTGCTAAGAGATGGTGCCCAAAACACAACACAATACTCTAAACGTGGCCTCACCAATGTCTTATATAACTGAAACATGATCTCCCAACTTCAATATTCAATATGCCGACTGATGAAGGCCAATTCGCCAAAAGCAAAATAATTTTTAAAAATGTAATAAAATGCGTTATATTGTTCTGATCCACTAACAAAGTAATACGTGGTAGATAGACTCAAAGTGCTGGAGTAACTCAGCGGGTCAGGCAGCATCTCATGAGAACTATGGACAGGGGACATTTTGAGACGGGACACTTCCTCAGACTGAAGAAGTGTTCAGACCCTTATTTGGCCTGAAGTAGGGTCCAAACCCAAAATGTCACCTATCTATTTTCTCCAGCTATGATGCCTGACCTGCTGAGTTACTCCAGCACTTGACTTTGTGTCTATCTTTGGTATAAATCAACATCTGCAGTTCCTTCTTGATACAGGGGAGGTCAACTCAGTTTTTCCAATCATATTGCCACTATACACAGCATAATTAATGTGGCACAGTGTCTTATTAATAATGGCATATGTATTCATATAAGCTATATTCATATAAACTACATATACTCATATAGACTTCTGTCACCGAAGCCCTAGCCGAGTACAAGCGGTCAGCTGGTGAGAAGAGCCTGCAGATCCTCAGGGTTGCCAGGAGCAAAGTTCAGCAGACTGCCAGGCATTACGCCAATGACTACTGGACACAGCTTAGTGAGGACATCCAGACGGCCGCCATAACAGGGAACATCAGGGGAATGTACACTGGCGTTAAGAAGGTATTAGGACCAGTGTAGAGCAAGACAGCCCCCCTCAAATCCTCCACTGGGGAAGTCATCACAGCCGAATGCCAGCAGGTGGAGAGATGGGTGGAACACTACTCCAACCTCTACTCAAGAGAGAACACTGTGTCCCCCTCAGCCCTTGAATCCATCAAGTGCCTGCCGACCGTGGATGAGTTAGACGCAGAGCCGACAGTCGAAGAACATGTTGAAAATTTTCGGTGACCTACAACGACCTATGACGGGTGCCGGCAGTCGCCGAAAAAGTCGAGTAAATGGGACAGGCCCGTTACCCTTCCATATCTCTGTGTCTCCCTCTCCCCTGACTCTCAGTTTGAATGAGGATCTCAACCCAAAACGTCCATGTCCATGTTTACGGAGATGCTGCCTGTTCCGCTGAGTTACTCCAGCATTGTGTGTCTATCTTTGGTGTAAACCAGCATCTGCAGTTCCTTCCCACACATTTTGCATACATAATGCTCATGTCCTGCTAAACCCTTCCACATATCTTTCCAAATATCTTTTTAAAGCAGTTTTCAAAAACATCTTCTGTCTTTCAAAAAAAAGACAGCGTTGATCTTACAATCGTCTTTATCTTCTTTCTGGGTATTATGCATCAGAATCTCCTGGGGCCACCACCTTATTGTGGTGGGGAGGTTTGTGTGTGTCTGCGATCCTGGAAACAAGCTAGAGCTGTGAGCATTCAAGCTTCTGTAGCTTCTGCCCAAAGGGAGCGGGGAGAAGAAGAAATAACCGGGATGGGACAAGTCTTTGATTATGTTCGCTGCTTTCTTGAGGCAGCGTGAAGTGTAGATGGAGTCATAGTCATATAGAGTGATAGTGTGGAAACAGGCCCTTCGCCCAAACTTGCTCACACTGGCCAACATGTCCCAGCTACACGAGTGCTACTTGCCCGCGTTTGGTCCATATCCCTCCAAACCGGTCCTATCCATGTACATATCTAGCTGATTCTTAAATGTTGGGTTAGTCCCAGCCTCAACTATCTCCTCTGCCAGCTTGTTCCATACACCCAACGCCTTTGTGTGAAAAAATTACCCCTCAGATTGCTGTTAAATCTTTTCCCCTTCACCTTAAAGCTATGTCCTTTGGTCCTCGATTCACCTACTCTGGGCAAGAGACTCTGTGCATCTACCCGATCTATTCATCTCATGATTTTATACACCTCTATAAGATTTCTTGGTCCTCCAAAATATTACAAATGGAATTTAAACTGGAGGTGGTGAAGGGCCTTAAGCCAGAATGGGTTATTGGGAAGAAAGAGCTACTTTAAATTTAGTTGCATCTGGTTGGGCAACTATAGTTGGGTGGAGATTATTCCATGCTTTAATTGTGCGGGGGAAGAACGAATTGCTGTACACATCTGTCTTTGTAGCTGGGATCACAAATTGGATCGAATGCCCTCGTCTGCTCCTAATCACCCCTCATTCCTCCTGCGCTCCAAGGAATAGAGTCCCAGCCTACTTAACCTCTGCCTGAAGCTCAGCCATTCTAGTCCTGGCAACATCCTCGTAAATCTAGTCGATGGTGGGGAGGTGTGGTACTGTTTTGAGCTTAAAACAAAGGCTGCTGGTTGATCTTTCTTGCTGGAGTTTCATTTCCCCCATTAGAAGCTGTGTGAATGTCCTCAGTTGTGGGAGGACGAGTCAGAGACGAGGAAACAAGCGTGTGCTTATCGATTCTACAAGGTCCTGAAAACACGAATTCAGATTCCCTGCTCTATTAGTACAAATTAGATCAATTCTGTTGGAAGACTGGTCTCAAATATGAGCTGAATTAGTAACACTCAAAGCCAGTTAGAACAATGAAACAGATTATTTTAAACCCCTTAAATCTTTTCCTAACTACAAGGAACTGCAGGTACTTGTTTACAAATAATGACACAAAGTGCTGGAGTAACTCAGCGGGTCCGGCAGCATCTCTGGAGAACATAGAGAGGTGACGTTTCATGTCAGGACCCTTCTTCAGACTGATGGTAACTTTAGAGATACAGCGTGGAAACAGGCCCTTCGGCCCACCAAGTCTGCACCGACCAGCGACCACGCCATTCACTAGCACTATCCTACACATTAGGAACATTTACAACTCTACCAAAGCCAATTAACCTACAAACCTGCACGTCTTTGGAATGTGAGAGGAAACCGGAGCACCTGGAGAAAACCCACACGGTTACAAGGAGGACATACAACCTCCTTACATAAGGAAACCCTGGTCAAGATCGAACCCGAGTCTCTACTGCTGCAACACTGTGCTGCTCGGGAGGGCATAGAAATGCAGATTGCACATAGTGCAGGGACAGATCATTAATTGAATTGAATTGAATTTCCTTTATTGTCATTCAGACCTTTCGGTCTGAACGAAATTTTGTGCCTGCAGTCATGCATACAATAATACAATAATAAACAACAGTAAACACAAATTAACATCCACCACAGTGAGTCCACCAAGCACCTCCTCAGGTGATGGAGGCAAAAATCTTAGGGCTGCAGTCTCTTCCCTCCTCTTCTCCCTCTGTGCTGAGGCGATACCCCACCGGGCGATGGTAAATCAGTCCCGCAGCTCACCGTGCTCCGTGAACGGGCCAGCTCAAACACCGCGGCCCGGGGTGGTCGAAGCTGCCGCCCTCCAGTCCAGCGGACGCAGCCGCTGACGACGTCGTCCACTGGCCCGCGGCTGAACCCCGGACTCAGGTCACCGCCGCCAGAACGCCATCTCTGCCACTGGAGCACCGTTCCAGCCCTGAGCCGGATCGCCCTCACGTGAGTGCCATTCCACCCTCGGGCTGGGCCGCCCTGATGGGAGCGCTGTTTCCCTCGGGCTGGGCCGCTCCGACGGGAGCGTCTCAGCCCCTCACGGGAGCGCCGTTCCAGCCCCGAGCTGGGCCGCCCTCACGGGAGCGAGCCCAGGGCGAGTCCTGACAGGCTCTGCCTCCAGAGCCTCGAGGTCGCCAGCTCCGCCATTAGGCCTCAGCACAGACGGAGGCAGAGAAGGGGGATACGACAAAAAAGTTGCATTCCCCCGAAGGGAGAGACAGCAAGCCCTGTTTCAACCCCCCACCCCCCCCCCCCCACATAAACACTAAAAACCAAAAAACTTAACTAGCCAAAACGAAAAAAACACAAATAAGTAAAAAACAAACGGACTGCAGGCGAGCCGCAGCCGTTCACCAGCGCAGCCACTTCCTGTCACATACATGCTTGTTTCTCTTCTGCTTTTTAGATTATCCCATGTGGGCAATGATGACGACATTTGGAGTAAATGTCTGGCAGATGTGATGCATTTAGTTTTCCCTAGTTTGGCAGGGGATGCACTATTTTTATTATGTACAGCTCCAGCCAACCAATTTGCTGTCTGTCACTCGTTTCCATTGTACGACGTTAATTTAAGCTCAGTCTAATGGTCTTCGGTTATCTCCGAGAAGAAAGTAATATTTCTTGATGCTGTAAACGGTGTCTTGGATGTTGGTTGAAATAAAACAGAGGCTCTCATGAGAGCCGTCAGCACATTGCTGTCACTCGTTGGAACGATAAAGAAAATAGGCAAGCATTATAGATGCAATATTAAGGGATTTAGTGATGGTTGTAAGGCAGGTAGGCCAGGTGGCCAGCTTATAAAAAATGATAGCAGTCAAAGCACCACCAACTGGGCAGATGAGCTCAGGGACAACAGATGGATCTTAATGTGTTGAATGCGTATCTGAATTGGAAATATCAACTGTGCATGCAACCATGGGATGGCCTTTAACAGCGTGTGGATCTTATTATTGGACAGAGTCTCAACATTTGCAACCCGAGGCAAGTAAAGCACAGGGCACATCTTGAAGCATTTGTCTGCAATGCAAACATCAGCCCAATCTTTGGCAGAGTCAACCATCCCAGCAAACCCTGCCGTTGTTCAATATTTTCCCTTTGCAAAGTTCAGAGTTTGGGTTTGGTTTAGAGATGCATCATGGAAACAGGCCCTTACACACTTCAGGTCCGCATTGACCATCGATCACCAGTCCACAGGAGATTTATGTTATCCCACTTTCACATCCACTCCCTACGCACCATGAGGATGACCTGTAGAGATTTGGTTTAAAGATACAGTATTGAAACAGGCCCTTTGGCCCATCAAGTCCATGGTGACCATTGATCAACACTTTGCTCTGGTTCTATGTTATCCCACTTTCACATCCACTCCCGACACACTAAGGGCAATTTGCAGAGGGCCAATTAACCTACAAACTTGCACATCTTTGGAATATGAGGAAATTGGAGCACCCAGAGGAAACCCAGATGGTCACAGGGAGAACGTGCAAACTCCATACAGACAGCACTTGTGGTCAGGGTCGCACCCGAGTCTCTGGTGCTGTAAGTCAGTAGCTCTACCGCTGCGCCATCGTGCTTTACTGCGGATGAGGGTTGCTAGGAACAAGATGTGGCAAGAGGTCATGGGGTCATTTGTAAATGATAGGACAGTCAGTCTACCTCCTTTACTGATGGGATTTAACACTAGAGAACGAACAAGGTATGGCAAAGAATAGGAAAGAAGCTAATTGAATGGCTTAGGGTCAAGGTCATCAGGGGAAGGGAGAGTATGGGAGAAAATTGCCCTCAGATTGGCCGGGCTAAATGCGATGTAACAGTATCTGGACACTCTACACCTTGAGGGTCTGGCACAGTGGTGCAGCGGTAGAGTGCTGTCTCACAGTGCCAGAGACCCAGGTTCGATCCTGACTACAGGTGCTGTCTGCACAGAGTTTGTACGTTCTCCCTGTGAATGTGGGTTCTCTCTGGGTTGCTCCAGTTTCCTCCCACATGCCAAAAATCGTGGGGGTTTGTAGGCTAATTGGCTTCGGTAAAAAGTCAATTGTCCCAAACATGTGGGATGGTATTAGTGTACGGGGTGACTGCTGGTCGGCGCAGACTCGGTGGATGAAAGGGCCTATTTCTGCACTGTATCTCTAAAGTAAACCCTTAATTCCAGCAAAACAGCACAAACGTGCTACTGTGCCATTCATTTAGTTCAATGGAACAAAAGACTTTATAAGTCTCAGTGGGAAAGAGAGAGTCAAAAGTGATGGATGTACTGACAGGGGTGGCACGGTGGTGCAGTGCAGAGTTGCTGCCTTGGAGCACCAGAGACCCAGGTTTGATCCTGACTATGGTTGCTGTCTGTACAGAGTTTGCTTGTTCTCCCTGTGACTGCTTGGGTTTCCTCCAGGTGCTCTGGTTTCCCCCCATATTCCAAAGACGTGCTGGTTCGTAGGTTAATTGGCTTCTGTAAGTTGTCCCTAGTGTGTAGGATAGAACTAGTCTATGGTTGATCACTGTTTGGTGCGGACTCAGTGGGCTGAAGGGCCTGTTTCCATGCTGCAACACTAAACAAAATAGTGTCTTATTGTCAGATGCAGTGTCAACGATCAATGGCATTCTCACTTACAGCAGCATAACAGGGCTGCAAACACAGTACACATTGGTAATATATAAGTAACAAAAATCAATAAATTATTAACCACAATACCAGTGCAAAGAAATCCTGCAATCCTTAGTCCAACCATAAACAGTCCATTAAAAAAAGAGACACAAAATGCTGGCATAAATCAGTAGGTCAGGCAGCATCTCTGGAGAACATGGATAGGTGACATTTCAGGTCCATGTTTCTCCAGAGATGCTGGCTGACCCACTGAATTACACCAGCACTTTGTGTCTTCGTCCAATGAAGGATCCCGACTAACGAAGGATCCCGACTGAAAACGCCCCCAATCCGTGTTCTCCAGCGATGCTGCCTGACCTGCTGAGTTACTCCAGCACTTTGTCTCTCTTTCATTTGTGAAACAGCATCTACAGTTTCTTGTTCCCATAAAGGCAGCCCATAGTTCATAGCCAAGAGAGAAAAAAACAACAAACAGCAGTTTTTTTTTGTTCTAAAGAAAGCTAAACCTTTGAAAAACTATTTATTGCCTGCAGAAAAGAGATTTTATGATTCCAATTATTCTCTTTCGGAGCTAAAGAAATCAAATGGCATTATAGCGACATAAATTTCATCTTTGTATGTATTTTTACATCGTTAAGTGCTAACTCTGACTTGTTGCGGCAAATTTAATTCATTTTAACAGAGTAAAAGTTGTCATTTCTTGGCTCGGAATGCACGATTCCTGTCGGTATAACATAAATTGACCAGTAATTTGTAGCGAACGACAACTTAAATCGTCTCCCTTCCTCGTTACACGCCAATTAAGTTATTTATGCACTACTAATGGGAAACAAAATAAATACACTGTTACTATTTACCTTTTAGTTCAGGGCCATTATTTTTCTCTTCTGTGGAACATTGAACAAGCCAGTCTCGGGTTATTGAGTGAATATCGCGTTGGAGATGGTTTCAAAAACGGTGCAGGAAGGGCTAGACTCCGAGACAGAAATTGGCCAAACGTGGCCAAGTGGGATTGGTGAAGATGGGGCATCTTGGTCGGCACGTGAAACTTGGGCTGAAAGGCCTGTTTCCATGCTATATGACTCTTGACCAATTGAAAACGTCCGCAAGTGTGTCCAAATTTGCGGCTGCACAGTGGCGCAGTGGTAGAGTTGCTGCCTCACAGCTTCAGAGACCCAGGTTCGATCCTGACTACGGATGCTGTCTGTACGGAGTTTGTACGTTCTCCCTGTGACCGCGTGGGTTTTCTCCAGGTGCTCCGGTTTCCTCCCACTTTCCAAAGATGTGCAGGTTTGTAGGTTAATTAGCTTGGGTAAAATTGAAATCCTAGCATGCAGGAGGATAGTGCCAGTGCACAGGTGACTGGGGGTTGGTTACGGACATGGTCGCTCAGTGCTTTTGAAAGACTAATTTGTTTACTTGTGCTCTTTACTTAAGCTGTCAATTCTCCCTAACATTTAACTTCATGATTTCTGACCATGTTTCAACCCATGTAGTTACAAAGCATATCCACTTCAGATTAGAGTTGATCTTGGCATCATGATCAGTACAGACATTTTGGGCCGAATGGCCTGTTTCTGTGCTGCACTGCCCTGTGTTCCCTATTCTGTTCCATCATCATTATCTTGAAACTATGCTTGATTCATTTGTTTTGATTGAAAGATACAGCATGGAAACAGGCCCTTCAGCCCATCAAGTCCACACCGACTATAAATCACTCGTTTACACTAGTTCTATGTTATCCTGCTTCCTCATCCACTCCCTGCACACTAGGGGGCAATTGACAGAAGCCTGTTAACCTACAAACCCGCACGTCTTTGGGATGTGGGAAGAAATTGGAGCATCCGGAGGAAACCCACGCGGTCACAGGGAAAGCATGCAAACTCCACCCAGACAGCACCTGATGTCAGGATCGAACCCGGGTCTCTGGCGTAGTGAGGCGGGGGCTCTACCAGCTGCGCCGCTGTGCCACCATACTTGTTTACTTGCTACATCTTAACAGGCCCGTAAACGCAATAACACACAGATAAAACATAATAATCAGAAATGTAATAAAATAATAACCATAATACCAGATAATTATAATAGTGCAAAACTCAAAGTCTATAGTGTGACCAAAGACACAGTCCATAGATCATAGTTCTTGATGCCAGTGTTGTGCAGTGTTCAAGAGCCCGATGGTGGTTGGTAACAAGCTGGTTGTTCTTCAACCTGGTGGTCTCAGATTTCCGCGCCTGTATCTTCTTCCCGATGGTAGGGGTGCAATGAGACAATTGGAAATGACAATGTAGTTCATTTTTGTGGGCAAGTAATCGGAAGAATGTTTTTTTTGCTGGGCTGTGCAATAAGGCTTAATACATATCTACTCGGCCTGATTGTTGTGCTTGTTGATACAATTTAACATCACACTGGGTGTGTGAATGTCAATAAATAAATTGGAGCTTCATGAGATTAACTCATGCAGAACGAGAGTGTAAATTTCCAGTTTGTGCTTCTGGGCATATATGAGTTGATGAAGAGGTAGCTTACATAGAATAGAAACATAGAAAATAGGTGCAGGAGGAGGCCATTCGGCCCTTCAAGCCAGCACCGCCATTCATTGTGATCATGCTGATCGTCCCCAATACATAACCCGTGCCTGCCTTCTCCCCATATCCCTTGATTCCACTAGCCCCTAGAGCTCTATCTAACTCTCTCGTAAATCCATCCAGTGACTTGGCCTCCACTGCCCTCTGTGGCAGGGAATTCCACAAATTCACAACTCTCTGGGTGAAAAAGTTTTTTCACACCTCAGTCTTAAATGGCTTCCCCTTTATTCTAACACTGTGGCCCATGGTTCTGGACTCGCCCAACATTGGGAACATTTTTCCTGCATCTAGCTTGTCCAGTCCTTTTATAATTTCTATGTTTCTATAAGAAACCCCTCATCCTTCTAAACTCCAGTGAATACAAGCCTAGTCTTTTCAATCTTTCCTCATGTGACAGTCCCGCCATCCCAGGGATCAATCTCGTGAACCTACGCTGCACTGCCTCAATCACAAGGATGTCCTTCCTCAAATTAGGAGACCAAAACTGTACACAATACTCCAGATGTGGTCTCACCAGAGCCCTATACAGCTGCAGCAGAAGTTACTGGAAGGAGGTAGAGGCTTTGGAGAGGGTGCAGAGGTGGTTTACCACAATACTGCCTGGCTCAGGGGGTATTAGCTTGTACAACAGCACAATCAGAGAACTGCAGCTGGAGACGCAACAGACTGCAGATGCTGGAGTCTTGAGCAAAACACAAAGTGTGCTGGAGGTTCCAAATTTGGAGGGAACGGGCAGATGTTGTTTTGGGTCAGGACTGTTCTTCAGTCTTGTGCTTTGCTCAAGATTCCACATCCGGAACCATAGTCTGTCCATTCACTCCACAGATGCTGCCTGGCCCATTGAGTTGCTCCAGCACTTTGTGTTTTGTTCAAGACTGTTCTCAGGAATCAGGGGCTTACAGGTGGACAATATGCTGACCGTTCCTGCTTATCATCTACAATCACAATACTAGGAATTAAAGTAGAAGTGCGCTCTCCCTGGCAATGCAAACCGTCCCCACGACTGAGCGAGTGAGGCGACTCCACCCACCCCTTGCTGGGCACCGCTCGGCAGGGGTAGTGGCCACGAGGAAATGTTCAAAGGTGCAATGGTTCAAAGGTTCATTTATTGTCACGTACACCAATTGGTGTAGTAAAATTCAAGTTGCCATTGCAGCACACTAATGAGAATACAACACAATATTAGAGAAGAATTTAATATAAAACATAAAAGCATCCCCTCACAATGGTTCCCACTGTGGGGGAAGGCACAAAGTCCAGTCCCCATCCCCTTGTACACACATAGTCGGGCCTATTGAGGCCTCCGCAGTCCCCGCTACGGTAGCCCGATGTTTCAGGCCCTTCTCGCCAGATGATGGTGCTCTGGCGTCGGGAGAACCCTCTCAGCGTCTTGAGATGCCTGGAACTGCCGCCTCCTTACCGGAGACCGTGGCCTCCGAAGCCTACAGGCCGCGCTGGTCGGAGCTCCACCATTGGCAATCTCAGCAAAAGATCCCAGGCTCCGCGGTGTTACAGTCAGCGGCGCCGCCCGCTGCTGACCGCTCTACCATCCCGTAGCTCCGCGATGTTCACCTGCGGTCTCAGCTTTCCGTTGCTCCAGCGGGGCGACCCGGGCAAGGCATCACCCACTCCGTTCCGCTCCGCTCCGCGATAGTGCTCCAGCGCTGTGCCGTCGCCGAAGCCGTGGTTCTGGCCGGTCCCATCAGGAAACGCCACTCCAGGCCCGATGGTAGGCCGAGAGGACGGGTTGAGATGCTGCTCAGAGGAAAACCGCCTCTCTCCGACCAGGTAGGGACTGAGAAATACAGTTTCCCCCTTCTCCCCCCCTGCCCCCCACACACAAAAATAATAGACCTCCAAACAACACTTTTTAACAAAATAAAATGTTTTAAAAAGAAGTGAAAGGACAGACAGCTGCAGGCAGGGCAGCCATACCCAACTGGATGGCGCCCCCAATTATCCCAGTCCCCATCCTGCGCAAGATCCCTCAGCCCCAGAGAGGCTGGAAAATCCGTCCGCTGTCCATCCCACCAGTTCACCACACACTCGCTCACGTGTACGGTGCACCCTCTTCCCACCAGCTGTCGAGCACTTGAACGGCCCGGCACATAGAACGTGGATCATGAAACATTGAACATAGAACAGTATGGCACAGGAACAGGCCCTACGGCCCACAACCTCTGTGCCGAACACGATGTGCGACCCGAACCACAAACCTAGCATAGCACTGAACTACTTTGTTTAGTTTAGAGATACAGCGTGGAAATAATGCATCCTTACATTCCCCTCTCTCTGATTCCGCACTGTATATGGACACACTTCATAGTCACAAAGTCATGGAGCACCGAAACAGGCCCTTCGGCCCGACTTATTCATGCCCACCCAAATGCCCCGCATAACCTATACCCATTTGATCGTGTTTTACCCATATCCCTCTGAACCTTTCCTATGCATGAATCTGTCCATGTGTCTTTTAAATGTTTGTATAGTTCCTGCTTCTACAACCTCCTCCGACAGCTCGTTCCATACACCCACCACCCTCTGTGTGAACATGTTGCCCCTCATGTTCCTGTCATTAATATGTCACGTATTTGCATGCAGTATCCTGTTTTGTTTTGTTGTTTTTGAAAAGAGTGACTACAGATTTTACAGAATTGTAAGGTTTCTAAGTCACTTTGATCTTCTCAAACAAATATGGGCCATTGGGATTGTGATCACTTCTTGGCTTGGTGAATGAGTCTCCCTGACATAATTCAGCAGAAACCTGTGTTGCCTCTTCCACAATCTCCATGTCTGGAACACACTTACTGTAGAACCACTGAAGCCTTTCATGCCTCAAGTATCTCCCACAGGTATTTTGTCATCGACATCTACTCTTTCATCCCGTCCCCAATGTCCACAGCCCTTTGTACAGAAAACTTGAATCATCTCTCAAACATTCCATTGCTGAATATCTGCGGTGAGGTGCCGTTTACACGCGTGTGCGTCTATATGTATATAGAACTTTTTTTTCTCGTTCATTATATTGTTTACAGAGTACTGTGTTTACATATTCGGTTGTGCTGTTTTAAATAAGAATTTCCATTTGCCCCTTAGGTTCCTATTAAATCTTTCCGCCCTCTCACCTTAAACCAGTATCCTCTGGCTTTTGACTCCCCTACCCTGGGTAAATGACTGTGTACATTCACTCCATCTATTCCCCTCATGGTGAATTCCTGCTCGCCCTGACGGCATTTAGCACAAGGTTAGCTTGTGAAATATGCAAGGCCTGTGCGATAACACAGAGATCAATGCACAATAACAGGGAGCAGAGGGGTGGTGGATTTGAATCACATGGAGTGTCCAGCTCAAGGGACATTACAGAAGACGCCACTATAGTGAGGCCAACTGGAAAGGATACTGGTCCCGGGCGAAGTAGAAACATTCATGGCCCATTTATGAAAGGATGAGGGGGATCTTATAGAAACATATAAAATTATAAAAGGACTAGACAAGCTAGATGCAGGAAGAATATTCCCAATGTTGGGTGAGTCCAGAACCATGGGCCACAGTCCTAGAATAAAGGGGAAGCCATTTAAGACTGAGGTGAGAAAAAACTTATTCACCCAGAGAGTTGTAAACTTGTGGAACTCCCTGCCACAGAGGACAGTGGAGGCCAAATCACTGGATGGATTTAAGAGATAGTTAGATAGAGCTTATGGGCTAGTGGAGTCAAGGGATATGGGGAGAAGGCAGGCACGGGTTATTGATTTTGGACGATCAGCCATGATCACAATGAATGGTGGTGCTGGCTCAAAGGGCCGAATGGCCTCCTCCTGCACCTATTTTCTATGTTTCTATGCATTTATTCTCTGTGAAAATGTAGCAAATACATAAATCATTTGGATGGTGTGGCACAGCACTGTCACAAGGGCATTGAGCCTCAGTCAAGAATTCACAAGGCACAATGGGACTTTGGTGAGCCTGTATGTAAAGTCTTTGCATGCACTTCTGATCACCCCATTACTGGAAGGAGGTGGAGGCTTTGGAGAGGGTGCAGAGGAGGTTTACCACAATGCTGCCTGGCTCAGGGTGTATTAGCCACAGGAAGAGGTTGGACAGATTTGTACTATATTCTCTGGAACACCGAAGATTGATGGGAGACCTGAATTTATAAATACATTTATAAGTTAATGCATTTATAAGAGGTATGGATAAGGTAGACAGTCAGAACCTTTTTCCCCCGAGTGGAAATGTCAAAGACTTGAGATCAGATTTAGGGTGAGGGGCAAAGCTTAAAGGAGATGTGCGGGGAAGTTATTTTACACAGTGGCAGGGGTGGTGGTGGAGGCATATATGATAGTAGTATTGAAGAGACTTTTGAAGAGGCACATGGATATGCCAGGAATGGAGAGATATTGTACGGAATTTGTACATTCTCCCTGTGACCACATGGGTTTTCTCCAGGTGCTCTGGTTTCCACCCATATTGGTTTGCAGGTTAATTGGCTTTGGTAAAAATTATAAATTGTCGCTGGTGTGTAGGATAGTGCTAGTGTACAGGGTGATCGCTGGTCGGTGTGGACTTAGTGGGCCGAAGGGCCTGTTTTCATGCTGTATCTCTAAAGATATGGATTATGTGCAGGTAGATGAAGGTTGGTCTTGTCATTATGTTCGTCACAGACATTGTGGGCTGAAGGCCCTGTTCCTATGCTATGTCTAGTTTAGTTATAGATAAGAGATACAGCACGGAAACAGGCCCTTCGGCCCACCAAGTCCGCACCGACCAATGATCCCATACATTAACACTACACTACACACACGAGGAACAATTTTACATTTTCACCAAGCTAATTAAACTACATACCAATATGTCTTTGGAGTGTGGGAGGGAACCGAGAATCTCGGAGAAAACCCATGCAGGTCACGGGGAGAATCTGCAAATTCCGCACAGACAGCACCTGTAGTCAGGATCGAACCCGGGACTCTGGCGCTGTAAGGCAGTAGCTCTACCGCTGCCCCACTTTGCGCCGAAATGTTCCATAATGTTCACGGCGGTGAGGGGGCGTAGAGCTATAGGTTTGACTGGGAGATATTCCATTGGTGCCAACCACCCTGTTGCTGGGAGACACATGCATGACTTTTCCATCTGTCTAGTTTACGCAGATTTCTTTTTTACTTATGCATTAGAAATTTCTCACCGTGCTCACAAAGGAGCAAAATCTATCGAGTACAAGATCCTCCATCTGGCTTCATTCATCTGTGACCCGACTGAAATAAACTTCAACTTCACTTCTTGCAAACACTACCCGGGCCCAAAAAGATCAAGCAAGCTGCAGTTATTCCTTTGTCGACTGGGACACTGGTATTGGAAGGAACTGCAAATGTTGGTTTACAAAAAGAAAAGACACAAAGGCCAGAGATTAAAAGACAAAAAGTGTAGGATAAGGAGATAAGGATAGAAGAGGCGTGAAATGTGAAGCCAGAGGAAGGAATACGAGTGGAAGGGGATGAGGCAATGGGGAAAGTGAGAAATGGGTGCACAACCAGGTGGGACAAGGAGAAGAAGGGGAATTTTAATAGATTGGTTAACTAAAATTGGAGAATTCAATAGACACATGGTGCTGGATTAACTCAGCGGGTCAGGCAGCATCTCTGGAGGACATGGGTAGGTGACGTTTCTGATCAGGACCCTTCATTAGGCTGATTGCAGTGGCAGGGGCATGGGGGGGGGGGGGGGGGGGGGGGGGGGGGGGGATAGGAAGAACTAATATGAACTTGGATAATTATTGTCACGTGTACCGATCTACAGTAAAGAGCCATTGTTTGTGTACTATCCAGTTACGTCAGCCAATACTATACGTGAGTAAAATCAAGTCGTATTTAGCTACAGCAAAGAGAAAAAGGCCAGAGTGCAAAACCCCAGCATTGTCGCAAAACAGTTCAATAGAAAAGATCCAATGTCTGCAATGAGGTAGGTTGGAAGATCGGGACTGTACTCTAGGGAGACTGGAAGCA
The DNA here is from genome assembly GCF_028641065.1 of Leucoraja erinaceus. Taxonomy (NCBI): domain Eukaryota; kingdom Metazoa; phylum Chordata; class Chondrichthyes; order Rajiformes; family Rajidae; genus Leucoraja; species Leucoraja erinaceus. The sequence continues at coordinate 53,675,596 of NC_073386.1, read as the reverse complement.
AGAAAAGGTCAGGACAAATTAGGGCTGGCAATAGAGGACCTCGGGCAGGGAGGTTCCTTGATGGGACAATTGTTGGCTCGGGGTCAGTGTGATTCCCAGAAGGATACATCGTTGTGAACTGTGGAACTGGTTAACCGACATTTAGTGGAGGAGGGAGTGGAGTGGGGGGGGGGGGGGGGGGGGGGGGGGGGGGGGGGGGGGGGACAAATTAGGGCTGGCAATAGATGACCTCATGCAGGGAGGTTCCGTGATGGGGCAATTGTTGGCTTGGGACAGTGTGATTCCCTGAAGGATACATCGTTGTGAACTGAGGAACTGGTTACCGGACTTTTAGTGGAGGAGGGAGTGGAGTGGGAGAGGGGGGGGGGAGAGTATGTAGAAGTTACCTAAAGTCAGAGAATCCAGCATTCATACCATTGGGTTATAAGCTACCCAAGTAGAATACCTTTAGAAAGGGGAGGAAGAGGAATTTAGTTTGTCAGTGGGTGGTGAATCTGTGGAATTCATTGCCATAGACGGCTGTGGAGGCCCAGCCAATGGATATTTTTGAGGTTGAGATTCATAGATTCTTGAATAGGACGTTTGTCAGAACCTATGGGGAGAAGGCAGGAAAATGGGGTTGAGAATGAAAGATAGATCAGCCATGATTGAATGGCAGGGTAGACCTGATGGGTCGAATGGCCTAATTCTGCTCCTAGAACTTATGAACTGATGAACATGATATGAGGTGCTGTTCCTCCAAATTGCGTGTGGTCTCACCCTGGCAATGGAGGAGGCCCAGGACAGAAAGGTCCGTGACTATGTTGACTTCTTCTCCAAGACAGTGTGATGCATAGATGGAGTATGCTTATGCTTTAACTCCACTGGAGAGGGAAGGTGGGATCACAGTTAACGTTGTATCTGTAAGGTGGTACCTCAGATGGTGTGTTGCCCTTATCAAGTCTATTCCATTCAATCATGGCTTATCTACTTTTCCCTCTCAACCCCATTCTCCAGCCTTCTCCCCACAACCACTGACACCTTTACCAATCAAGAATCTGTCAATCTGAGCCTTAAAAATAATCAAAGGCTTGGCCTCCATAGCCATCTGTGGCAATTAATTCCAATGACTCCCTCAGTTCCTCCAGCACTTTGGGTCTGGCTCGGGATTGCGGGAAACTGGGATGGTGGGGAAGGGGAGTAGGTGGTGGGACCTGGCAGGATTTGGTTCATGTCCCGCCCCTTTGGTGTGGTCCGGTGGTCTTCTGTGGCATGGTCGCCATTGGTCTTGCAGATGAAGGAGCTTCCCCAGAAACTGTGCAAACTGGCAACTGGATGATCTGAAGGGGGCAGAGCAAAGCCTAAACACAGCCACACTGCCCACCCCTCATTCCCTTCAGAACCCCCCCCCCCCACCTCCACCTCCCCCTCCCCAACTTAAAATTACTTGCCAACTTAAAATTACAATTTAAAACTATAGATTCACAAGGGTATTTTGAATCTATCTTGTACGAATCTATCTAGTCTGTGTTTTTTGATCAAAGCTTTTTATTAAAAATGATATCTTTCTGCAATGATTGAATAGAAAACTGTGTCTGCCAGCAGTCTGTGGTGGATAGCGTGCAATGTTTTAAAATTAACTTTGTACTCTCTTTCCATTGAAAGAGGATAGTTCAGGTTTAGGTTTAATATTGTCACATGTACCGAGGAACAGTGAAAAGATTTGTTTTGCATGCTATCCTAACACATCCGATATACTATAGAAAAATACAATTGAGTTCAAGTCAAGTATAAAATAGGTAGAGCAAAGGGGAAGATACAGAGTGCAGAATATAATTCTCAGCATTGTAGCACACCAGTTCTAAAGACAAATTCCAATGTCCGCAATGGGGTGGAGGTGAATCGGACAGTACCCCGACTTATGGAAGGACCGTTCAGTACCCTGATAACAGAGGGGAAGATGTAGTTCCTGAGTCTGGTGGTGCGCACTTGCAGGCTTCAGTACCATTTGCCTTACCGGAGCAGGGAGAAGGAGGAATGACAGGGGTGGGATATGTCTTTGATTGTAGAGAAACAAGGAACTGCAGATGCTGGTTTATACCAAAGATAGGCACAAAGTGCTGGAGTAACTTAGTGGGTCAGGCAGCATCTCCGTAGAGAAAAGATAGGACGTTTCGGGTCGGGACACTTCTCCAGTTTGAAGAAGGGTCCCGACCCGAAACGTCACCCATCCATTTCCACCAGAGATGCTGCCTGACCTGCTGAGTTTCTCCAGCACTCTGTGTCTATCTTAAGTCTTTGATTATGTTGGTTGCTTTCCCGAGGCAGTGTGAAGTGTAGATTGAGTCAATAATGGGGGATCTGGTCTGACTGGGCTACATCCCCAGCTCTCGGTCATTTTATTGTGGTCTTGGGCAGAGAGTTGCTCCCAAACCAAGTTGTACCTCTAAACTAAACTAAATTAAAAGCAGTTCCAGAAAACCAAGTATTTGCTCTTCCACTGTAGGGTCCCCACCTGAAACGTCACCTGTCCATTCCCTCCAAAGATGCTGCATGACACAATGTTCCTCCAGCATTTGGCAATTTAAATACCTTTTTAGTGCTAATTTACAGTTGAAAGAAAATATTTTATTTAAATGCAGTTCTGCATGAGAGTAGGAAGTGAACTTGTACCACACTAAAGACTTTGACACAAACATAATTAATCTTATTTATCTCGCTAGTTTAGCAGAATCATTGAATCAATGATTTGGTATCTCATTGAAAATGCGCCAGCATTTTGTGCCCAGTAAGCTTGAAACATTGAAAATAAGCATCGCCTAACTAACAACAGATTACTGTCTTCTCGACTGTATGACGAGGCCAAGAGGCAGTTGCCTCAATCGGGTCAGAAGTGGTGGTATATGAATCTCCATTTTGAATTACAATGCTAATGCAAATAAAGGTGGGTTCATTCTAATAACCAGAGTGCTATTGGGCGGTTGTTGGCAATAACCATAATGGGTGGCATGGTGGCGCAGCGGTAGAGTTGTTCCCTTACAGCGCCAGAGACCCGGGTTCGATTCTGACGGCGGGTGCTGTCTGTGCGGAGTTTGTACGGTCTCCCCGTGACCGCGTGCGTTTTCCGTAGCTCCGGTTTCTTCCCACACTCCTAAAAGACGCACATGTTTATAGGGTGACTGGATTTGGTAAAGATTGTAAATTGTCCCCAGTGTGCATGACAGTGCTCGCGCAAGCGGGGGGGTCGCTGGTCGGCGTGGACTCAGCGGGACAAAGGGCCTGTTTCCGTGCTGTATCTCTAAACTAAACTAATATATAAACCAGTGCCAGCACTCCCTTCGTGGAATGCATTTTCTGATTTTTTTTGCTCAGAAACAGATGTGACTAATTGATAATTTAAACTGAATTTCTAAGCAGTTTCAGCGATCATTCTCCTTCAGTTTATGAACCTCCTCTCAACAAATAAACAAACAAGGTAAAGGCACGTCAGATTAAACATGGAATAACAGAAGCCTACTGCACCATTGAGGCCTCTGCTTAAACAGCACCCCACAACAGACTTTTGATGCCAGCATAATTAATCTTATTTATCTCCATAGTTTTGCAGAAGCATTGAAGGATAACTGATTAAAATTTGCCATTCACTACTTGGATCTGTGCCAGCTGTATTTATTTAGTCCTAATCCTTTGTTTCCCCCCTCCTCCGCAACCCCCCCCCCCCCCAAAACACACATCCATAATCTTATTCCTTTCAAGTACTTCCGTAATTCTCTTTTCAAAGTTATGACTTAATCTGAGCACATTAATCCACTTGCATCAATAAAATCCCAATCATATTGCTCTGCTTATTTTGCCCGTTAATTAAAATGGGTCCCAGGTCCTTTGCCATTTGAATCCCAATCTTCAATCTTTCTGAAATAAATCTTGCAAAGTTCCATGTAGATTATCTATCATTAGTAAATACGTTCCCAAATCATACTGAAAATATTAAATGCCCATTATTTATTGTGGGCTTGTTGGGAGATCAAATTAACAAACCAGCACTAATTAAATTCTGAGAAATTACAAACAGTATTATATCCATTCTTCTCCAATCTATTGGAAGCATTTATTTAACTGTGGATAATGAATTTCTATGACATTCAATAGAACAGCACAAGATCAGGAACTTCGGCCCACAATATCTGTTCCAAATATGATGCAAGGTTTATAAGGTCATAAGTTATAGGGGAAGAATTAGGCCATTTGGCCCATCAGGTCTACTCCGCCATTCAATCATGGCTGATCTATCTTTCCCACTCAATCCCATTCTCCTGTCTTCTCCCCATAACCCCTGACACCCGTACTAATCAAGAATCTGTCGAACTCTGCCTTAAAAATATCTATTGACGGCCTCCTCAGCCGTCTGTAGCAAATGAATTCCACAGATTCACCACCCTCTGACTAATAATTAAACTAAGCAGGTTAAATTATCTCCTCTGCCAGCACATGAACCATATCCCTCTATTCCCTGTAAATTAATGTTCCTATCTAAGTGTTTTCGAGATGAGAAGAACTTTTTTCACACAGAGAGCGGTGAATCTCTGGAACTCTCTGCCACAGAGGGTAGTTGAGGCCAGTTCATTGGCTATATTTAAGAGGGAGTTAGATGTGGCCCTTGTGGCTAAGGGAATCAGGGGGTATGGAGAGAAGGCAGGTACGGGATACTAAGTTGGATGATCAGCCATGATCATATTGAATGGCGGTGCAGGCTCGAAGGGCTGAATGGCCTACTCCTGCACCTAATTTCTATGTTTCTATGTTTAAGTGCCACTATTATTTCTGCCTCCACCACCACCCCTGGCAGCATGTTCCAGGCACTCTCTGATAAAACCCTGCCCTAAAACATCTCCTTTAGATTTGCCACTCTCACCTTAAAGCTATGCCCTCTAGTCTTCGACATAATAATGTTGTGAATCCAGAATAAAAAGGATTTTTTTTTTTTAGTTTAGTTTAGTTTATTGTCACGTACCTATGTGCAGTGAAAAGCTTCAGGCGCGTGCTAACCAGTCAGCGGAAAGACTATCCATGATTACAATCGGGCCATTAACAGTGTACGGCAGATACGTGATGAAGGGAATAATGTGTAAAATGTTTAGTGCAAGGTAAAGTCCAGTGACATCCAATCAAAGATAGTCCAAGGGTCTCCAATGAAGTAGATAGATGGTCAGGACCGCTTGCCAGTCCTTTGATGCAAGTCACCCTGGTCTTGGTCTTAAGCATTCCAACCAGTGCCTCACTAATGAAAAATATACCTTCTCTTCCCCAAGTTCAAGTGTATTGTCATCTTCACTAGTCTGGTCAGCTACAGGTACAATGATAGATCTTGCTTGCAACAGCATTGCTGGCACACAGACTTAGACTAACAATCAATAACAAATTAAATATAAATGACACAGAGTTCTAAATGAAAGAAGACTGCAAAAAAAAAAAAGACATAAAACAAAATAGTGCAAAAATATAATTATAAAAAAAACAAGTTCATAACATAGGGCAGCACGGTAGAGTAGCGGTCAAGCTACTGGTTTACAGTATCAGAGACGGGGGTTCGATCCTGACTACGGGTTCTTGGATGTACAGAGTTTGTACGTTCTCCCTGTGACCTGCGTGAGTTTTCTCCAAGATCTTCGGTTTCCTCCCGCACTCCAAAGACATACAGGTTTGTAGGTTAATTGGCTTGGTATAATTGTAAAATGTCCCTAGTGTGTGTAGGATAGTGTTAGTGTGCAGGAATTGTTGGTCGGCACAGGCTCAGCGGGCCGGTTTCCGCGCTGTATCTCTAAACTAAACTAAAAAGCGCAGGATGTTTAAGAAGGAACTGCAGACGCTGGAAAAATCCAAGGTAGATAAAAATGCTGGAGAAACTCAGCGGGTGAGGTAGCATCTATTGGGCGAAGGAAAAAGTGACGTTTTGGGTCGAGACCCATCTTCAGAGTGATGTGAGGGTGGTGGGGGTGGGAAGAAGAAAGGAAGAGCTGGAGACAGTGGGCTGTGGGAGAGCTGGGAAGAGGAGGGGAAAGAGGGAGAAAGCTACCTTGTCCTCACCTTGCACCTGATCAGCCATCACATACAACAGAAAATCCTCCGACATTTTCGCCACCTCCAACAGGATCCCACCACTGGCTACATCTTCAACATCTCCTCCTCTTTCGGCTTTCTGCAGAGACCGCTCCCTCCGTAACTCCCTGGTCAATTCGTCCCTTCCCACCCAAACCACCCCCTCCCCTGATACTTTCCCTTGCAACCACAGGAAATGCTACACTTGTCACTTTACCTCCCTCCCCCCTTGACTCCATCCAAGGACCCAAGCAGTTGTTCCAGGTGCGACAGAGGTTCACCTGCATCTCCTTCAACCTCATCTATTGCATCCGCTGCTCTAGGTGTCAGCTGCTCAACATCGGTGAGACTAAGCGCAGGCTTGGCGATCCCTTCGCCCAACACGTCCGCTCAGTTTGCAATAACCAACCTGATCTCCCGGTGGCTCAGAACTTCAACTCCCCCTCCCATTCCAAATCCGACCTTTCTGTCCTGGGCCTCCTCCACGGCCCGAGTGAGTCCCACCGCCAATTGGAGGAGCAGCACCTCATTTTTCGCTTGTACCCCAGCGGTATGAACATTGACTTCTCTAATTTCAGGTAGTCCCAACTGTCTCCTCCCCTTCCCAGCTCTCTGAGGGAGCCCTCCGGCTCCTCCTCCTTTTTTCTTCTATCCCGAGATGCTGCCTGTCCTGCTGAGTTACTCCAGCAATTTTGTGTTTATCTTCAGTTTAAAACAGCATCTGCAGTTCCTTCCTACAATGTACTGGGAGCATTGTTCCAACACAGGGCAGCACAATACACAGCTGGTGGAGCCACTGCTTCACAGCTCCAGAGACCCGGGTTCGATCCTGACTTTGGGACCTGTCCGCGTGTTGGTGGAGTTTGCATGTGGAGGGGAGAAATAGGTGGGGCACTGGGGAGGAGGGGGGGGAAAGAAGGATGTGGGGGTGATCGGGGGGTTTGTTAAAGGGTGCCTAAACATTAGAGAATTCAATGTTCACACCATTTTGGTTGGAAACTATCCATGTGGAATATGAAGTGCTGTTCCTCCAGTTTGCATGTGGTCTCTCTCTGGCAATGGAGGAAGCCCAGGACAGCATGGTCAGTGTGGGAATGGGAGGGGGAGCGAAAATGTTTCGCATCTGGGAGATCCAGCAGGTCTTGGAGCACATGTTTCCAACAAAATGGTTGCCGAGTCTATGCCTGGTCTCGCACGATATACAGGAGTCCACATGGGGACCACCGGATGTAGTAGGTGAGGTTAGAGGAGGTGCACCTTACGCTGTTTCACTGTTGAAATTACTCTGGTCTCAGTCATAAGTGTTGGAACCGGAGCCTGGGTAATGAAAAATTCAACTGCTTTCGAAATGATATGAGATTGATGCTGAATGTGACCTTTATGAATCAGCAAGGATTACTCAAAGCTCAAAACTGAACTAATTTCCTTATAAACCATGACCTTATCTTTCAGCAGAACCCAGAGATTTGGTGTAGACAAACAACATGACTATTGAACGAAGCACGTCAACCACTATCTTTTCATTCATTACTTACTCAGTTATTACCACACAGTAATATAAGAGATTTCAACACAATCAGCTCGTCCCTGCCTGCACATCAAATCATATATTTATAAAAATACATTTCCTTTTCATTTCAGATCTGCTTTTTGCATTATGATTCGGATGCTTAAGTAAACAACAGAAAATTAGTTTGCATAAATAACTTTCTCGGTTCTGTTTAATATGTGTGGAAGAGTGGAGCAATGGGGAGAGCCGCTGCCTCACAGTACCAGAGACCCGGCTTTGATCCTGACCTTGGGTGCTGTCTGTGTGGAGTTTGCACCATTTCCCTTGGTTTCCTCCAGATGCTCCAGTTTCCTCCCATGTCTGAAAGATGTGTGGGTTTGTAGGTTAATTGCCCTTTATAATTTTCCCCTAGTGTGTAGGGAGTGGATGCGAAAGTGGGTTAACATAGAACTAGAGGGAGAAGAGGAGGGAAGAGACTGCAGATCTAAGACTTTTGCCTCCATCACAGTGAGGAGATGTTGGGTGGACTCACTGTGGTGGATGTTAATATGTGTTTATTGTTGTTTTTGTTGTATTATATGTATGACTGCTGCAATTTCGTTCAGACTTCGGTCTGAATGACAATAAAGGCTATCTATCTATCTAACTATTGTGAACGGGTGATTAATGGTCGCTTCCATGCTGTTTATTCTAATCAAAAATCCACACAACATGCAAACAGACCCTTTGGCCTAACTTGCCCCAGCCGACCAAGATTCATCATCCATGCTAGCCCCTTCCTCATCCACTCCCCACACACGGGACAATTTACTGACGGCTGATTAACCTACAAATCTGCACGTCTTTGGGATACGAGAGGAAATTCACGCGGTCACAGGGGTGGCACGGAGGTGACGCGGTAGAGACCCGGGTTCGATCCTGACTACGGGTGCTGTCTGTACGGAGTTTGTACGTTCTCCCTGTGACCCCAAAGGTTTTCTCCAGATGCATTTGGCCCGTGTCTCTCTAACCCTTTCCTATCCCTTCCAACCATCTTTTAAACTGGAGGAACAGCACCTCATATTATCCTTGGGTAACTTACAACCCAAATGAACGAACATTAAGTTTTCCAATTTTAGGTAACCTCTCATAACCCCCACCCTCACCCCCCACCATCCCCTCTCTCCCCCACACCTCCCTTTCCCACCTGGACTCACACTTATTTGTCTCCTCCCATGCATTCTACACCCGCATTCCTTCCTCTGGCCTTTGCATTTTGCAACACTTCAATCCTGTTGTCTCTTACCTTTCTTTTCGTCTTTCGCCTTTCCCCCCAAAAACCCAAGGGATTCCCCTAGAACCTAAGGGGTGATCTTTTTCACACATTGGGTAGTGGATATATTATTTTAGCTGCCAGAGGAGGTAATTAAGGCAGGTACAATCACAACATTTTTCAAAGACACTTCACGTGCAACCTTCACGCTGTCCGCCCTGTTTCGACAAATGCAATTAAACCCGGCGTGCACAATCAAATAAGATCAAATAGACCAAAGGTACACAAAAATGCTGGAGAAACTCAGCGGGTGCAGCAGCATCTATGGAGCGAAGGAGAAAGGCAACGTTTCAGTCTGAAGAAGGGTTTTGGCCCGAAACGTTGTCTATTTCCCTCGCTCCATAGATGCTGCTGCATCCGCTGAGTTTCTCCAGCATTTTTGTGTACCTTCGATTTTCCAGCATCTGCAGTTCCTTCTTAAACATCAAATAGAAAACATCAAATAGAACGTTGTCCTACAACTTTAGGCTGTGCACGCCATATGCAAGAAGAATAAGAAAGAGATTTCATGCATGGACATGAAAGGATGAAAGGGATATGGGCCAAATGAGAGTAGAAGGGTCCAGCTTAGATGGGGCATCTTGGTTGGCATAGATTCGTTTTGGTGGTGGGGGGGGGGGGGAGAGTGGCGGGGGGAGAGAGGCGGGCGGGGGAGAGAGGGGGGGGGGAGAGAGGGGCGGGGGGAGAGAGTGTAGTCCCAACCAGAAACATCATCTATCCATTTTCTCCAGGGATGTTGCCAGACCAGCTGCGTTACTCCAGCACTTGGTGTCTTTTTGTGTATTGAGCAGCATCTGCAGTTCGTTGTTTCTATGGAGAACCTTCCTGCAGCCTGGTCTCTGTGCAGCCCCACAGGGCAGCAGCATGGAACAGTGAAACATCATATTCATTATGACGCTGCGTTCTGGGATTCAGCGCTCGTGGTCTAATGTCACCCACACTTTGACATTAGCGTTCCTATGACTGGCATGTATGGTGAGCTGTTTGCTTCATTTGGGTTTGATTAAAGCAAAAGTGCGAAATTGACTGCTTTAGGGAATATTAACATCTAATTTATTTATTAACTTGCATAATTTATATGCACAACTCGAGACTATTTAATTGAAATCATTTGTCAGCATAGGTGCAATTTGGTTCTCTCCTTATTCTATCGACTTCAATCAATTAGACCTGGTTGCCCCATTACAGGAAGGACCTGGAGGCTTTGGAAAGGCTACAGAGGATGTTTCCCACAATCCTGCCCGGATTAGAGGACATTAGTTGCAGGGAGAGGTTGGGATGGCTTGTATTGTTTTCACTGGAACGCCAGAGGCTGAAGGGAGCCCTGATAGAAGTAAACAACATTATGACGGGCATAGATAGGGTGGACAGTCACAGCCTTTTTCTCAGGGTGGGAAAATCAAATAGTACACGCCATAGACTTCAGACTTTAGTGACTTTAGTGACTTTAGACTTTCGCTTTAAGGTGAGAGGAGCAATGTTTAAAGGAGATGTGCATGGCAAGGTTTTTTTTACAGAGGGTGCTGGGTGCCTGGAGATGGTGGTGGAGGCGGATATGATAGTGGTGTTAAAGAGACTTTTGGATAGGCGCATGGATATGCAGGGAATGGAGTGATATGGATCACATGCAGGCAGACACGAGTTCGTTTTGGCAACAATGTCTGAACATTTTGGGCCGAAGGGCTAGTTTCTGTGCTGTCCTGTTCCTATGTTAAATGTTATCACCCAAACCTCATGGAACTGGACTGATGCAGACAGATAAGAAATAGACACTGTTTTTTCTATACAAGTCTTCATTTTTTATCTTTCAGAGATAAAGCGTGGAAACAGGCCCTTCGGCCCACCAAGTCCGAACTGACCAGCGATCTCCCACCAAACTGGTTCTAGCCTACACATTAGAGATAAATTACAGAAGGCAATGAACCCACAAACCTGCGTGTCTTTGGAGTGTGGGAGGTAAACGGAGCACCCGGGGAAAACCTACATGGTCACAGGGAGAACGTGCAAACTCTATTCAGACAGCGGCCTTCTGTCAGGATTGAACCAGTGTCGCTGGGGCTGTGAGGCAGCAACTCTACCACTGCACCACCATGCCATCCCTGCATCACTGTGCAGATTAGTTTCTCTCCGCCAATCAGCCTGAAGATGGGTCCCGACCCAAAATGTCGTCTGTCCATTGACTTCCCGAGATACTCCGTGACCCTCTGAGTTGCTTCAGCACTTTGTGTTATACTCAAGATTCCAGCATCTGCAGTTCCCTATGTCGCAGTGCTTCCAGAGAAGGCATTTCAAAGTGAGCACACTAATGAGGTGGTAACCTTTAGCATCAGGAACAACCTCTGCCAAGTTAATAGGAATCGCATTAAGCTAATGGGGAGGATTTGTGTGTGTGATTTGCACTGCTCATCTGACCGCTTGACAATGTTCAGGATTCATTACATCTGCAGCTCACGAGTTTCTCTATCAGTCACGTCAGACCTGTCGATGGAATCAAAGCCATCTCTGCCTGCAGAGACACTTGGATCTAATGAGCACAATAACTTTGCAGTTCAAAGCATGCAGGAAAGCAAGCAGAATAAAATAAATAATTAAACCACCTTAAAATCAGCTACACAGAGACCATTTGTAACCTACAATGCTTTTTTCCCCCCAGAAAGACTAGAAATTACTTGTTTTAAGCTTTTGAGGCACTATTGATTAGTACTTTGGTTTTCCTAGATTGATTATCTGCTTTTGGTGAATTGAAAAAATCCTCGCCAGGTAATGTTGAGCCTGAACCTTGTATCGATAGAGGTTGTGGACAAACCCCCTTGAATTTCATGTACTCATTGAAGGAGGTAATCACCTAACAAACTCCATTCTACCCTCCCTGTACTGGGAAAGGACAACTGAGTCATCTCATCGTAAGATGTCAAAGAACACAAAGTGTTGGAGGAACTCAGTGGGTCAGGCAGCAGATGTGGAGGGAGGGCGGCATATCGGGTTGGGAGGACAAAGGCTGGCGAGTGATAGGTGGATACAGGTGAGGTGGAGTTGGTGGGGTGTTGGTTTGATTTGCAGATGGGTGGAGTAAGTGACAAAGGCCGGAGATGAAAAAGAGACAAAAGGGAAACAGATAAGGAGAGAAGAAGAGGAGTGAAGTGTAAATCCAGAGTGATGGAAGAGGACTTCAGGAGAAACAGGAGGTTAAAAGGTAAATGGGGAATTCAGGAGATGAGTATATGAAGGTGCAGGAAGCAGCAGGGTGTCAGGTAGGGGAGGGGGGGGGGGGGGGGGGGGGGGGGGGAGATTGCAAGATAAATGGGGGAGCAACAGGGATATGGGGGGGGTGGGAGAGAGAATGGGTACAACTTGAAATTGGAGAATTCAATGTTTATACCATTGTGATGTAAATTATCCAAGTGGAATCATATAGCATGGAAACAGGCCGCTCTGCCCACTTTGTCCATGCTGACCAAGATGCCTCATCTACATTAGTTCCATCTGCCCACTTTTGGTCCATATCGCTCTCAATGTTCCTCTCCTTATACCCGTCTAAATGTCTGTTAAATGTTGTTTGTTGTAGTACCTGCCTCAACTACCTCCTCTGGCAGCTTGTACCATTAATCCACCATCCTCTGTGTAAATAAAGTCCCTATTAAAACTTTCTCCGCTCACCTTAAAAAACAATGTTCTCTGGTTCTTGATGCCCCTACTCTGGGTAAAAGACCTTATCTATCCTACTCATGATCTTATACACCTCTATAAAATCACCCCTCATCTTCCTGGCTACAATTAATAAAGTCCTAGCCTGCCCAACATCCCCATATAGATCAGGGACTCATGTCCTGACAACATCCTCGTAAATCCTCTGACTCTTCCCAGCTTAACAACATCCTTCCCAAAGCTGGGTGACCAAAACTGAACACAATACTCCAAATGCGGCCTCACCAATGTCTTGTACAAGTGTAACATAACATCTGTACGAAGGATCTACAGATGCTGGTTTGTACCAAAGACGGACACATAATGCTGGAGTAACTCAGCGGGTTAGGCAACATATCTGAAGAAGGGTTCTGACCTGAAACATTACCTATTCCTTTTCTGCAGAGATGCTGCCTGACCCGCTGAGTTACTCCAGCACTTTGTGTCTATCTTCAGTAACGTAACATCTTCTTGATACCTCCAAGCTGGGTAAAAGACTGTGCCTTCACCCTATCCATTCCCCTCATGATGTTATACACCTCGAGAAGATCTATAAGGGTTGTGCAGTTCCTCTAGGCTGCATGTCAGGGAGAGAGCTGCTAACCCTCTCAATGTGAGGTGGTGGATGAGAATTTATCATCTTCTGCAGCAAAACAACAGGCGCTGGTGTAACAATGCATTTTACCACGTCGATATATACCGGCAAGATTATTTTGAGCTGCAGCTCTCTATGGGTGGGTCCGTGCCAATATATCAGACTGACAGTGTGTACTGCCACATATCAGTCACTGTCATGATATATTATACAGGGACTGGGGTGGAAGATTGCAACCTTCACATGGTCCGCCCTGTTTCAATGAATGCAATCAACCTGCGTGCACAATCAAATAAGATCAAATAGAACAAGTTGTCCTACAACTTTAGGCTGTGCACGCTATACGCAAGAAGAAGAAGAAAATACAGGGAATTCTTCTCCTTGTATTCAGACCATTAGTGATTTCAGGGTGGCAAAGTGGCACAGCTTGTAGAGTCGCTGCCTCTCAGCGCCTGAGACCCGGGTTCGATCCTGACCCCGGGCGCTGTCGTAGTCACAGGGAGAACGTGCAGATCAGGATTGAACCCGATATCTCTGGCCCGTAAAGCACAAACTAATAGACAAGTGCTTCAACAGTGCTCAAGGGAGGAACAAATGGTATACAAGGTGATCAATAAACGAGTGGGCAAGAGCCAATGGAAGTTACACTAAAGGCAGTCATGTAAATGAGTCAAAGCTTTCAGAACCTTTCCCAAACAGGACATTTATCTGTCTCTTGTCACAAGTCGATTTTCTGAATAACAACTGCTTTAGCAACTCTAGCCAAACCCATGAAACATGGATGGATAGGTAGACAAGGATAGACACAAATTGCTGGAATAACTCAGTGGCTCAGGAAGCATCTCTGGAGAACAAGTAGACTAAAAGCAGGGTCCCGACCCGAAAAATCACCCATACCTTTTCTCCAGAGATGCTGCCTGACCGCTGAGTTACTCCAGCACTTTGTGTTTTATTTTGTAATCCATCATCTGCAGTTCCTTGTGTCTACAAGTCATTTTTTCCACTGCTGTGAGTCACTCGTATCTATTATGTTTCCTTCACCAGTTTACAGTAACTTTACCGACACAGAGGGTGGTGGGTGAACGGAATGAGCTGCAAGAGGAGGTACTTGAGGCAGGTACAATTGCAACTTTTAAAAGACACTTGAACAGATATGTGGATAGGGAAGGTTTTGAGGGATGTGGGCCAAATAGGACAAGCTTAGATGGGGCATCTTGGTCGGCATGGACGGATTGGGCCAAAGGCCCTATTTCTGTGCTACATGTCTCTATATGACTCCCACACACCACCCCTCATCTCCCATCCCCCTGGGTTTATTCATCTCCTCCATTTCACTTGACTTAAAGAGGTAGCTTGCCTCCACCTATTCCGGCATTGGCACAACTGTAGATATTGTCTATGTCGCTTCAGCTCCAGGTTCAAGAACACTTGAACCTGATGGTAACCCGGTCGAGTTCTCAAGACCTGTGCAGACCAACTGGCGGGAGTTTTTGCGGACATTATCAACCTCTCACTTCTGAGGTCTGAGGTTCCCACCTGCTTTAAGAGGGCATCAATACTGGTACTTGGGTTCAGCCCAAGAAGAGTAAGGTGACGTGCCTCAGTGACTATCGACCAGTGGCACTAACGTCTGTGGTGATAAAGTGCTTTGAGAGGTTGGTTATGGTGCACATCAACTCCTACCTCGACAAGAACCTCGACCCACTACAGTACGCATACCGCCACAACAGGTCAACGGTAGATGCAATTTCACTGGCTCTCCACTCCGCATTGGACCATTTGGACAATAAAAACACTTACGTCAAGCTGTTGTTTATAGACTATAGCTTGTTGTTTAATACCATCATCCCTTCCAAGCTGGTTACCAAGCTCACGGAACTGGGCTTATGTACTATGTTTACATATTCTGTTGTGCTGCAGCAAGTAAGAATTTCATTGTCCCATCCGGGATGTTTGACAATAAAACACTGTCGACTCTTGACTTCAGGTTCATCCTCTTTCATCAACCATCAAGCTCTTGAAGCACCCGACCACAACTCAACCTCAGCCACCAACAGCAATGGACTTTGTAGAGGTAGCACTACATACTTTGGCTTGCACTGTTATGGTCTGGTCAATTTATTGTATTAGTGATTATTGTATTTTTGTTTGTTGTGTTTTTATGTTAATAGGCCTGAAAAGCTGTAGCAAGTAAGAATTTCATTGTTCTATTCTCGTGCGTAAGGGGCGGCACAGAGATAGGACTGCTGCCTCACAGCACCAGAGACCCAGGATCAAATCTGACTTCAGGTGCTGTCTGTGTGGAGTTTGCACATTCTCCCTGTGACCATGTGGGTTTTCTCCAGGTGTTCCAGTTTCCTCCCACACCCCAAAGACGTGCGGGTTTGTAGGTTAATTGGCCATCTGTAAATTGCCCCTAGTGTGTAGGAAGTGAATGGGGAAGTGGGATAACATGGGACTAGTGTGAACGGGTGATCGATGGACTCGGTGGGCCAGAGGGCCGGTTTCCATGCTGCGCCTCGAAACTAAACCAAGCGGATCATCGCCGGACAGGACTACTGAGAATAACACGGCAGATTTGTCTGGCTTCCAAGAGGCTAATGGGGGACTGTCGGCCATTTCAAACTAGGAGTGCTTAATGGAAATGCAAAATGCATTCAGAGTGTTCCCAGCTGTTGCAAGGACAAAATCGTGAATTTGGACAGAACTCTCCAAAAAAGATTTGAGGTGTCATTTCATTTTGGTCAATGAGATACTCAAAGGCTCTTAATCATCCTAATATCTGGCTGCTACTTCACAATTACTTTCACTGGCTGTAAAATTCTGATGGTTTCAAAGATTGTGGGTCAAACCCAGATAATCATCAAACAACATTTTGCTCTGAAACTTTTCTCAGTGGTTGAATGTACCAACCTACAGTGACATTCCTTATCTTGCATTCAGTTCAGTAAAAATCTTGCTATACATTGACACAATCACACTTAAGCACAGGAGTAGAAAGATGGAGTTACGAATGCTCCTTTACGAAGGAACGACACAAAGTGCTGGAGTAACTCAGCAGGTCAGGCAGTATCCCTGGAGAACATTGATAGGTGACGTTTCGGGTTGGGCTCCCAGTCTGAAGAAGGGTCCTGGCCCAAAACGTCACCTATCCAAGTTCTCCAGAGATGCTGCCTGCCCCGCTGAGTTACTCCAACACTTTGAGTTTGAGTTGAAGTTCAGTTTATTGACTCGTGTACCAAAGTACAGAGAAAAGCTTTTGCTGCGTACTAACCAGTCAGCGGAAAGACAACACATGATTACAATCGAGCCATTCACAGTGTATAGATACATGATAAGGAATAACATTTAGTGTAAGATTAAGCCAGTAAAGTCCAATCAAAGATAGTCTGAGGAAAACCAATGGAGTAGACACCAGTTCAGGACTGCTCTCTAGTTGTTGGTAGGATGGTTCACTTCACAATTTCACAAGTTATAGGAGTAGAATTAGGCCATTCGGCCCATCGAGTCTACTCCGCCATTCAATCATGGCTGATCTCTGCCACCTAGTCCCACTTTCCTGCCTTCTCCCCATAACCCTTGACACCCATTCTAATCATGAACTGGTCTATCTCTGCCTTAAAAATATCCACCGACTTGGCCTCCACAACCCTCTGTGGCAACGAGTTCCACAGATTAAAAGTACCTTCTGACTAAAGAAGTTCCTCCTCACCTCCTTTGTTGAAACTTTCCTTAAGTATACGAGTGTAGGGATAGTAGATTAGGCTGAGGCAGTACACAAGAGTTGCCAGGTTCAACTAAGTCTCCCTGCAGCTCATGAACCATACCGACTTGGATGTCAAATGATTTGTCATGATCACCAGGTCAAAACCCTGCCTGTGTTACACCACTGGAGGATACAGTTACCACACAGACGTTAGGAGTTCAAGTTGACAGCTCAGCAATAAGCTTTTACGGATAATTAGGAGGGAGCTATAAGTCCTGGCCTTGCCATACTCTGTGGATCGCTAAACAGTGAAAAGTTAATGAAAACAGCGCCAAGAATATCCCTAAAAGGGAACTGCGTGAATACTTTTAAAAAGGCACATTTTGCTGGACTGCTGGGAATAATCATTGGACGGATTTACTGAACTCTCTCAAAAAGCTGACCGTGATAAACTGGGCAAAATAACCAGCCGTGCTTTCTCTTTTGATTCATTACAATTCTAATGGGGCCAGGCTCTCGTACGTCAACATTTTATCCGAAATAAAGACAATAATCCAACAAAGACCACAGATTAAATACTCAAGCAAGAGATTTTGATGCTGATTTATAAATGGAAAATCAAGATCAAATTTTATTTGGAATTTGGAAAGATTAGGGCTGCACACTGGCGCAGCGGTAGAGCGGCTGGATTACCGCGCAAGAGACCTGGTTTCCATCCAGACGTAGAGGGCTGGCTGTGCAGAGTTTGCACGTTCTCCCTGTGACCGCGTGGGTTTCCTCCGGGTGCTCCGGTTCCCTCCCACATCCCAAAGACGTGCAGGTTTGTAGGTTAATTGCCTTCTGTAAATTGTCCCCTAGTGTGCAGGATGTGAAAGTGGGATAACATGGAACACGTGTGAATGGGTGATCGATGGCCAGCATGAACTGGGTGGGCTGAAGGGCCTGTTTCCACAGTGTATCTCCAACCACTAAATTCTAATCATGGAGAAACCTGTGGGTGAAGTTGCCCTCCTTACCCAACATGGCTCCTGTGCTCATTTCACCCGTCTTGAAGCCCACCAGCAAGGATTTGTTTCCCCTGGCAACGACAAATTGTTTAGTTAGATGGAGCGGCACGGTGGCGCAGCGGGTAGAGCTGTTGTCTCACAAGGGCAGAGAGCAGCGATCAATCCTGATTACAGGTACTGTCTGTGTGGAGTTTGCACGTTCTCCCTGGGGCCGCATAAGTTTCCTCCGGGTACTCCGGTTTCTTCCCACATCCCAAAGGAGTGCGGGTTAGTAGATTCATTGGCCCTCTGTAAATTTCCCTTGGTGTGTTGGCAACAGCTTACCACAGAGCTAGTCTCACAGTAACTCTACATTTCAATATACGAATAACTGAATGTCGTGGTCTACAATTGTGTTGTGGAAGGGGGAGAAAAAAGACTTAATAGGAATTTGAGGGACAACGTTTTCACACAGGTGGTTTAAGGAGCGAGTTTCCAGAGGAGGTAGTTGAGGCAGGTACTATAACATCATTTAAAAAGCACTTGGCTAGGTACATAAATAGGAAAGGTTTAGCGGGATACGGGCCAAACGCAGGCTCTGGGACTAGCATAGATGAGGCATCTTGGTCGGCATGGGCAGGTTGGGCAAGTTGGGCCAAAGGGCCCGTTTCCGTGCTCTTTGACAATAGTCATAAAATAATAAAAACCAAGACAAACCTAGAAATAAGTTTGGTGAAATAAATTCTTCATCAGGAAGATCCCAATCCAGCCCATTATAATTCCTGGCAGTTCCTCGGTGGGAAATTGGGAGAATTTCAGTACATATTCCAAAGCACAACCTACCATTGGGGTCAGTGTGTTAAACAAATTAGGAACAGAATGATTAGTTTAATTCCAACGTCTGATATGATTGATTGGGCAACCTCTGAACCCAATTCCCTTGCAAATCAAAACTTTTGTGAGAAAATTAATTCAAAAGGAACGGCTGGTGTTTTATTGATTTTCTTTCGTTGCACGGTACTCTTCGATCTGCCGGCTCTCCAGACAACTGCAGATGGACATTCATATTTTAGATACAGAGCTTCAAATTGGGATTCACTTCAATTGGTTTTCATTGATCTCAATCCAAAACAGAACTTTAGACACTTTGATTTCAATGATCAAAACTTCTTTAATCTCTTTCATTGCTCAGTTCCTTGCATTAGTTAACCCAGCACCAGTTTGGGAACTTCTGAAATTCTTTCCACTTCGAAAATCATTGTAATCCTCTCATGGATTGCAACTCCTCTCATCTTTTAAATTCTCATCTCATCGGCTACAGCAACATATTTCACTGCAATTAAGCTATAATTGGATTCAGGTTTATATAACTTTAATACATTTGTGACTTTGGTATCCAAAGATTGGGAATTCAAATCTCACTGTGATATTAATCTCATTTTTTCTCCCTGCCTATTTATGCTCTGAAATAAGGAAAGGGCTCCATGAAATATTGTGAAAATATATTAATTTTATTACATCCCCTTGTGGAAGGAGACTATTGTATTGCACAATGTTTATGCAGGTTAAGAATCATTTGGACAGGTATGTGAAGAGGATAGGTTTAGAGGGAATATGGGTCAAATACAGGCAGGTGGAACTAGTAGATGGGGCATTTTGGTTGGTGTGGGCAAGTTTGGCAGAAGGTTTCCACCCTGTAGGACTCTATGAGACCCGTTACCTTCACTTTGTCTTACCAACTTGAGATTTTGGCCTCACGTTGTTTTATTGATTCTTAAAACCTCCATGGAAACTCAAATGGCACAGCACGGACGTAGACCCTTTGGCCCACGTGGTCCATGCCAACCATATTGGGCAAGTCTCATTCGCTTGCATGTGGGCCTGGTCACAAAGTGCTGGAGGAGCTCAGCGAGTCAGGCAGCGTCTCTGGAGAACATGATTGGGTGATGTTTTGGGTCGGGACCCTTCTTCAGACTTCAGACTGCATCTCTGGCCTTTGCCCAACCATCTGCTAATCAACCCCCACCCATACCCCCTCCACCTGCATCCTCCAATCATTTTCCAAGTTTTGTTACCCCCCCCCCCCCCCCCCTCCATTCCAGGTTTCTCTACCCCACCCAGCCAACTACAGTCAGTCTGAAAAAGGGTCCTGACCCGAAACGTCACCTATCCATGATCTACAGAGATGCTGCCTGACACGCTGTGTTACTCCAGCACTTTGTGTCATTTTTTGTAAAGCGCCATCTGCAGTTCTTTCTGTCTACTCTATGATTTCTATTAACATTGGAATAAATAACCAAATGCATTAGTCCAGGCTGTAACTCCAATCAGAATCATACAGTCTAGGATCAGACCCTTTGGCCCATGCTGACCATCATGGTTTAGAGGCATATGGGCCAAACGCAGGCGCTGGGACTAACACAGATGAGGCATCTTGGTCGGCAAGTTAGGCCAAAGGGCCTGTTTCCTTGCTGTTTGACTATGACTCTAAATCAGTGGTTCCCAACGTGGGGCATACGCCCCACAGGGGGGCAATTTGATTTTTAAGGGGGGCAATTGAGCGCAATTGAGGAGGTCTGGGTCCAAATTTTCGATTTTTTTTTTTTTGGATTTTCCATCAGGTAAACATATGTAGTTTATGTTTCAGATGTTATTTTGAGTAAATAATTTTTTGGGGGTAAAAAAGGTCTTTATTGTGTAGTTATTACATAATCACCGCGCCATCGCTCTTCAAGCACGTCGCACGAAGCGCGCGAGGTCATGGGAGAACCTTATTTATTGAATTGGATTTAGAAATGCGATTCAAAGAGCTTTTGCTAAGTTACCCTTATAATATCTATTTCCTCCGTTTTCTCTCAAGGGAAAGCAAGGGGGGGGCATCAGGATTTTAGAGGTGATTAGGTGGGGCATGGCCAAAAAAAGGTTGGGAACCACTGCTCTAAATAGACATCATATAATAAAAACCTAGAAATAAGTTTGATCAAGTAAATTGTTCCATCAGGAAGATCCTGATCCAGCCCATTATAATTCCTGGCAGTTCCTCAGTGGGAAATTGGGAGAATTTCAGTACATATTCCAAACCACAACTGACCATTGGGGTCAGTGTGTTAATCAAAGTAGGAACAGAATCATTGGCTTAATTCCAACGTCTGATATGATTGATTGGGCAACCTCAGAAGTTCATGCTGACCATCCATAATAATCCCACTTCTTCTCCATACAAGATCACAAGGAATTGCAGCAAATTGTGGACGCATCCCAAACCAACCTCCCTTCCATTGACTCCATCTACACTTCATGCTGCTTCAGCAAGGCCAGCAGCATAATCAAGGACCGGTCTCACCCGGGTCACTTCCTCTTCTCCCCTTTCCCATTAGGCAAGAGGTAGAGAAGTGTGAAAACGCACACTTCCACAGTTAGGGACAGTTTCTTCCCAGCTGTTATCGGGCAACTGAACCGTCCTTTCACCAACTAGAGAGGGGTCTCATTGGAGATCCTCATTGGAGATCCTCATTAGTCTCATTGGAGATCCTCCGACTATCTTAAATTGGACTATACAGGACTTTATCTGCACACTGTGGACAACTTGGTTGTAATCACGTATAGTCCATCCGCTGAATGATTAGCACGCAAAAGCTTTTCACCGTATCTCGGTACACGTGACAATAAACTAAACTAAACTTGCCTGCATTAATCCATATCCTTCCATGTTCAAATTAAGTTGACTCTTTAATGTGGACACTGTCTAAGCCAGCTCATTAGGAGTCAAGAGGGTTTAATTGTCATATGTATTGACAATGGAATGATGAAGTAGTAGTAGAACAGGCCTGTAAACACAGTACATGGATAATATATAGTAAACAAAAATTCAATAAATAAATGGAGCATTCCAAATACCATTTACTCTGTGTGAGAAATGGACTCCTCAGATCACATTTAAACATCCTCCCTCTCCCTTTCAAATGACACCCTCCTGTTTTATATAGCCCTGCGATGTGGTACTTTAACATAGAACAGTACAGCACAGGAACAGACCCTTCAGCCCACAATGTCTGTACTGAACATGATGCCACGACTATCTCTTATCTACCTGCACATAATCCATATCCCTCTATTCCTTGCATATCCATGTGGCTATCCAAAAGTTACTTAAATCCCACTATCATATCTACTTCCACCACTGCCCCTGGCTGTGCGTCCCAGGCACCTACCACCATCTGTGTAAAAAAAAATCATCCCGCACATCTACTTTAAACTTTACCCCTCTCACTTTAAAGCCAAGTCTTCTAGTCTTTGACATTTCCAACCTGGCAAAACACGGTTATGACTACTCTATCTTTGGCTCTCATAACCTTATATACTTCTATCAGGTCACCATGCAACCTCAGGCATTCCAGCAAAAACAATCCATGTTTGTCCAACCTCTCGCTGTAGCTCATATCGCCTAATCCAGGCAGCATTCTGATAAATCTCCTTGGTTACCTCTCTAAAACCTCCGCATCCTTCCTGCAATGGGGCGACCAGAACTGGATGCAAAACTTCAAATGCAGCCTAACCAAAGTCCTATAGAGCTGCATCATGGCTTCCTGACTCTAACACTGAATGCCCCAACCAATGAAGGCAAGCATGCCAAACGCTTTTTTTAAAACCATTATATCTACTTGTGTATCTACTTTTCAAGAGAGCTAGATAGGGCTCTTAAAAATAGCAGAGTCAGGAGATATGGGGAGAAGGCAGGATGGGGGAACTGATTGGGGATAATCAGCCATGATCACATTGAATGGTGATGCTGGCTCGAAGGGCCGAATGGCCTACTCCTGCACCTATTGTCTATTGTTGCCACAGTCAGGAACCAATGGCCCTGGACTCTCTAACTTCATCATCCTTTTCATCTTTGCAGTTGTTTACATTCTTGTTGAGTATACTACCCTCCTCTCTTCGGTTGGAGCGACATTCTTTACTTATTTTAACACTTGGCTGTGGTACTGTAGCCAGAGACCACAGTTATCAGAGTCTACAGAAGAGCCATTCAATCATGGCTGATCTATTTTCCCAATCCCATTCTCCTGCCTTCTCCCCATAACCTTTGATGTCCTTACCAATCAAGAGCCTATCAGTCCCTGCTTTAAAAATGCCCACTGACTTTGCGCCACCACCGACTGTGGAAATGAATTCCACAAATTGAACTCCCCCTGGCTAAAGAAATCCCTCCTCATCACCATTCTAAAGGTACCTCCTTTTATTCTGAGGCTGTGCCCTCTGGTCCTAGACTCTCCCACTGCGGGAAACATCGTCTCCACATCCTCCCCATCTAGACATGCATTCCATTCAAATGCATTTGGTTTCAGATCTTTGGACAACATTTCCTCTTGCAGGAGTTGAACTTATTTCACAGCTTAACAGAGAAGTTCAAAGTCTTCATTAGTATTGGTATGGGTTTGTAATTGCCATGTGTATTGAGGCACAGCGACTACCTAGTCAAACCCTACTGTACATGAGTACAATCACAATAATGCAATAAACAAAGTCAGTGGTACAATCATAGACACGGAAAAGGATTAAACAAAGATTTTTTAAATGACTGATGTCAATAGTCAATAGTCAATAGTCTATTTATTTGTCATTTGGACCCCTGGAGGTCCAAATGAAATGCCGTTTCTGCAGCCATACATTACACACAAATAGCTGTGATGGAAGGCCAAAAAAACTTATCTCTCCACCTAGATGTCAGAGTCAAAGTCAGAGCCCCCGGCTGGCGATGGCGATTGTCCCGCGGCCATTAAAGCCACGCCGGGTGGTGCGAGGTCGCACACCGGGTCTTGGTGTTAAAGACCCCGGCGTGCGCTCGCAGAGTCACGCGGCCATTCCAAGCCGCGC
Organism: Leucoraja erinaceus; assembly: GCF_028641065.1. Lineage (NCBI taxonomy): Eukaryota > Metazoa > Chordata > Chondrichthyes > Rajiformes > Rajidae > Leucoraja > Leucoraja erinaceus. The sequence continues at coordinate 53,651,851 of NC_073386.1, read as the reverse complement.
GGGGCAGTGGTGTTAGGCCCCGCTCCAGGAGCTCTTCGACCCCGCAACTCGGGCGGGAGAAGTCGCCGTTGCAGGAGCCCCGAAAAGCGGTCTCCCTCCAGGGAGCCGCGGGCTCCCGGTGCCGCCGTCCACAGACCTGTCGTTGGAGCCTCCGCATCAGCAGCAGCAGCGGCAGCGCTCCTCCACCGGTCTCGGCCAGCTCCGCGACGGCGAGTCGGAGCACCAGAGTCCCCGGCTTCTTCCTGTTGGAGGCCGCTCCTCGTTGCGGCCCCAACGACAACTGAGACCTGACGAGAAAAGTCAGATGTGCTAATCACATGATGAATTACGGTGAGAGAAGAAAGATTTAATAGGAATCTGAGGGGCAACTTTTTCACACAGTGGATGTAGGGTATACCAGACGAGCTGCCAGAGGAGGGAGTTGGAGTAGGTACTATAATAGCATTTAAAAGATTCTTCGACAGGTACATGGATAGGAGAGGTTTAGTGGGCTATGGGCCAAATGTGGGCAGGTGAGACTTGTTTGGATGGCACATCCTGGTCAGCATGGACAAATTGGCCAAAGGGCCTGTTTCCGTGCTGTAATTATGATTAAATAGTTGTCACAGGAATCATGATCATAAAGAGGATATTTAGAGGGATATAGGCAAATGCAGGGATGAGCGTAGATGGGCACCATAGTCAGTATAGGCCCTTAGGCAAGTTGGGCCTAAGGGCCTACTTCCATGCTGTATGATTCTATGACAAAAAAAAGTGTCTTAACAGCTTTGAACTCTCATAGAACTTGGGTTTTATGTTCTACCGTGGGTGTATGGAACGAGCTGCCGGAGGGGGTAGTTGAGGCAGGTAGTATCGCAATGTTTAAGAAACATTTAGGCAGGTCTGAAGAAAGGTTTTGGCCCAAAATGTTGCCTATTTCCTTCGCTCCATAGAACCAACTGAGTTTCTCCAGCACTTTTGTCTACCTTCGATTTTCCAGCATTTGCAGTTCTTTCTTGAACATTTAGGCAGGTACATGGATAGGACGGGTTTAGAGGGATATGGGCCAAATGCAGGTAAGTGGGACTAGTGTCTATGGGACATGTTGGTCGGCGTGGGCAAGTTGGGTCGAAGCAATTGTTTCCATGCTGTGTGACTCTATGACAGCGGTGAGTTCCAACTCGCATCTCATTCAGCTTTCTCTCAAAAGAAAATTCACTCCCTCAAAATGTGATAATTTGTTCTGCAATTTGCCATCCGACTTGCAGCACTCAATTCATGAAAGAAAAGCCTAAGTGCCTCACAAATAAAATGGCCTAGTTACATGAATATTCTTGTGTCCTTGTGAACCATCTCAAATGTTCTTTATCTTTCACATTGGGACTGGAATGGTCCATAAGTCTGATTTTATTTGTAGTCAGTGGAGTTGCTGCTCATATGTGCCATATTTCCTGGTAATAGATAATACTTCATGCAGAATCACACTATCAGTAAAAGCATTCCCTTTTCAAGAATAAGGCCATCTTGAATAAGAAACAAAAGGCCATCTCAAGGCTCATAATGTTAAGCATCCTCTGTAAGTGTATATGCAATGGTTTCACCAAGGACACCATATCGATGTGAACAGCAAATGTTTTTATATGGTTTATTCAAAAGGTAATTGACAATTAAATGTCAAGAGGAGGTGTAGCTGGAAGGCTATTAATGTTTAAACAAGGAACTGCAGATGCTGCAGAACATATTGGCGAAAACAAGCATAGATTCTGCGACCATTTTGTTGACCACTTGCTCTCGGTCTGTCAAGGTCTGCCAGAGACCCGGATTCGATCCTGACCTTGAGTGCTGCCTGTGCGGAGTTTGTCTGCTCTCCCTTTGACCGCATGGGTTTAATACGGATGCTCCTGTTTCCCCCCTCACTCAATTACAGGTTTGTAGGATAATTGGCTTCTGTAAATTGCCCCCCAGTCTGTAGGATAGAACTAGTATACGAGGTGATCGCTGGTCAACACAGACTAGGGCCTGTTTCCATGCTGTATCTCTAACCTAACTTAAACTGAACTAAACTAAACTAAATTCCCCATTGCATGAGCAAAGGGGAAGAGCGTTTTACTCAAGGTTCCAACATCTGTAGTTCCTTGCGCCTCCATGATTAGTTTCGCTATTTTCAGGGAAGATTCTCACGCTAATTCCTCTTTAATTCCCACAGAGTGTACAGCCACAGAGCCCGATCGAAGCAAATTCAAGAGTGTAGAGGCTCTTGGACGGAGATAAATAGGTTGTGCGGTCTCTCCACTGCTTTACTGAAGAAAACTTCTCAGATCCATTCATAACTTTCAACCAAATAAACTCGGTGCAACCGCACAGAGTTGGCCGAGGTGATGCAATGCAGTAAGCAAGGAAGAGGCAGCAGGGTAATGAAAAGCAGCAATGTAAAGGCTGGATCTATGGATGCCTTGCTTAATTAATCCAGCAGAAACCAGACTCGGAATGGGTGGAAAAGCTGTGAGCTGTCAGAGGGAGTGGTGCGATCAGAAATAATTAGCTGAGGGAAGACAGTGAGCAAAGAGAAGCCTCGAGGGAAGTAACAGCAATGAGAACTGAAGGGGAATCACAAGCGTTCAACTTTGATTTGCCTTCACAATATATCTACCAACTGCAAGCTTCAGTGAGCCGAAATGCTTGAGGTGTCACAAAGATAGACAGTGGCAGTAATGGCAGGTTAAAAGACAGGTTAAGAATAGCCTCAGGAGAGATAGCAGCAAGCGACAAGAGGTAGAAACATTGGCATGTCAAATTTAAATTTTAATATTTGTGTCGCTTTATAAGGCCATGAGCAGTGACAGGGATTGTGCAAGTGTCGGAGCGTTATATAAGTTCAGCTTCCTGGTGATATCAGAGGATAAGGTGGTGACATATGACATGTTTTTGTCACTTTGGGAGCTTCAAGAAAATGTAAAAAGATTTGACTTGGGTAAGTTAGAAACCGACTGATAATGCAATAATGCGTTTTGGCTTTCTTCCATCAGCTGTCTGCTTTGTTTAATTGTCTGACAGGGATTTTATGACTTTACTGCTGGTGTGGCTGATAACTTTATATCCTCCTCTCTGTGATTTATCGGTTTTGATTGCACTATCAAATAGTGTAATTCACGAGTATCATAAGTTGAAAAATAATAAAGACATCTCATAATGGCACAGCATTTAAGACACAGGCATGATTTCCAAACTACAGGTAAGTAGTGGGTGTGTGTGTGTGCGTGTGTGTGAAGAAAATACAGATGCTGGTTAACAGCGAAGATAGACACAAAATGCTGGAGCAACTCGACGGGACTGGCAGCAACTCTGGGGAGAAGGAGTAGGCAACATTTCAGGTCATACATATATAATGCCTTTCACAGAATCATTGTGTCATATGGGCCAAACGCAGTCAGGTGGGATGGGGAACCTCATTGAAACTTACCAAATATTGAAAGGCCTGGATAGTGTGGATGTGGAGAGGGTGTTTCCACTAGTGGGAGAGTCTAGGACCAGAGGGCATAGCCTCAGAATAAAAGAATGTACTTTTGGAAAGGAGACGAGCAGGAATTTCTTTAATCAGAGGGTGGTGAATCCATAGAATTTATTGCCACAGAGGCCAAATCAGTGGGTATTTAAGTGGATACTGACATATTTTTGATGAGTATCAAGGGTTATGGGGAGAAGGCAGGAGAAAGAGGTTGAGAGGGAAAGATAGATCAGCTATGATTGAATGGCAGAGTAGAACTGATGGGCTAAATGGCCTACTTTTGCTCCTATGACTTATAAACTTGTGAACTATGATGCTGTGATATTTTCTTCAATGTGAAGACTTCTCACCACCAATACTTCATTCTGCATTTGATTTCCGTGGCACGTTAAATTATTTTAATTCAACTCATCGTCGTAGAAACATACTTCTTGCCCTGTTCTAGTCAGGAGCAGAGGGGGATAATTATGTTTTTTCAGTAGATTTAACATATGTCAGTATCCATACAAAATGTAGTGGGCACAAGACTACTCCACAGACCAGGCAGCATCTGTGGAGTGAATGGATGGATGTTGCTTCGAGAACTGTCCCGACCTGACATGTTGCCTATCTATTTTCTCCAGAGATGCTGCCTGGCCCATTGAGTTATTCCAGCATTCTGGATCTCTTGTTGGTATAAAGCACCATCTGCAGTTCCTTTTTATTACAGAGGCAATGTTTCCGGTCGGGACCTTCTTCAGACTCCAAAGAAGGTTCCTAACCCGAAATATTATCTGTCTATTCCCTCTGCAGATGCTACCTGACCCACTGAGTTCCTCCAGCACTTTGTGTTTTGATCATAAATTTGGCATCTGCAGTTTCTTGTGTCTTCAAAGTATTAGAGGAACTCAGCGGACCAGGCAGCATCTATAGAGGAAGGACACAGCAATATTTTGGAGAATTTTTGCTTGCAGCCCGACTAGCAGTTTGTCTTTTGCTCTCAAGGTTCCAGACAGGCCCTTCAGCCCACTGAGTCTGCGCCGACCAGCGATCACCCCATACACTGGCGCTAGGGACAACATACAATTTTACCCACGCCAATTATACTACGAACCTGTACGTCTTTAGGATGTGGGAGAAAACTAGAGCACCCGGAGAAAACCCACACGTTCGTAGGGTGTAACGGGTATAGCTTGGACCCAATAGCAGCACAGAATCAGGCAGGTATAATTGGTAATGAACCTTATTGCGATACTATAACACAGAGTAGTAACACAGGAATGGGTACACCGTACTCACACAGAGGCTCAGGATTGAGCGAGGGTTCCAAAGAGGGGCAGGCAGGAGACGTAGTCGGGGTAGCGGAAGGTCCGGTAACCAGGCGATCCAACACACCATGCAAACAAACCAGTGAGGGACAGATGAAAGGAGAGTTGAAGCCAGGCAGGAAGTCGAGGAGCCGTTGCAGGGATACACCAAACAGCCCAGGAGAGAGGCAGACAGAAACCAGGAGGTCGGGGACAGAAGGCTGAGGTGCTATCCGGGAAGACGACAGGACGGAATGGTCAGGGGCAGGCAGGTTCGAATCCGTGTAGGCAGTCGGGAAATTGCTGGAGAGAATGTTGAGAACAATCTGGCACTGTGTGAACGGTGAGGAGAGTCTATATACCTGGTTAATAGGTAATCAGAGGCAACTGAGTGCAACAGGTGAGGAGAGTTAGGCTGATGAGAGGGGAGTGGCAGGCAGGCAGGTGAGGAGAAGGAGGGACCGGTGGAAAAGTACTGGGAGGTGAAATGGATGAGAATGAGGAGAGGGCAGACCGTGACATAGGGAGAATGTGCAAACTTCGTACAGACAGCGGCCAGAGACAGGATCGAAACCGGGTCTCTGGCTCCCTGGCGCTGCGAGGCAGCAGCCCTACCGCTGTGCCGCTGTGCCACCTAGTCTCACTATTGATTTTCACCTTGCACAAACTAGGCAGCAAATCCCCTGAATGTATTGCAAAAAACTAAGTTGATTGACATAAATTTTTCCAGACCCTATCGCACAGTGAACCGATTTTGGTATCGTAGGTGCATTATTTCTCACTAATTCTTCTTGCGGTCACAACAAAAAATATTGATCACGGGTCAATACCTCATCCAGAATGAAATGCACTGAATAAATGTCGAAATGAAAAATGTAACCTTTGTGGGGCCAAACACAAAATCTCCAAGATATTGTATACACTACATTAAGTTACACTGGCACAGAGTAATCAAGTGTAACGATTGACGGCATGATGGTTGTTGGGAGGAAGTTGGAAAAATAAACTTTATTCACGGCACAATGGTGCAGGGGTAGTGCTGCTGCCTCACAGCGCCAGAGACCCACGTTAGATCCTGACTACGGGTGCTGTCTGTACGGAGTTTTTACGCTCTCCCTATGACCACTTGGGGTTCCCCCGGGTGCTCCGGTTTCCTCCCACACTCCAAAGATGTACAGGTTTGTAGGTTAATTGGCTTCTGTAAATTGCCCCTAGTGTGTAGGTTGGAACTAATGTATTAGTTTAGTTTAGTTTAGTTTAGTTTAGTTTAGAGATACAGCGCGGAATCAGGCCTTACGGCCCACCGGGTCCATGCCGACCAGCGATCCCCGTACATTAACACTATCCTACACACACTAGGGACAATTTTTACATTTACCAAGCTAATTAACCTACAAACTTGTACATCTTTGGCATGTGGGAGGAAACTGAAGATCTCAGAGAAAATCCATGCAAGTACACGGGGAGAACGTACAAACTCCGTACAGACAGAACCCGTAATCGGGATCGAACCCGGGTCTCTGACGCTGCATTCGCTGTAAGGCAGCAACTCTACCGCTGCGCCACCGTGACCGCCCACGATATGGGTGATCATTGGTCGGTGCCGACACAGTGGGCCAAAGGGCCTGTTTCCACAGTGTATCTCTAAACTGTAGCAATAGGAATCTAAAGATGGTTGTTCAGAGTGTATTCAGAGGGTCTCAGGAATCAGTGGAGATGGTGCATTTCTTCAGTGGTTTGGGAATGTCTTTGAACCTATTCCTTGTCTGCCTGATAATCTCTTCTCATAGAGTTAGGATTAGTGTGTCTACTCTATCTTGAGTTCAAGTTAAGAATGTTCAAATGTCATATGTACCGTCAACAGAACTATGAAATTCTTACTTGTAGCAATACAGCAGGGTTGTAAGCACAGCACCTCACAGATCATTTATAATAAACATCCACTAAATTAATAACGCCAATACTAGTGCCAAAAAACAGAAGTCTCTAGCGCAACCAAAGAAGGTTCACAGTTCTCAGCTGAGGTTAGTTTTGGGCAGTGTTCAAGAGTCTGATAGTTGTTGCGAAGAAGCTATTCTTCAACATGGTGGGTCACGATTTTCAGTCTCCTATATCTTTTCCCCGATGGGAGCAGCGAGATGTGAGCGTGGCCAGGGTGGTGCGGTTCATAAGCTCATAAGAGTAGAATTAGGTCATTCGGCCCATCAAGGCTACTCTGCCATCCAATCATACCTGATCTATATCTCCCTCATAACTCCATTCTCCTGCCTTCTCCATTCTCCCCATAACTTCTGACAACTGGACTAATCAAAACTCTTGCACTAGTGGAAACATCCTCTCCACATCCACTCTATCCAAAACTTTCACTATTCTGTATGTTTCGATGAGGTTCCCCCCTCATTCTTTTAAACTCCAGTGAATACAGGCCCAGTGCCAACAAATGCTCATCAAATGTTAACCAACATTCATGGGATCATTCTTGTAAACCTCCTCTGGACGCTCTTCCAGAGCCAGTACATCCTTCCTCTGAAGAAGGGTCTTGACCCGAAACGTCACCCATTCCTTCTCTCCGGAGATGCTGCCTCACCCGCTAAATTACTCCAGCATTTTGTGTATACATCCTTCCTCAGATATGGTGTCCATAATTGCTCACAATATTCCAAATGCGGCCTGACCAGCGCCTTATAGAGCCTCAGAATTACATCCCTGTTTTTGTACACAAGCCCTCTCAAAATAAATGCTAACATTGCGTTTGCTTTCTTTACTACTGATTCGACTTGCAGATTTAAATGGACTTTAATTTACAGCAATTGGACACTAAATTCCTTCCATTTGGCCTATAAATTAATGTAAATGAGATTTAAAAATCATGTTTTATTGTGAATTATTTGTGAATATTATTTGGACACTTAGGCTATTTAAAAATGTTAATCATTTATTAAGAAATGGATAGTTGTTTAGATCTAGTAATTGAAGTTTGAAATTAGCTACAATTGGGTAACTAACTAATTTTACTTCGGAGTCACGTGAGTGACTCGTGAAGAAGCCCGCTCAGGGCGCAGGCGCGGCATTACGCCCAGCAGTGCAACAGCGGCGGCAGCTGGAGTCAGGCTCTCCAGCTGCACTTTAAAACGGACCGTCAGGTAAGTGGACGGTGCGTTGGGAACCGGAGAGAGTTGGCGTTAGTGTTTTTTGCAGAGCAAAATGTCCCAACGCAGGAAGCTCTCTCAGAAAACTGCCCGTGCTCTAACTCCACCGGAGGAGCCTATTCCAGCGGGGCAGCAACCGGCGGTAGTACCGCTTGAGGAGCGGTTTGCAATTCCCGAGACCGAGCCGGTCCCAGTCACGCCAGAGCCTACACGGCGGGCTGGGAAAGCAACCCGGAAAACTAATCGGCCGGTCGACTCCGACTCGTCGGAGGGGGAAATGTCCTCCCCAAAACGGAGGAGAGACAACCGCCTGAGTTGCATTCAGCAGCTCTTGGAGGGGATGGTCTACCGAGAACAGCAGCGCTCTCGGGCAGACAGGACAGGCGCCTCCTCCATAGTGTCGAGTCCAGCACTTCCCTTTGCAACCTCAGACCTAGAACTGGAGGCTAGCATTGGTGACCAGGGCAGGGCTGGTCTGGAAAAGGGGCAGGCGGAAGGAATCGGGAGTGTGCAGGGTGTGCAGGAAGAACAGCTGCTGGGTGTTGTGGATCGTTTTGTTGCTACCCCACGGGTTGGAGCACCTTTGGAGCCGAGGATGGCGGCTAGTATAAATCACCTGTCGAACAAGCCTCTTCAGGAGAAGGTGCTCGCCCAAGTGCTGGAGGAGCACACAGCACCAGACAACTGCGAGGCTCTTAAGGTTAAGAGTCTCAACAGTCAAATCTCGGAAAATGTGGGGGCACAAGAGGTAAAACTCCAGCGGATACTTCGCCTCCTCACGTCGGCCATCACAGCCTATGCTCGTTGCGTGCAGACTACGGAGATTAGTACACACCAGCAGGATGTGCTGGCGTTGATGTGTACAACTCAGTTTGAGTTGAACAACCTTCGGAGGGAAAACATCAGACCTGCCCTCAACCCAAAGTTTGCCGGCTTGTGCAAAATTCCATCTATGGAATCCGATTCGTTATTATTTGGAAACGACCTCAATAAACAGCTCAAGGATATGGAGGAGGCATCCAAAACCTTCAGCCTCATGAGGGCAGGCCCAGCGACAAGCAAACCGAGAACATTTCTCACACCTAGGCGGCAGCACACCACTGCATCCACCAGTCGGCGTCCGGAACATGGGACTGGTGAAAGCTTGGGGCCGCACTATCCCCAAAGACCTTTTTTAGGTCAGGGCCCGCCGCGGACCCCCTGGAAAATGCGCCTCCCCCCAACATCGCCAGCACGTCGACAAGGGAAAGCACTACGGAAGAAGAAATCACAAAGCCGGCAATAACCATGGAGGTAGGTGGATCTGGTTCCTACCAGCATACAGAGAATAAGGGTGCCTTACTAACAGGGGGAAGGTTACACTTGTTTAAAGAAGCATGGGCATTGATCACTAATGATAAATATATACTCAATAGCATTGGAGGGTATAAAATTGAATTTATTTCAAAAATACCGCAAGACTATTCACTAAAATATTAAAACCAGCCATGGCAACGTTAAGGAAACTTAATCATATAGTCATGGCATATTTGGACGACATCCTCATAGTTGGGAAAACTATGGAATTGGCTGTAGCAGCAGTATTAGCTACTAAACAGCTCCTAGAAGCTCTAGGGTTCGTCTTACATCCAGATAAATCCAAGTTAAATCCATCCACGATAATGGACTACCTGGGTTTCACAATTAACTCAGTCCAAATGACTATTACCCTGCCAAGGGAAAAGATGATTGCATTAGTACAATCATGCAATAACTTAAAGATTAACAAAAAACCAACTATTCGACAAGTGGCAGCAGTAATTGGGAAAATGGTAGCAGCATTTCCAGCTATCCAATTTGGACCTTTGCACTATCAAAATTTGCAAAGAGCAAAGGTAAAGGCACTAAAACAACATAAAGGTCATTATGACCGAGTCATGAGTTCACCCCCTGAAGCAATATCAGAGCTACAGTGGTGGATACAAAAACAGCCACAGTAGCCAATGTTCTCGAGTTCCTGGCCTACTTACATCATCATGAGGATATGAGCTACAGTGCCATCAACACGGCACGTAGTGCCCTCTCCAACTACCTCAAACCTGCAGGACATCAGCCCATGGGGTTCCATCCGCTGGTGGTCAAACTGATGAGGGGCATATATAACATTAAGCCCCCCAAGCCTAGATATACTCAAATTTGGGACATCAGTATTGTGCTCACATACCTTCGGGACAGACCACCAGCAAGATCCCTCAGCCTTGAGCAATTGACATTAAAAACGCTCATGCTTATGGCACTAGTATCTGCACAGAGAGTCCAGTCATTGCATAAACTTCGACTGGACAACATGGAAACAACGTCAGACCAGGTAACCTTCACTATACAAGGTCTGATAAAACAAAGCAGGCCAGGAACATCCAACACGCTAGTGGTATTCCGGGCCTACCCGCCAGAGCCACGATTGTGTGTGGTGACCCACATCAAAATTTATATTGACACAACCCATAATATCCGAGGAAGTGAAAGAGCCTTATGGGTCAGCCACAAAAAACCACATGGCAGGGTAACGAGCCAGACCATTTCAAGATGGTTAAAACAGGTATTGGAAGCTGCTGGAATAGACATTAATGTATATAAATCTCATTCCACCAGGGCAGCATCCACATCAACGGCAGCAAGGATGAATGTGCCTATTGACCTTATCCTAAACAAAGCAGGATGGTCGAGGGAATCCACATTCCGGACGTTCTATGACAAGCCTTTGGTGAAGCCTGATTTATTTGCAGCAAGAATATTAAAACTGCAAATATTTAATTTAAAGCCCGGGGGAGCTATTTGTTTTTGTTATTGTTAATAAATACCGTTTTGTTTTGAAAACAGATTCATTGGTTGATTACAATAACATTTCCTTCCTCAAGAGCTTTCGGCAGTGAGTGAGTAAAACTGTTACACGGTTTGAAATCCCAGAGCTTTGAAATCTTCACGAAGTCACTCACGTGACTCCGAAGTAAAATAGTAAGATTAAACGAGAACTTACCAGTTTGAAGTTTGATCTGTATTTTATGAGGAGTTACGATGAGGGATTACGTGCCCTCCGCTCCCACCCTCATTACATGGATCAAACTGATAATTGATGTCTCTTTATTCTTCACTATGTTACTTCAAATACGTGTGTCTGTCTGTGATTCCACACCGCTGCTTGGAAGCATGCCGCGCCTGCGCCCTGAGCGAGCTTCTTCACGTAATCCCTCATCGTAACTCCTCATAAAATACAGATCAAACTTCAAACTGGTAAGTTCTCGTTTAATCTTACTATTATATGCTTTAATTTCAGGTCATCCAAGTAAGATTATTTTATATTTGTTTCAGAATGCTTCAGTCTATGATAACTGAAAATTTCATTCAGTTCTCTTAATTTTTAAGAAGGTTATGGGCTTTTGACTGTCCTCGATCACAGCTTTTTTGTTATGTCCATAGAAAATCAATAGGGAACAAGATGCTAATTTCCGAGTATGAAAATGGCCATAACTTTTTTATTAAGTTGGCGAACCAGGCCTGCCTAGCAGACTGTATCTGTGTAGGACCTCAGTGTCGGACTTGAAAGGGAAGCTCTCCCCCTCACCTTGTTCACCTACGTAGGCACAGAACTACAAACTATTGGCAATAAGGTATTCAGAAACACTACAGTTTATTATTAATGTCACTCATACTGATGTGCTGTGAAAACCTTTTTGGTAGCGTGCTGTCCAGTCAGCAGAAAGATTATATATGCTGACGATCAAGCCGTCCGCAGAGGACAGATACAAGATACAGTGTACAGATAAAAGATAAAGGAAATGACATTTCATGCAAGATAAAGTCCAATTAAACATAGTCCGAGGGTCACCAAAGAGGTAGTTGGGAGGTCAGGACCGCTCTCCAGTTGGTGGTAGGATGGTTCAGTTGCCTGAAACTGTCCCTGAATCTGGAGGTATGTGTTTTCAGGGACAGCTTCTTCCCAGCCAGTGATCAGGCAACTAACCTCCAAGCTGCAGAGTTGGTGCCAGGCAGAAGAGGGCTCGGCCCGAGCCGGATGCCTGCCTCTTTTCCGGGGGTACGTCCATGCCCGGGTGGCGTTGGAGAGGGACTACGTACGCGCTGTCCACGGGCACCGCTGGGCACCGCGGGGGGTTGATTGAATCCTTGACAAGGATTGAAACATAGTTGTATAGTAATTTATTTAGTATATTTGTTTGTCTTGTATTATAGTGGTGGGTTCTGTTTTGTTTTATTGTATTGTAAATATTATTTTTAATAATTGAATACATTTTTGATTAAAAAAAAGCTGCAGTTGATTCAACGATATATGCTTGAGTCCCAGGGGAGTGAATATTTAATTGAATATATTAATTAAGTATTCAATTAATTAAATACACTTGGAATAGACTCGTTAATAATGAAACTCTCAATTGTCATAAAAACTATACGTGTCCACTAGCATCCTCCAGGGGAGTCACTGACTCATACGGCATGGAAACAGGCCCTTCGGCCCAACTTGCCCATGCTGACCAACATGCCCCATCTACAATAGTCCCATCTGTCTGTGTATGACCACTATCCCTCTAAACCTTTTCTATCCATGTACCTGTCCAAATGTTAAACATTGCGATAGTCCCAGCCTCAATTGCCTCCTCCAGCAGCTCGTTCCATACACCCACCACCCTTTGTGTGAAAATGTTACCCCTCAGGTTCCAATTAAATGTTCATGCTAGTTCTGTTATCCCACTTTCCCATCCATTTCCCACATATTATGCGGATTTTTGCGGAGGTCAATTAACCTACAAACCCACAGGTCTTTGGGATGTGTGAGGAAACCAGAGTTTAGTTTAGAGATACAGCATAGAAACAGGCCCTTCAGCGCACCAAGTTGAAGCCGACCAGTGATCACCTGTCCACACACAAGTTCTATGTAAACCCATTTTCGCCTCCACTCCCTACACACTGAGGACAATTTTGCGGAGGCCAATTAACCTGCAAATCCGCACGCCTGTGGGATGTGGGAGGAAACCAGAGCAGGCGGGGGAAACCCACACGGTCACAGTGAGAACGTGCAAACTCCACACAGACAGGTCAGGATTGAACCCAGGTCTCTGGCGCTGTAGGCAGTAACTCTACCAGCTTATAAATAGGAAATCTACTGCGATAAGCTACATAAACCTTTGCAATTTGATCAAGATCTATTTGAAGTAAATAACACGATGAGTGAATCTTAAGAATTACGTTGATAAGATTAAGAGAGTATTGCCGGGAGTGGTGGTGGAGGCAGATGCGATTGCGGCATTTATGGGGCTTTTGGAAAAGCAATGGATAGGCAGGGAATGGATCACGTGCAGGAAGGGATTAGTTATCTTAGATTCACGTTTGGCACAGACATTGTGGGCTGAAGAGCCTCTACTGTTCTATGTTGTCTGTTCTAAGAGAGCAAAAATTAATTCGCTCTGTAATATCTGCCTGCAGCGACTTTTGCTGAAACACGTGATCAAGTAATGCTGAGAAGAATATCACATCACCCCAGAAACAGACAAATGAATAGTTTGCAATCGTGTCACAAAGCAAGTTGCTGAGGGTTTAATTTTTCTCCCTGAAAAATAAATCAGTTCATCACTTAGGCAGGACCGCACAACAATGATCTCAAGGGACGACTTTGACCCCCTTAAACCAGGTGCCGGTTTAGTTTAGAGACACAGCATGGAAACAGACCCTTCGGCCCACAGAGTCCTCGTCGGCCATCGATCAGCCGTTCATGCTGGTTCTATGTTATCCCACTTTCCCATCCACTCCTTACACACTGGGGGCAATTTACAGAAGGTCAAATAACCTACAAACCCGCATGTCTTTGGGGTGTGGGATGATACCGGAGCACCCGGAATAAATCCCCGCGGTCACGGGGAGAACGTGCAAACTCCACACAGACAGCGCTCGAGGTCGAGTAGCTCGGTGGAGTTGCTGCCTTACAGCGCCAGAGACCCGGCTCTTTACCGAGTTTGCATGTTCTCCCTGTGACCGTGTGAATTCTATCCAGATGCTCTGGATTCCTCCCACATCCCAAAGCGGGTTTGCAGGTTAATTGCCCCTAGTGTGAAGGGAGTGGATGCGATAATGGAATAACAAAGAACTAATGTGAACGGGTGATCACTGGTCGGCGTGGATCGGTGTGCCGAAGAGCTTGTTGCTCGGCTGTATCACTGAACTAAACCACCTTAAGCCAAATGTCATTCATAAATATTATCTTGGTTGGCACGGATGAGTTGGCCTGAAGGGCCTGTTTCGGTGCTGTATGTCTCAATACTGTGGCGCTCCTGAAGTGACTCAGACACAGTCCGTGACAGACAGCGGCATGGGGAAGTCTACCTCACTTTCACTCAGCAAGCTGCTGGCTGGCTTGAATGAATAAAGTGGAGTCAATCTCTTTCTATAAAGAGGTCAGAGCCCTCTTTTAAACAAGCTGTTACCTCCAGCGCCCGACTGGGAGAAAACTAATCATGTCCCTGACAGTCGACACGCATTTTATCTTTGCACCCTGCTGTGTTCACCATTGGCTGTGGACTTTCAACATTAGATGAGGAACTACAAATCTATGCTTGGCAAAACCCGACTATTTACAGTCATGTATAAAGTATACAAAGTTACGAGGGGCATGGATAGGGTAGACCTGGGTAGAGTGGATGTGGAGAGGATGTTTCCACTCGTGGGAGAGTCTAGGACCAGAGGTCATGGCCTTAGAATTAAAGGACGTTCCTTTAAGAGGGAGATGAGGAGGAATTTATTTTGTCAGAGGGTGGTGAATCTGTGGAATTCATTGCCACAGAAGGCTGTCAATGGATATTTTTAAGGTGGAGATTGACAGATTCCTGATTAGTACGGGTGTCAGGGGTTATGGGGAGAAGGCAGGAGAATGGGGTTAGGAGGGAAAGATAGATCAGCTTTGATTCAATGGCAGAGTAGACTTGATGGGCCAAATGACCTAATTCTGCTCCTATCACTTGTGAACATAGACAGTCGGAACATTTTTCCAAGGATGTCAGAACCCTTTTCCAAGGATGGAAAAACCAAATACTAGAGGGCATAGCTTTGAGGAGAGAGGGGCAAAGTTTAAAGGAGATGTGTGGGGCAAATTGTTTTACACAGAGGGTGGTGGGTACCTGGAATGTGCAGTCAGGGGTGGTGGAGGAGGCAGGTATGGCAGGTATTGAAGACATTTGTATAGGTACATGGATATGCAGGGACAAGAGGCATATGGATTATGTGCAGGCAGATGAGAGTTGGTATTGGCATCATATTCAGCAGAACCAAATTACACAAGATAAAAAGAGGTTGGCTAGTGTGTGAAGTTACTGCATTGATCTTCACTGATCATAAAGTAATTATTGGAATATTGATTGTTATATGTCATTCTGCAAATAATCTTCCCCTCCGAACAAATTCATGGAAATGAATACCATAGAACATAGAAGAGTACAGTGCAGGAACAGGCCCTTTGATTACAATGTCTGTGCCGAACATGATACAACTGACATTGATCTCATCTGCCTGTACACGATCCATATTCCTCTGTTCCCGGTACTTCCATGTGCCTATCTAAAAGCCTCTTAAACAACTCTTATCCTACCTGCCTCCACCACCACCCCTGGCAACATGTTTCAGGCTGCCACCAGACTCTGTGTAAAAACTTGCCCCCCATTAAACTTTCCCCCTCACCTTATAGGAATGCCTTCTAGTTTTGCACATTTCCACCCTTGGGAAAAGGTTCTGACTGTCTACCCTATCCATGCCTCTCATAATGATATATACTTCTATCAGATCTCCCCGCCACCTCCAAATATTCCAGAGTAAACAAGCTCAATCCAGCCTCGCCTAACAGGTGAAACCTTCTAATTCAGGAACATTTCTGGTAAGGACATTTCCGCACCTTCTCCACATCCTTCCTGTAATGGGGCGACCAGAACTGCACAATGTATTCCAAATGACTTTAGACTTTAGAGACACAGGCCCTTCGGCCCACCGAGTCCGTGCCGACCCACGATCACCCCGTACGCCAGCACTGCCCACACTAGGGACAATTTACTTTTTTTACCAAAGCCAATTAACATACAATCTTGCACGTCTTTGAAGTGTGGGAGGAAACCGGAGCACCTGGAGTAAATGGATGCAGTCCGGATGGGGAACGTACAAACTCCGTACAGACAGCGGCAGTAACCAGGATCAAACCCGGGTCTCTGGTGCTGTAACGCAATAACTCTACCGCTGCACCACTGTGCCACCCCACAGGGACAAATGGCATGGTCATTTTTCTAAGCACCATGTCATGGAGAGCTTGTCACTCTAACTCCTGCTCCGAGGTAACAGCAGTGTAAAGGCAGCACTGTAAGGCAGCAACAGGTAGAGTTGCTGCCTTACAGTGCCAGAGACCCTGGTTTGATCCTGACTACGGGTGCTGCCTGTCCGGATTTGTATATTCTCCCTGTGACAGCATGGGTTTTCCCTCACACACTCCAAAGACATACAGGTTTGGAGTTTAATTGGCTTCAGTAAAATTGAAACTTGTCCCTAGTGTGTGTAAGATAGAGCTAGTGTATGGGGTGATCACTGGTCGGGGCAGACTTGGTGGGCCGAAGGGCCTGTTTCCGCACGGTATTTCTAAAGTCTAAAGAAACTTGAATCATCACACTTCCAGCTGGTGGGACCTCCTTCAGTGAAGACTCATCACTTGCTCACTCGAAGGAGAAGCTTCAACTCAGCTGCGGGAGCAGGCTTGATGGAGCGTACATTGACGTGCCTCTTGGTACCTCACCATGACTCCTCCAAATAGTTCCTCAGCTGTCAGAACCCACCGATGTAAAATAAAACAGACAGCAGGCCATGCTGTGGTTGTCTCCAGCTCTGCTCATGCTTGATGTGCCAAACAAAAGCTTCAGTAAGTCCTTGTCAAAATAACATCATCTCGCAACGACGGCAACTCAAGACAAAAGCAAAGTAGAAAATATGTACATGATATTTTGAGCACTTTAATTTTAATGAGATCAACTTCCTTAAAACTCAGCACCAAGAACTAAGCATTACACTTCCAGCTGCCAAAGCAGAATTATCTTTTGATTCCAGAAAAGTAAAGCTCAAATTAACTAGTTTTCTTTGGGGTGTTTTTAGTTTAAGGCTTCTATCTGGGGTGGCACAGTGGTAGAGTTGCTGCCTCATGGCGACCGAGACCTGGGTTCGATCCTGACTACAGGTGCTGTCTGTACGGAGTTTGCACGTTCTTCCTGTGACAGCGTGCGTTTTCTCTGGATGGTCCAGTTTCCTCCCATCAAAGACATATAGGTTTGTAAGTTAATTAGCATTGGTAGAATTGTAAATTGTTTCTAGTGTGCAGGGTAGAGCTAGGCCGGGGCGATCGCTGGTTGGCGGGGACTCGGTGGGCCATGTGAAGGGCCCTCCTTCTGAATAAAAGATAGAGGTGGCGGGTGGGGGAAAGGCCAGAGCAAACCATGGCCAGTCGGCTGAAGAATGCCCCGACCTGAAACGTCACCTATTCCTTTTATCCAGAGATGTGGCCTGTCCTGCTGAGCTTCTCCAGCACTTGGTGTCTATCCAAAAGGTAACCTGTTCCTTTTCCAAATATCAAAAAATGCAGCACGCACAGATTTCCAGCACATCTTATGTATTCAGAATAAAATTAGCTGTATTTTGCACTGCCTCTAATTATCCCCTGGGTATTAGAAAGTGTGTAGGAAGGAAATGTAGATGCTGGTTTAAACCAAAGATAGACACAAAATGCTGGAGTAACTCAGCGGGACAGAGAGCATCCCTGCAGAAAAGGAATAGGTGATGTTTTGAGTCGAGACCTTTCTTCAGACTCTACTTCCGTATTAGAAAGTAATTAGAAAGAAAATAATCCAGTGGTAGAAGTGATAGTTAATGCGTATCATCAAAAAACATCAAGGATTATTTCTAAACTTTATCATAGTTTAATGGAATGTCAAGCTAAAACTACATTTTATGTAACATTTAAGTTGGAAAAGGAATTGAACCACAATCTCAGAAGAAGAATGGCATCATATGTGTGTAACACTACAGACATCCACTCATACACAAAAATGGAGAGAATTTAATTGGAAACTTTTGATTTGTTTCTTTATTACGCCTAACATAAAAAGCAAACAAATTCTAAGGCAGCAAACATGCTGGAGGCATTGTGGCCAAACAGACGCAAATCATGCACATTACTTCTGGAGTCGCCCAAAAATAGAACCATTTGGGGACAGAGTGAATTCAGTATTAAAGGAGGTATTAGGATATATAGTCTCCAAGAAGTGTTCCATTTTATACCTGGGTAATATAACTGCAGTGGTGCTGAAGGAAGATCATTACTTGGTTAAAATCCTATCAGCTGGCAGAAAGGCCATTACAAGAAGCTGGCTTGCAGCGGACACACCCAGACTTAGACAATGGTTAGACATAGTACAGGAAATATTTGTCATGGAGAAAATGGCAGATTCTCTCAGAGTGAGCGAAGAAGAGTTTAACAGAAAATGGGAAAAATGGATTAGGTAAAGAAATAGACATCAACACTGTATCATTTTGTTGACAATAATGTAAGTTATTGGAAACATTTTTAATAAGAAAATAGTTCTGTATACGGCATCATTAATTGTAAACTGAGCCCCCCGCTGTTATATTTGTGTTTTTTTTGCGTATGCATAAAAGCAAAAGCAGCAGCGGTAGCGGAGACCCGACTCGGCCTCGAAGCTGTGGCGGAGGCGGCGGAGACCTGACTCGGAGGCCCCAAAGCCGTGGCGAGGCAGCGACCACCCGCGGAGTTTGAACCGTCGCCTCGGCGCAGAGGGAGAACAAAGAGGGAAGAGCCAGAGACTTTAAGATTTTGCCTTCCACCACAGTGAGGAGGTGTTTGGTGAACTCACTGTGGTGGATGTTAAATTTGTGTTGACTATGTGTTTTTGTCATTTTTTTAAATTATATGTATGACTGCAGGGAAACAAAATTTTGTTCAGACCGAAAAGGTCTGAATGACAATAAACAAAACGAACTTGAACTTGAACTTGGACTGTGGGCAAAAAAAAAAAAAAAAAAAAGAAAGTAATGTCCAGGTCAGCGATGAGGGGGATCTGTTCATCAGAGGGGGGGGGAGGGGGGGGGGGGGGGGGGGAGGGGGGGGGGGGGGTCTGTTCCAACCTGCAGTCATCCTTTAGAAATGTGCACATCTAGTGGAGAATAGAAATTGGCTTGTGACCACCTTGGCATATTTCTCTTTGTATCCTTGGCAGCCGACTGTGGAAGAAAACGCACTCCTGCTACCAAGTAGTTTATTTGAACAGAATAGAGTTACTCGCTGTGAAGAGAGAGTTCTCCGACTAACTGTGCTTCTACCGAGTATCCTTTATAATTCAGTAGTGCATCCCTCAGGATTTCATCTCACGATACATCAATGTTGGGAGCAAAAGTAAAAGAGTTGATACCGTATTGATTTTGTGTCATTAGATCTGGCTTCCACATAGGTTGGAACATTTACTATAACTAGACATTAGGATTTAGACATTTCTCAGTTCAAGCTTCCAATCCTTTCCATTAGAGTCCAAATTTATTGGTGTAAGGATACAAAGGTGTAACAAGCTAACGATAAAACCAGACAGCTACTTTACTCAAACAATCAAGGCCTATTTAGAGGGACGACATCATTTTATTTTCCTGTTCTCTGCAGCCCTCACTTGCAAGGTATATGATGCTTGAATTCACCACACAAGGTCCTGACATGGATGGATAGGAATTAACTCATGGTAGAAACTCAGGCAAATAAATAGGACCACAAGACATAGGAGCAGAATTTGGCCATTCAGCCCATCGAGTCTGTTCTGCTATTCTGGTATGGCTGATCTATTTTTCCCTCTCAACCCCATTCTCTTGCCTTCTCCCCATAATCCTTGATGCCCCTACTAATCAAGAACCTAGCAATCTCTTCTTTAAAAACACCCATTGACTTGTCCTTCACAGCCGTCTGCAGCAATGAATTCCACAGATTTACCATCCACTGGCTAAAGAAATTGCTCCTCATCTCCATTCTGAACATATGCCCTTTTATTCCAAGGCTGTGCCCTCCAGTCCTAGACTCTCCCACTAGTGAAAACATCCTCTCCACATCTACTCTACCCAGGTCTGAAGGTATTTTAGTCTGAAGGGGGGGGCTCTTCACTCTGCCCAGGCCCTTCATGCCAGACACCCAAATCCTCACAATGCTGATGTTTTAAACAAATATAGCAATACTTTGCGGTTCCCCTTCCGTGGAAACCGCCGCCAATTTCCACTTTTCTTTTCAAAAAAATGTTAGTTATGACTTTGTTACGACAGTCAAGGGGAGAGGTGTTCTGTGCTGTGTTTATATTGATGCTTATG
Organism: Leucoraja erinaceus; assembly: GCF_028641065.1. Lineage (NCBI taxonomy): Eukaryota > Metazoa > Chordata > Chondrichthyes > Rajiformes > Rajidae > Leucoraja > Leucoraja erinaceus. The sequence continues at coordinate 53,631,512 of NC_073386.1, read as the reverse complement.
CATATTTAAGATAAATCTATTCCACGTACATACTGAGCAACATCAAAAGCAGATGTACACTATTCATCACCCCTTTGGAGGCAATTAAAGACAAGGTCCCGACCCAAAACATCACCTGTCCATTCCATGTTCTCCAGAGATACTGCCTGATCCACTGAGTGACTCCAGCATTTTGAGTCTTCTGTTGTAAACCAGCATCTGCTGTTCAGTGATTCAATGGTACTTTATTGGCTCGTGTACCTAGCTGCAGTGAAATGCTTTGTTTTGCATACAACCCGGTAAACCATACAGCAGACCTCACCTGGGCAGTGTACAAGAGTCACCACGTTCCTGGCGTCGACAAAGTCACAAAAAATTCATCTAACAGTTTTACCTTCCGCTTGCTGCGGCGAACCTTCTACAGGTGTACAGTAGAGAGCATGCTGACCGGTTGCATCGTGGCTTGGTTCAGCAACTTGAGCGCCCAGCAGCGTAAAAGACTGCAAAAATTTGTAAACACTGCCCAATCCATCATCGGCTCTGACCTCCCCACCATCGAGGGGATCTATCGCAGTCGCTGCCTCAAAAAGGCTGCCAGCATCATCAAGGACCTACACCATCCTGGCCACTCACTCATCTCCCCGCTGCCTTCAAGTAGAAGGAACAGGAGCCTGAAATCTGCAACATCCAGGTTCAGGAATAGCTGCTTCCCCACAGACATCAGGCTATTAAACTCAACTCAAACAAAACTCTGATCGTTAAATAGCCCATTGCACTTTATCTGTTTATTTACGTGTATATATCCATTGGTATATGGTCACACTGATCTGTTCTGTATTTATGCCTACTATATTATGTTGTGCTGAAGCAAAGCAAGAATTTTATTGTCCTATCTGGGACACATGACAATAAACTCTCTTGAATCTTGAATCTTGAACCAGGCCTTTCTGCCGCACACATTCTTATATTCGTACTATTAAATCTTGTATCTTTTTAGATGTTACAGAGCAGAAAATATGAATGTTAAGATGGAACCAACATGGCGACTTTTTACAGCTGGTCCCAGAAGAGGACATCTTATCATTCACTACAATTGTTCCATTCTTTTAAATCTCTGCATCTTTTATCCTTGTATATGGCCTCATTATACTCATGCATAGTATGATTTGACTGAGTGGAAAAAAAATAATGAATGAAATCATTAAAACCTGCAGCCTTTAATGAGTAGCAACTAGCAGCTAACTGAGGTAAAAAGCACTACGAGAGAAAGGTCACGTTAACCACAGGGGAGAGGAGAATGAAGCAAATTCCTCACGAAAGCGCAGAAATAAAATTTTAATATTTCACTCAATAATCCCATCAAAAGGACATGACATTTCTTGTCATGACGACAGCAATCGTGGTTGATATTTCTACAGCCAAATTTAGCATTGCAGCGTCAGAGAGATACCACGCGGAAACAGACCCTTCGACCCATCGAGTCTGTGTCGACCATCAAGCCATTCTTACGCTTGACATAAAGTGCTGGAGGAATTGAGCGGGTCGGGCAGCATCGGTGGAGGAAGTGGGCAGACAAGGTTGAGACCCTTCCTCAGACTGATTGTAGTAGAGGGGAGAGAGCTGGAGCAGAGACCTAATCCCTACGTTCTCCCATTTTACCCTCTCCATGCTCCCCTCAACTAACCACTGCTGCCTCAAAGCACCAGAGTCCCAGCTTCAATCCTGACCTGGGGTAACGTCTGTGAGGAGTTTGCACGTTCTCCCTGTGACCACATGGGTTTCCTCCGGGTGCACCGGGTTCCTCACACATCCCAAGAGAGGTGCGGGTTTGTAGGCTAATTGGCTTTGTAAATTTCACCTAGTGTGTGTTGGGATAACTAGTGTAAATGGGTGATCAATAGTCGGCGTGGACTTGGTGGGCCGAAGGGTCTGTTTCCATGCTATATCGCTAAAACTAGAACATAGAACATGAGACAGTACAGCGCAGGAATGGGCTCATCCACATAGAAACAAAGAACTGCACATGCTGGTTTATACCAGGATAGATCCAAGGTTGCTGGAGCTGACTCAGTGGGTCAGTCTCTGGAGAAAAAGGATGGGTGATATTTTGCGAGACCCTTCTTCAGATCAACTATCCATGTTCTCCAGGGATACTGCCTGACCCACTGAGGTCTCCTGCACTTTGTATCTTTTTGAATAAACCAGCATCTGCAGTTCCTTGTTTCTACATTCAGCATGGGTCTATAGCATTGAATTACTGCATAGTACACAGATTAAAGGAAGTGCTAAATCTCTTCATATTATTCGACACCAAATTATCGATTCAGATATATTTTTAAAAAATCGATTTTCAATACTTTTTTGGGAGCAATTGGATCAGAATATATGGCAGGAGAAACCAGTCTCATTGTTTTTGATATTTTTGTTTTGATCGACTTGGCCTGTGTCTCGTGACTTTGGCTTGATGCAAGGATCATAACCCCAAGTCATGATGGATTTACCCGTGTTATTCCACATGGAAGAATCTTATGGAATTCAAGATTTGTTTTTGAGAAAAGCTAAACTATGCATTTTATTTGGTAATTTTGGTGTACCTGAATTTTGAATATCTTCACTGGGTGCTGAGCCGTCTGCTCTGATTATGAAATACTACTAGACACTAGAGCAGAACTAAATCATGAGAGGAGTAGATTGGGTAAATGCACAGAGTTTTTTGGCCCAGAGTAGGGGAATCAAGAACCAGAGGACATAGGTTTAAGGTGAAGGGGAAAAGATTTCATAAGGACCTGAGGGTCAATGTTCTTATCCAAAGGGTGGTTGGTGAATGGGACAAGCTGCCTGAGTAGGTAGTTAAGGAAGGGACTATCGCAGCGTTTAAGAAAAATTTAGATAAGTACAAAGATAGGATAGGTTTAGAGGGATCTGGCTCAAATGCAGGCAAGTGGGATTAGTGTAGATGGGGCATGTAGGTCAGCATGTTATAATTGGGCTGAAGGGCCTGGTTCTATGCTGTATGATTCTATGACTATGGGCAGCAGGGTGGCACAGCGGTAGAGTTGCTGCGCACCAGAGACCCAGGTTCAATGCTGACCACGGGTGCTTGACTGTACGGAGTTTGTACGTTCTTCCCGTGACTGCGTGGGTTTTCTCCGGGGATTTCAGTTTCCTCGCACACTTATTGTAAATGTAAATTGTCCCTAGTGTGCAGGATAGTGTTAGGCTGCGGGGATTGCTGGTCGGTGCAGACTCAGGAATAGATAGGAGGCCAGATAGGAGAATAGATAGGAGGCCACAGAGGAAACGCACACAGTCACAGGGAGAATGTGCAAACTCCACACGCAGACAGCACCTGAGTTCAGGATCGAACTAGGGTGTCTGGCACTGGGAGGCATCAGCTATACCAGCTGCGCCACATTACAAACATACAGCTAAGTGGCCAGTCATAGACCAACATGGGTCTCGGAGGGAGAGGCAGTGTCATAGTCATATAGCATGGAAACAGACCCTTCAGCCTAACTTGCCCATGCCAACCAACATGTCCCATCTACACTAACCTCATCTGCCTGCATTTGCTCCATATCCCTCTAAACCTTTCCTATCCATGTACCTGGCCACATGTTTTTTTAAGTGTTGTTATAGTACCTGCCTCAACTACCTCCTTTGGCAGCTCATTCCTTATACCCGCCACCTGAAGTGTAAAAAAGTTGCCCCTCAGGTTCTTTTTAAATCTGTCCAGCCTCACCTTAAATGTATGTCCTCCGGTTCTTGATTCTAGTCCTTGGAGAGCAGGAGGATGAGGAGTGATATTTTTGAGGTGTACAAAATCATGGTGGGAATGGATTAGGTAAACACACAGTCAATTACCCAGAGTAAGGGAATCGAAAGGCAGAGGACATAGGTTTGAAAGTTAGGGGGGAAAGACTTAATAGGAATCTGAGGGGCAACTGTTTTACACAAAGGGTGGTGGGTGTGTGGAATGAGCTGCCAGAGGAGGTCGATGAGGCAAGGACTATCACAACATTTAAAAAAAACAATTAGATAGGTACATGGATAGGACAGGTTTAGAGGGATATGGGCCAAATGCGGGCAGGTGGGACTAGAGTAGATGGGGCATGTTGGCCGGTGTGGGCAAGTTGGGCTGAAGGGCTTGTTTCCACGCTGTATCATTACGACTGAAAGGTGACTTTTTTTTACATAAATGGTGGTGGGTGTGTGGAGAGCAATCTCCAGTACTGAAGGGCAACTGCATGATCACAAACTTCCAATATTCGCCCTTCCACTTCTGTTTTTTGTACAAGTCCACCGCAAAACTTCACAACAATTCCAACTTAACAGCAATTGAAAGTCAGTTTTATTTGAGGCAAGTCGTTTTGAGACTTGCTTTCCCAGGGCTCAGCAAACAACATCTCAAATATTAACAGGCATTAAATTGTCACGAGGATCTTGTAAATGTCTGCAAATAAAATATGATTCCAGCTTTTGATCGCTGTATAGTAATTACGGGAACAGTCACTTTCCCTTGAAAACAATTTTTCATTTTTTGTCTTTACTTTCACCCCCTACATAGAAGTTGCTCATTCTGGTTCATGGGCAAATTAGATAATTATAATATTTAACAAGACATATTTTTAACTTTAGCAGCTATTGTTTGAAATAAACAACCTACCAATACACACTAAAGGACACAAAGTGCCGGAGTAACTCAGCGGGTCAGGCAGCTTCAGCGGAGATACATAGAGAGGTGACGTTTCAGGTCGAGACCCTTCTTCAGACATCTTTGTGTATCAACCAGCATCGGCAGTTCCTTGTTTCTACAATAATAACTACTTTACATCAGATTAATCTTGCTAGTTCTTGTCTAGACGATTCCAACGGATGTTGGAGCAAGTCCCTGCCAAAGATGAATCAAAAGCAAATTGGTGTGTTATTGCACCCCAGCAGTATGAACATTGACTTCTCTAATTTCAGGTAGTCCCTACTTTCTCCTCCCCTTCGCAGCTCTCCCTCAGCCCACTGGCTCCACCTCTTCCTTTCTTCTACCCCCCCCCCCCCCCAACCACCACCCCCCCCCCCCACCCTCACATCAGTCTGAAATAGCGTTTCAACCCGAAACGTTGCATAGATGCTGCCTCACCCGTTGAGTTTCTCCAGAATTTTTGTCTACCTTTGGTGTGTTATTAATTTTCCACCAAATTAAAATCAACTCCTGACATTTTACTACATGGCAACCAGAGTCTTCATAGGTGGGGCGATAGAGGGGGAGAGAGGGGCAAGAGAGGGGCGGAAATAGGTGGGGAGAGAGGGGAGTAGAGAGGGGGGTAGAGAGGGAGGGAGGAGGGGGAGGAGTGGGAGAGAGGAGGGGAGAGGGAAAGAAGGGGGAGGAAGGGGGAGGAGGGGGAGAGGAGGAGGGGAGGGGACAGGAGGGGAGGGGGGGGGGGGGGGGAAGGGAAGGGCAAGGGTGAGGGAGGGGAGAGGGGGGGGAGGTAGGGGAAAAGGCGAGGGGGTTAGAGAAGGGGCAGGGAGGGGTAGAGAGAGAACGTGGGGGAGAGGGGAGGGATAAATAGGAGGGGGGAGGGGGAGAGGGTAAGGGAGAGGGTGAGAGAGAGAGGGGGAGGAAGAGGGGGAGGAGGGGGAGGAGGGGGAGAAGGACCTTTGATTACTGTTGAGAGAGTGATGGGGGGATAATATGTGGCTGAGAGTCTGGTACTTGCTTTCAATCCCAAGGTGCTTTCAAGATGTGCCAAGGTGAGGGGGGCAGAAGAGGGAGGTATGACCGGGGGGGACAAGCCTTTGATTATGTTGGCTGTTTCCTGGAGGCAGCGCGAAGTGGGAATGACAGGGTGGGACAAGCCTTTGATTATGTTGGCTGTTTTCCTGAGGCAGCGCGAAGTGGGCAGCACGGTGGCGCAGCGGTAGAGTTGCTACCTTACAGCGCGTGCAGCGCCAGAGACCCTGGTTCAATCCCAACTACGGGTGCTGTCTGTACGGAGTTTGCACGTTCTCCCCGTGACCAGCGTGGGTTTTCTCCGAGATCTTCGGTTTCCTCCCACACTCCAAAGACGTACAGGTTTGTAGGCAAATTGGTTTGGTAAATGTAAAAACTTGTCCCTTGTGCGTGTAGGATGATGTTAATATGCAGGGATCGCTGGGCAGCGCGGACCCGGTGGGCCGAGGGGCCTGTTTCTCTAAACTAAGCTAAAGTGCAGATGGAGGTGATGGCGGGGGAAGGCAGGTGTGTTCAGTTCGTACAGAGGCTGGGGATGGGCGCCTGGACTTCCGTGAGGGATGTGTCGCTGTTGGATGAGTTAGACTCGCCCTGCCCATTGTGTGCCAGCTTGATCAATGTATGGTGAGGTTCAGAGGTGGTTGCTACATTGTGTTCGATGGTCAGTCTGAAGCACACAAGCTCACAAACAACATTTATTCTGCAGAGCAGAGATGCTCAGAGGGAAATTGATTTTGCGAAGAGGTCAGAGTGCCAAATCAGGAAATACAAAGATGTTGTAGCAAGCCATTTAAGTAATTGGAACAAGACTTCTTTATTGATGTGTTGTAAAGAGTGCCAGTGTGAGCAATGGTGTCTGTCAGCTGGACACGCTCGACTGACCACTTGTCTATTGTTTTTGTGGTAAAGGATGGAGAGTGAAGAGGGTCACATGATTGACATTGGCGGCACGGTGCCGCAGCGGGTGGAGCCGCTGCCTCTCGGCGCCAGAGACCCTGGTTCCATCCTGCCCTTGGGTGCTGTCTGTGTGGAGTTTGCACATTCTCCCTGCAACCACGACTTCCACAAGGTGCTCCAGTTTCCTCTCACATCCCAAAGACGTGCCGGTTTGTAGGTTCATCATACACCCTGCCCAGTTTTATTTTCAGTTCAGAGGAGAGGCGAAGAAGGTCAACTTCACCATGAGTTTCTCTGTGATTAGAGCTCAGAGTTCAGTGATACAGCATGGAAACAGGCCCTTCGGCCCACCCAGTCCCCACCAACCAGTGATCACCCGAACACTAGGTTTACCTTCCACACTGGGATAATTTACAGAAGCCAATTAGCCTACAAACCTGCATGTCTTTGGAATGGGGAGGAAACCAGAGCACCCAGAGAAAACCCACGTGGTCACAGGGAGAACGTACAAAATACGCTGTAATCTGTAACTACTGGCCCTGGCTGCCAAGTGTTTGCTGCCTGCAATAACCACAAGTTCACAAGGTCCAGGACCAAATTAGACCATTCGGCCCATCAAGTCCACTCTGCCATTCAATCACAGCTGATCTATCTTTCCCTCTTAACCCCATTCTCCTACCTTCTCCCCATAACCCCGACACCCGTACAAATAAAGAATCTATCTATCTCCGCCTTTAAAATATCCAATGGCGTCCTCCACAGCCCTCTGTGGCAATGAATTCCTCAGATTCATCACCCTCTGACAAAATAAATTCCTCCTCATCTCCTTTCTAAAGGTATGTCCTCTTATTCTGAGGAAATGATCCCTGGTCTTAGACTCTCCCACTAGTGGAAACATCCTCTCCACATCCACTCTATCCAGGCCTTTCACTATTCTGTATGTGTCTATGAGGTGCCCCCTCATCCTTCTAAACTCCAGTGAGCACAGGCCCAATGCAGTCAAACATTCATCATTTGTTAATCCACTCATTCATGGGATCATTCTCGTAAACCTATTCTCTGGACCCTCTCCAATGCTATGACATCCTTCCTAAGATATGAGGCCCAAAAGTGATCACAATACTACAAATATGGCCCGATCAACGCTTTCTAAACCCTCAGCATTATATGCCTGTTTTTGTATTCTCGTCCATCGAAATAAATGCTTGCATGACTTTCGCCTTCCCTATTCGACTTGCAAATTAAAATTTTGGGAGTAATGCACCAGCACCCCTTAGTCATTTTGCAGCTCCGATTTCTGAAATCTCCCCCCGTTTAGAAAATAGTCTACGCCTTTATTCCTCCTATCAAAATGCATGACTCCACACTTTGCTGCACTGTATTCCATCTGCCACTTCTCTGCCCACTCTCCCAACCTGTCCAAGTCCTTCTGCAGAGTCCCTGCTTTCTCCTACACTAGCCGCCCCTCCACCTATCTTTGTATCACCTGCAAACGTGGTCACAGAGCCTTCAATCCTCTCATCCAACCATTGATAAACATTGATATGACCAGTGTGATGGAGCATAAAATTCAGTTTCTAGACAGCTCAGCCGACTGCATGTTCTTCACCCGACATTGATGCCCAGCTGGGAAAATCCAATTGGATCCATACAGCTGGATGTAGCTGCTCCCTGCACAGATTCAGAAAAGCTCGTTTCCTTCTCCCACGCTCTCATGGAGTGAACCTAATGTTGCTGGTGATTTGTTAAGCCCCGTGTTTCAAACTAGAGAAGGATAAAGGAAGAGAATTGATTTTTTTAAAAACAAAAGGCTGCACAGTGGCATAGCGGTGGAGCCTGGATTCGACCCTGACTACGGGTGCTGTCTGCGTGGAGTTTGTACGTTCTCCCCGTGACCGCGTGGGTTTTCTCAAGCGTTCTCCAGTTTCCTTCCTCACTCCAAAGACGTGCAGGTTTGAAGGTTAATTGACTTCTGTAATTTGTCCCTAGTGTGTAGGATAATGCTAGTGTACGGGGTGATCACTGGTGGGCACACACTTGGTGGGCCGAAGGGCCTGTTTCCACGCTGGGTCTAAAAGGTCAAAGGTCTAAAGTCTTGACTGGTAACTGGAGGCATAATTGTGAAACATTTATGATTACTGATGGAGTTCAAGGAGACACAAGAGATAGAATAATTTTTATTCAAAGTGAATAATTAATGTGCGGAATGGGGGACGGGGCAGAATTTCCCTGAAGCAGAGTCTGCTCACTACTGTGGTTGTAGTCAATGTCGGTGGCAGGAAAGGGTCATCGCAACAATCCATTGACATTCTCTGAGTCACCCGTAATGTGTTCAAGACAACAATTCTCTATATCAAAGCATAAGTACACCGAATAACATAGAAACATAGAAAGTAGGTGCAGGAGTAGGCCATTCGGCCCTTCGAGCCTGTACCGCTATTCAATATGACCATGGCTGATCATCCAACTCAGTATCCTGTACCTGCCTTCTCTCCATACCCCCTGATCCCTTTAGCCACAAGGGCCACATCTAACTCCCTCTTAAATATAGCCAATGAACTGGCCTCAACTGCTTTCTGTCGCAGAGAATTCCAGAGATTCACCACTCTCTGTGTGAATTTTTTTTTTCACATCTCGGTCCTAAAAGACTTTCCTCTTATCCTTATACTGTGACCCCTTTTTCTGGACTTCCCCAACATCGGGAACAATCTTCCTGCATCTAGCCTGTCCAATCCCTTAAGAATTTTGTAAGTTTCTATAAGATCCCCCCTCAATCTTCTAAATTCTAGCGAGTACAAGCCAAATCTATCCAGTCTTTCTTCATATGAAAGTCCTGACATCCCAGGAATCAGTCTGGTGAACCTTCTCTGTACTCCATCTATAGCAAGAATGTCTTTCCTCAGACTAGGAGACCAAAACTGTACGCAATACTCCAGGTGTGGCTTCACCAAGACCCAGGGAGGACACCAAGAACCGCCCTGCTCCTATACTCAAATCCTTTTGCTATGAATGCTAACATACCATTCGCCTTCTTCACTGCCTGCTGCACCTGCATGCCTACTTTTAATGACTGGTGTACCATGACACCCAGGTCTCGTTGCATCTCCCCCTTTCCTAATCGGCCACCATTCAGATAATAGTGTACTTTCCTGTTTTTGCCACCAAAGTGAATAACCTCACATTTATCCACATTATACTGCATCTGCCATGCATTTGCCCACTCACCCAACCTATCCAAGTCACCTTGCAGTCTCCTAGCATCTTCCTCACAGCTAACACTGCCCCCCAGCTTCGTGTCATCCGCAAACTTGGAGATGTTACATTCAATTCCCTCGTCCAAATCATTAATATATATTGTAAATAGCTGGGGTCCCAGCACCAAGCCTTGCGGTACCCCAGTAGTCACTGCCTGCCATTGTGAAAAGGACCCGTTTACTCCTACTCTTTGCTTCCTGTCTGCCAGCCAGTTCTCTATCCACATCAATACTGAACCCCCAATACTGTGTGCTTTAAGTATCCATACTAATCTCTTATGTGTGACCTTGTCGAAAGCCTTCTGAAAGTCCAGATATAACACATCCACTGGTTCTCCCTTATCCACTCTACTAGTTACATCCTCGAAAAATTCTATAAGATTCGTCAGACATGATTTACCTTTCATAAATCCGTGCTGACTTTGTCCAATGATTTCACCACTTTCCAAATATGCTGCTATCCCATCTTTAATAACCAACTCTAGCAGTTTCCCCACTACTGATGTTAGACTAACTGGTCTGTAATTCCCCGTTTTCTCTCTCCCTCCCTTTTTTAAAAAGTGGGGTTACATTAGCTACTCTCCAATCCTCAGGAACTACTTCAGAATCTAAAGAGCTTTGAAAAATTATCACTAATGCATCCACTATTTCTGGGGCTACTTCCTTAAGTACTCTGGGATGCAGCCTATCTGGCCCTGGGGATTTATCGGCCTTTAATCCCAGCTAATCTGGATTTCACTCAGTTCCTCCATCTCATTTGACCCCCGGTCCCCTGCTATTTCCAGCAGATTATTTATGTCTTCCTTAGTGAAGACAGAACCAAAGTAGTTATTTAATTGGTCTACCATGTCCTAGTTCTCCATGATCAATTCACCTGTTTCTGACCGCAAGGGACCTACATTTGTTTTAACTAATCTTTTTTCTCTTCACATATCTATAAAAACTTTTGCAGTCAGTTTTTATGTTCCCTGACAGTTTTCTTTCATGATCAACAAACATTTTTTATTGTTATAAAAGGGCTGGAATCTTGAGCAAAACACAAAGTGCTGCAGGAACTCAACGGGTCAGGCAGCATTTGTGGAGGGAATGGACAGACGACATTTCGGGTGGTGTCCCTTCATTCACTACCTCGCTCCAGCTTTGCATTTCACTCCTCTGACACACTTTTAAACTCGAGCCTTTGTTGCTTAGTCAATCCCATCCACCAATTAACTCCCCCCCCCCCCCCCCCCCCCCCCCCCCCCTCTCAGCAGTATCCACCAATCACTTGCCGGGTTTTGTTTCCCCCCTCATCTCACTTTCAAGCTTTCTCCCCCCCCCCCCCCCCCCTACAATCAGTTTGAAGATGGGTCCTGGCTCGAAATGCTGTCTGTCCATTCCCTCCACCGATGCTGGGATTTTGAGTGAAACACAAACAACTACGGATGCTGGTTTACACCACAGAGAGACACAACATGCTGGAATAACTCAGCAGGCCAGGCAGCATCTCTGGAGAAAAGGAACAGGCGATATTTCGGATTGAGACCCTTCCTAGTCTGAGGAAGGGTCTTGACCCGAAACATCTTTACCTCATTCTACTAGGATGAAGGGTCCCGACCAGAAATGTCAACTATCCATGTTCTCCAAGCATGTTGCCTGACCCACTGAGTTACTCCAGCACATTGTGTCTATCTTTGAAATAGTTATTTCGAAATAGTTAAATCTTGCAAGCAAGATTTTCATTGTACCTGTAACCTCACCGTACATTAAACATAGAACAGTGCAGCACAATGTCAGCCCACAATGTCTGTGCTAAATATGATGCCCAACTTTTATCTCCCTGCACGCGATCCATATCCCTCCATTCCCCGCATATCCATGTCTCTGAAACATCAGTATCATATCTTCCTCCATTACCAACCCCGGCAGCGCATTCCAGGCACCCACCACCCTCTCCTCTGTGTAAAAAACCTACCCCACACATCACCTTTAAACTTTGCCTCTCTCACCTTCTAGTGTTTGATTTTTTCCATTCTGGGAAAAAGGTTTTGACTGTCTACCCCATCTTTTCCCATCATCATTTTATGTATATATACATAGAATTTATATATTTATACATTTTATTTTTTATATATATATATATATATGAAATATAACATTGTAGAAAATTATACATAATTATACCGTACTTGTGCATATGACAATAAACTCAATGAATTGAAAACAATTCCTTTATTGCAGCTCAGTGTACATTTATTTGAATTTAATTTCCATCTCATTTTCATTTTACACTCAATCGGTCAATAAAGTGCATACCAACCTGGTCCAGTCAGCAAAATCACAAAGCATGCTGACAACATAAATTGTGTCAGTTGGTGGAATCATCCCAGTGTTACTCACAAAGTATTTCATAACTAATGACTCGGAAAGCTGTGAAATCTTTCACATCTGAAGTGAATTTGCATTCTGATTGTTCGGGTTCTATTTCTATTTCTTCCCTCCTGGCCTTGGGTTAAACTTTAGCCCCCTCACTTGGTTATAGTGGACAATCGGCAATAACAAACATCATCCCCCCCCCCCCCCCCCCCCTCTCCTTGGTCCATTATCATGAGGGATTACTGCATTGCTTCCTCCAGGGAGCTATGGACTTGGACCCAAACATCCTCCCACATCAATCCTCTCAGGGGTTTTGCCATCAATCATGTACCATCTTATATTTGACCTGCCAAAGTGCAACACCTCTCCCTTGCTCAGACTAATCCTCCATCTGCTATTTCTCCACAGAGTATTTATACGCTGCGTGAAGAATTTGTACACAGTGTTAGAATTCAATGAATACCAAACGCAATTATGATTAAATATCCCAATAGCTTGTGGTAACAGACCTCAGCAAACCTGGATCCCAGCAGCTTAAAGATCATTTTAAAACACTTCTGACACTTTACAATTTAAACTCCCTCTCTTTCATAAATTGTAAAAGTAAAAAGCAATAATTCACTCGGAGAAATGCTTGGTATCCTCCACGACAATCTGTCATTCCTTAACAGTATCCATAATTCAGATTCTCAGCAAGATTTTATGCAGTATTGTTATGGTGCGGCAAGCCCAATATTGACAAAAATGGCTCAAAGTAAGTTAGCCTCAACGTAAGTGAATGTTTGAATGAGTGAACCAATAAACGACCAAGATAGCACACCAAGGCCTCTACTTCCTTAGAAGGCTTAGAAAGTTTGGCATGTCCCCAACAACTCTCAACAACTTCTACAAGTGTCCCCAAGAAAACATTTTATCGGGATGCATCACAGCAAGGTTTGGGAACCTCAAAAAATTGCAGAGAGTTGTGGATGCAGCCCAGACCATCAAACCAAACCAACCCCCCTTCCATTAACTCCATCTACACTTCGCACTGCCTTGGCAAGGCCACCAGCATCATCAAGGACCAGTCTCAACCCAGACACTACCTCTTCTCCCCTCTCCCATCAGGCAAGAGGTCAGAAGTGTGAAAGCGCCCACCTCCAGATTCAGGGACAGTTTCTTCCCAGCTGTTATCAGACAACTGAACCATCCTCCCGCCAACTAGAGAGTGATCTTGAGCTACCATCTACCTCATTGGAGGCCTTTGAACTATCTTTAATCGGATTTAATTAGACTTTATCTTGCACTAAACATTATTCCCTTTATCCTTATCTGTACACTGTGGATGGCTTGATTGTAATCATGTATAGTCTTTTCGCTGACTGGATAGCACACACGCATGGGGCGGCACAGTGGCGCAACGGTAGAGTAAATGGCCTGTCCCACGAGCATGCGACCTGCATGTGGCAAGCGCGAGCAAACCGGAAGCGGGGGCTGCGGGGAGGTCGAGTGAGTGACTTGAAGTTCTAGCGAAGTCCGCGGGATGTTCGTGCGTGACGTACGGCGTCGAGATGCTGCGCATGCCCGTCGAGGCGGTGCGTACGCCGTTTTTATGCGGCTGCTGCGGGCCGGCAGGCCGGTGCCGCGTGGAATTTTTGAACACAGTCAGTTTTTACGGAACCCGGTGATCGAAGTGGGACCGGCCCTGCGAGGCCGTATGGCTCAAGCGACCACGTTAGGTCGCACTTGCCGCATGGAGTCGCATGCTCGTGGGACAGGCCCTTTACTGCCTTACAACGCCAGTGACCTGGGTTCGATCCTGACTAAGGGTGCTTTCTGTACGGAGTATGTACATTCTCCCCATGACCGCATGGGTTTTCTCTGGGTGTTCCGGGTTCCTCCCACACTCCCGAGACCTACAGGTTAATTGACCAGTAAAATTGTAAATTGTCCCTAATGTGTAGGATATTGCTAGTGTATGGGGATCGCTGGTCGGCGCGGACTTAATGGGACAAAGAGCCTTTTTCCACACTGTATCTAATATTTAAAAAAACTAAAAAAGCTTTTCACTGTACATGTGGCAATAAACTTAACGATCAACTATCAAATTATGCTAGTTTGCATATTATTATAAGGTGTGAGGGAAAATATATTTTTGGTGTACCATGATGCATTCATTAAGAAAGTCAAAATGATGTGCACTTGTTGACATGTAATGATATTATAGGTCTATTTTCTTTCAATATAATTCCCTCAATTCTCAGCTGAGAGAGTTATCCAAAATATCAACCTGTGCATGGCTGACAAGGATTCAAGGGCAGGTCCTGGGAACTCACTGTCAGGGAGCCTATTTGTATATTGGATTGAGTGGTTTTTGAATCCCAAAGCACCAAGTCTTGAACAGCTGAAGGCAAACCTTCAGAGTGAAATGGGAAGATTTGATTCAAAACAAATTGGCATTGACATTTGCTAATCCTAAAATGAAAACCATGGGGGGGTTTTCTAGCACTGGGCAGCACAGTGGCGCAGCGGTAGTGCGGTTGCCTTACAGCACCAGGGACACAGGTTCGATCTTGATTACGGGTGCTGTCTGTACGGAGTTTTGCACGTTCTCCCCATGACCACATGAGTTTTCTCCGGGTGCTCCGGTTTCCTCTGTAAATTGCCCCTAGTGTGTATGATGCAAATCTGGGATAACATATAATTAGTGTAAGGGTGATCGCTGGTCAGCACGGGCTCGGTGGGCCGAAAAGCCCATTTCCAACGCTGCATCTCCAAACTAAACTAAAATCAGAAACCTCTGAGGAAAAATGAGTACGGGTATCAAGGGTTATGGGGAGAAGGCAGGAGAATGGGATTCGCAGAGAAAGATAGATCAGCCATGATTGAATGGTGGAGTAGACTTGATGGGCCGAATGGCCTAATTCTGCTCCTATCACTCAAGAAAAATCACAGTTTATATTTTGGGATTAGTGAGTTGTCAGTTTCATTTTTGCTTTGCATGACTCTGCCCCATAGCATTGTCAAGCATTGAACCCCAGAACATGAAGAGGTGCTGACCTAAAACCACCCGATGCCTTTCGGAGTAATACAATGAGCAATATATCACTGGATCATTGAAAGATACAGTATGGAAACAGGCCCTTCATCCCACCAAGCACACCCGTTCACATTAGTTCTATATTATAACTAGACTAAGTGGGACCCATTGGGTCCTAGCTTCACATGGGAGGGCTGGTCCCCCAACGCAATATTCCACCTCTGCACCAATTCCAATACTGCTCTCCAGTGGGGGCTCTCTGGAGCGCTAGCATGGTGTTGTGGGACGAAGGGACTGGTTTCCACAGGGCTAGTATGGACATTGTGGGCCGAATGGATTCTTGGGCTGGCAGCTCAGTCACTAAGACCACACACACACACACTCGCTCACACACACTCCCACACACATACACTTACTGACTCACACACCATATATATGGCAGTAAACTTTCTTGAATACTCACATGGCTGAGCGCGGCCTCTCCACTTTGGGGCTTCCGCAGTCAGCGGCACTTCTGCAGTCAGTGGCACTTCTGCAATCAGCATGATCTCTGCACTTACTGGAAATTACGCAATCAGCGCGACCTCTGCACTCACCGGAAATTACGCAATCAGCACCACCTGTCCACTAAGCGGAAGTCACAAAATGAGCGGGACTTTTGAACCAAACACAGTCTGACCTATTAAAGCATTTATTCCTTCCAAACACAGTTGGACCTAATAATGCAGTGCAGCTTCAAGCACAGGCAGGGCAGCAGGCCAAACAACTCATGGCATTGTCATTAAGGGCTAACAAATCATTTATTGCAAGTACATTGCAGACTCAGAGTTCCGCTGATTCACAGCTTAGAATGAGAGTCGTGGCCTCTCCCTCGCGATCTTGCAGAGTGACTGAGTCACATCCAGTCATTCGAGGTTTTATAGTCCTGTTAGTTTTAGTTTCTTATTATTGTCACATGTACTGAGATACAGTGAAAAGGTTTATGTTGCGTGTTATCCAACTATCGGAATGACAAAACATGATTACAATCAAAGGTAGACAAAAATGCTGGAGAAACTCAGCGGGTGAATTTCACCTGCTGAGTTTCTCCAGCATTTTTGTCTACCTTTGATTTTCCAACATTTGCAGTTCCTTCTTAAACATGATTGCAATCAAGCCATCCAGAGTGTACAGATGCAGGATAAACGGAATAACATTTAGTGCAAGATAAAATCCAGTAGAGTCCAATTAAAGATAGTTCAAAGGTTTCCAATGAGATGGCTGGGAGGTCAGGATTGCTCTCTAGCTGGTGGGAAGACAGTTCATTTGCTTGATAACAGCTGAGAAGAAACTGTCCCTGAATCTGGAGGTGTGCGTTTTCAACCTCCAAACCTGTACCTCTTGCTTGATGGGAGAGGGGAGAGGAGGGAGTGACTGGGGTGAGACAGCTCCTTGATTATGCTGCTGGCCTTGCCGAGACGACTTGAAGTGTAGATGGAGTCAATAGAAGGGATGTTAGTTTGTGTGATGGTCTGAGAATCCTCTACTTTGGGAACAAGCACTGTGAGTATTCACAGTCCTCGGGGTTTGGTTCCTGAGAACTGCCTGTGAACCAGTTCATCCTTCAAACTTCAATTGTCCGCTGAAAAACATGAGATGATTCAGATCCAGATTCAAGAACAGTTTCTTCCTAGCCATTATCAGGCAACTGAACCATCCCATCAACAACTAGAAAGCGGTCCTGGGCTACTATCTACTTCATTGTAGACCCTTGGACTATCTTTAATCAGATTTAATCTTACACTACACATTAATCCCTTTATCCTATATCTGTGCACTGTGGATGCTTTGATTACTATCATATATAGTCTTTCTGTTGACGAGCATAACAAGAAAGCTTTTCTTGTACCTTAGTGCATGTGATAATAAGCTAAACTAACTAGCTAACTAATGTTATTTGGAGTATTTGGAACGTTGAGTGCGGTGAGATACAAGGACAGTTTAGACCAACCGGATTGTTTTTTCTGGAGCATCAGAGGCTGAGGGGAGACCTGATAGAAATATACAAAGTTATGAGAGGCATAGATAGGGTAGACAGTCAGAACCTTTTTTTCCCCAGGGTGAAAATATCAAAGATTAGAGGGCATAAATTTACAAAGAGAGGTGCAAAGTTTAAAGTTGTATGGGTCTTTTTTTTAAAATACACAGTTGAGGGTGCCTGGAACGCATTGCCACGGGTGGTAGTGGAGTCAGATATAATAGTGGCGTTTACAACAGAAGCTTTTCACTGTACCTCTGTACACGTGACAATAAGTTAACTTAAACTAACACTAAAAGTAAACTATGAGGCTTTTAGATGGGCACATGGAAATGCAGAGAATGGATGGCTATGGATCAAATGCAGGCAGAGATTAGTTTAACTTGGCATCATGTTCGACACTGATATTATAGAGTCATAGAGTGACACAGTGTGGAAACAGGCCCTTCGACCCAACTTGCCCACACCGGCCAACATGCCCCAGCTACACTAGTCCCACCTACCAGCGTTTGGTCCATATCCTTCCAAACCTGTCCTATCCATTATGGGCCGAAGGGCCTGACCCTGTGTTGTACTGTATGATGTTCTATGTTTCAAATATATGTTAAAATAATTATAATAATCAACACTTAAGTTGAAGGAGTTTATTGCCCTGCCATACTGTGCCTTTCACAGAGAACTCTGAGCACAAATTACACAAAAAAAATAGAATCTGAAGGCATAATTAATCATAGTTGCGGCATGACAGTGTATTATTTTAATTGAACTTAAACCTACAGAGAGAAATAATGGAAATATATTAGATGTCATCTCCTGGATATGTAAAGGACAGCTTGTTCATTTTTTACAAGAACAATTGAAGAGGATAAAATTGGTTTGCATATTACAAGGATTCTTGTTTCATTATTATCTGCTTCATTTTTTTTAAGAAGAAACATTTGACGTTTCTCAGGAGCTTATGATATTCAATATACTATTTCATTAACTGCTGCTATCGTATGCATTTCTGTGAGGTGGGGATTCAAGGGGGATGTGGGATTTGAACACTTGTGAACGTGTAGGTTTCAGCAGGTCAGCAGAGACATTGGACGTTGGATCCATTCAACATGCCACCAGGTCTGAAACACACACCAACCTATCCAACACCACCCCTAACCCAACCGCACAAGGTTGTGATTAGTAAACCCTTTTGGAAAGGTGGGTTGCTAATTTAGTTTAGTTGGATCCATTTAACATGCCACCATCGATCACCCGTTCGCACTAGATCTACTTGCTCATCCACTCCCCACACGCTAGGGTCAATTTATAGAGGACCAATTAACCTCCAAACCTGCACGTCTTTGGGGCGTGGATGGAAACCGGAGCACCCGGAGGAAACCCACGCAGTCACAGTGTTGACCCAGTCAGGTTTTGTAATTGTCTGTGAAAATTAACTACAGCTGGAGACAAAAGGAACTGCAGATGTTGGAATCTTGAGCAAAACACGGAGTGGATGGAGGAACTCAACGGGTCAGGCAGCACCTGAGGAGGGAATGGACAGACGACGTTTCATGTCTGTCTGAAGAAGGGTCCCCGACTAGAAACCTCACCTGTCCACCAGTGTCGCCCCTCCATGGAGGCTGCCTGACCTGCTGAGTTCCGCCACCAGTTGGTGTTTTGCAGTTGATTAAAGGTAATGCATTGACCAGAAGACCTGGCCTTTGTACAACCTCAGACACGCAATCTTGCAGATAAAAAGCGTTGACAGACACAAAAACTCAGCAGCTCGGGCAGCATCTCTGGAGAAAAGGAATAGGTGACGTTTCGGGTCGAGACCCTTCTTCAGACTGAGAGTCAGGTAAAAGGGGAATGAGAGATAGAGATGGTACCAGGGAGAAATGAATACAAGATATGAAAAAAGCAATAATAATCAGGATAATGTTGGGCACACAACAGGCCATTGTTGGCCCCGGGATAAGTGATAATGAGTATACACCGAGGAACTCAAAAAGAGGACATTAAAACTAGTATGGTGACTAGAGTAGGGGAGGGACAGAGAGAGAGGAAATACAAGGGTTACTTGAAGTTAGAGAAATCAATATTCATACTGTTAGGTTGTAAGCTGCCCAAGCAAAATATGAGATGCTGTTCCTCCAATTTATGTTTTGCTTCACTCTGACGATGGAGGAGGCCCAGGCCAGAAAGGTTAGTGTGGGAATGGGAGGGGTAGTTAAAGTGTTTGGCAACCAGGAGATCACGTAGGCCAAGGTGGACTGAGCGAAGGTGTTCAACAAAATGATCATCGAGTCTGTGCTTTGTCTCGCCGACATATGGAAGTCCACACTTGGAACTGCAGATACAGTAGACGAGGTTGGAGGAGGTACAAATGAACCTCTGCCTCGTCTGAAAGGACTGTCGGGGACCCTGGATAGAGTAGAGGGGGGAGGTAAAGGGACAGGTGTTGCATCTCCTGCGGTTGCAGCGGGGGGGGGGGGGTTACCTGGGGAGGGGTTGGTTTGGAAAGGGAGGAGTTAACCAGGGAGTTGCGGATGGAATTATCTTTGCGGAAAGCGGAAAGCGGTGGAGATGGGAAGATGTGACTGGTGGCGGGATCCCATTGGAGGTGGCAAAAATGTCGGAGGATTATGTACTGTGTGCAACGACTGATGGTGTGAAAGGTAAGGGCTAGAGGGACTCTGTCCCTGTTGCAACTGGGGTGAGGGGGAGCAAGAGTAGAGACCCTGGTGAGGGCTTCGTCTATAACGGAGCCCCCGTTCCCTAAAGAATGCATCTCGGATATCCTGGTACAGAACACCTCACCTTGGACACAGATCCCGGCGTAGACGGAGGAATTGGGAAAAGCTTTGCCAGGCCACAGACGATCAGAATAGATTTATTTTGCACTGAGGTTGTTTTCTACAGCATCAACGATCCAGGCGGAACTAAAAATTGAGCAGCAACATGCAAAGAAACAATACAAAGACAGCTTTCTGTCCATGGGATTGAACGGAGCTGCCAATATTTTAAATGACAAATCCCAATTCAGCTATTAAGCTAATTTTCTCTTTCAGCTGTTGATGGCTGAATTCCCAGCGAGCACCCAGCATGTTTGTTTGCCAGAAATTCAACATGGCTTTCACGTGTGCATGAAGTCAGAAAGTGAAGGATTTGCATTACAAAACTAGCACTTGAGTGAGTCCAGTCTATCGGAAAAAACTGATATCCTCATGCCTCCACAGCTCACAGTACAATCTTAAGGGCCTGTCCCACTTAGGCGATTTTTTATGCAACTACAGATGACTCAGGAAAAATGTCGGAATTTTTCGCCGACAGTGGCGACAATTTGGGCTGTCGTAGGTTGTCGCCAGGTTAACGTAGGTTGTCCCCAGTGCTGACTTCGGTGAATTCCATTGCCCTAGTCGCAGGCAGTCGCCTAAAAAGTCACCTAAGTGGGACAGGCCCATTACATTCCAATGCTGAGAACTGTCCTCTGCAACTCTGTATCTTTCTCTTCATTCTAGGTTTAGATTTATTATCATCACAGGTACCGCGAGTACAGTGAAAAGCTTTGAATTGCATGCAATTCAATCAGATTACACTGTACATAAATATAATCAAGGTACAATAGGTAGAGCAAAGGGGGAAGATACAGAGTGCAGAATATAGTGCTCAGCGTTGTAGCGCACCAGTTCAATGTCCGCAATGGAGTAGAGGTGAAACAAATTAAACTAACTCTTTATAGGTGCTTTAAAACATCAAATCCAGAAAGGAAATTCTGTCAAAAAAAATCCTGTGAAAGACTTCAAGATTTTTAGGTCACCTTTAAGTTCAGTTACTTCTGCTCCAGCTGCATTTTCTTTTTGGTATTTTGCTTCTTCATCCAGCTACTGTCTACGTATAACCCAGGGTGGAGCTAAAAGCTTTTTTGCAGCCAGCGTTTGAGCAGTCAATAGCAAGCGATGGCAGATATGTGGCACAAAACTCTCATTGAGAATACAGTGACCTTCCCGGTTAGCTAGTGGCCCAGTGACACAGCAGGTAGTGCCGCTGTCTCTCTGCGCCAGAGACGCGGGTTTGATCCTGACCTCTGGTGCTGCCTGCATGTGGAGTCTGCACGTCCTCCCTGTGACCACGTGGGTTTCTAAATGCCCCTGTCCCACTTAGGAAACCTGAACGGCAACCTCTGGAGACTTTGTGCCCCACACCAAGGTTTCCGTGCGGTTCCCGGAGGTTTTTGTCAGTCTCCCTACCTGCTTCCACTACCTGCAACCTCCGGCAACCACCTGCAAACTCCGGGAACCGTACGGAAACCTTGGGTGGGGCGCAAAGTCTCCAGAGGTTTCCGTTCAGGTTTCCTAAGTGGGACAGGGGCATTAGGCATCCCAAAGACATACTGGTTTGTAAATTAATTGGCCCTCTGTAAGTTGCCCCTTAGATTGTAGGGAGTGGATGAGAAAGTAGGATAGCATAGAAATATGTCAATGAGTGATCGCGGACTCGGTGGGCCGAAGGGCCTGTTTCCGTGCTGCATCTCTCTAAATCTAAATCAAAATCTAAATGCTTGAAAACTGTAGCTGGAGTGATAAAGGCACAATTCAATGAAATATGGGAACAGATGGAGGTTTTGCATGAAAATCAGAATTTATAATGGAGAGTCGACAATAAAAATCATTCAGTTTCATGCACTATATATTTAATTTGATGGTAAAATGCTATACTAATCCCCAATGTTGCAACTACAGAGATCTCACTAAAGCAAATTATTCAGCCTTGCTTGTCAGTAATCTATCGAAGTACGGAAATAAATCTGTGGCAGACTTACTCCCGAACCAGTCCTCATCACCTGTAGATGGGCAAGTGAGTGCTAACTTTAATACCAGCAAGTATGGACTGATACACACAGGATCTTACAAAAAGACATCAAATCAGGCAGTGCACTCACTGTTTCAATCAATGATATCGCCCGCTTTATATAAGCTTTGGAAAATGGGAAGCTGTTTATACGCAGTATGGAAGCTCAGCTTGCACTTTGTTTGAAGAGTTAAAAGGTATTGAACTGACGCAGCGAGATTACCTGCTGTAATCATTCATGCCAATTCACTTAGTGTCCTCTCACACGCGCACAGTCTCAAATAAAAAACACCAATCTATATTAACTCAATAAAAGTTAGCATTAGCATATACTCTGCCTTTTGCTGATGGTATAAGAAGCGAGAGGAGCCAAAAGCAATCGATGTGCCATGTTTCTCACCCTGCATCGTTCCCTTCCTCCGTAAGCTCATGCCCCATCTCGGAGTCCCCCAATTCTGTTGTAGCTCCCCACTTTCCCATCCCACCTGTCCTTTCCCACTCAAAGTCAAAGTCAAAGTCTATTTTATTCGTCACATGCACCCGAAGCAGTGAAATGAATTTGCCAGCAGCGATACACTTAAAAATAACACACAGTACACAATAAGATTTAACACCTACATCCAACACAGCATTCTTGACTGTGGTGGAAGGCAACAAAGTTCAGCCAGTCCTCCTCCTTTGTACACCCATGGTCGGGGCCATGAACCCTCCGTATCGCCGCTACAGACGGCCCGATGTACTGGTCCTCTCGTTGGGATGATCAAACACACCGACACAGGACGGTCGAACACACTCCGCGTCTTGGAGTGCCCAAATCGGCACTTTCTTACCGGAGACCGCGGCTTCAGGGTGTTATAGGCTGCAGGCCGGCGGTCGGAGCTCTTCTCCGGCGATCCCCGGCAAGGGATCCCACGCTCCGGATGGTAAGACCACACCACGCCCGTGGATAGAAGCTCCGCAGACCACAACCCTTTGATGTCAAAGTCACCAGGCCAGCGATCGAAGCACTCTTTCCTGGTGACCCCCGGCAAGGGTTCGCCCGCTCCGCGATGGAAAAAGGCCACGCTGCGCCCACTGCTGTAGCTCTGGTCCTGACTCTGGGAAAGGCCGCTCTAATCCAGGCTGTTAGGCCACGAGGGAGGCAAAATTGAAGTTGAAATAACGAACACGCTGCTGGCAGGGCAGCCGACTTGCAGCCCCCCTCCACTCTCATCCCTCCCTCCACGTTTACGTTTCACTCGTCCTCTTCACCTTCTTCTCTCCTTTTCACCTCGTACATTTGTCACTGCCAATCGAACTGGAGGAACAGCACCTCATATTCCACTTGGGTAGCTTACAACCTAACGCCCAACGGTGTGAACACTGAAAGACACAAAGTGCTGGAGTAACTCACCAGGTCAGGCAGCATCTGTGGAGAACGTCATGGTAGGTGACGTTTTGGATTGGGACCTTTCTTCAGACAACCGGAATCGTCACCTATCCATGTTCTCCAGGGATGCTGCCAGCATCCTCCAGATACTCCAGCACTTTGTGTCTTTTTTTTTTGGAAATCAGCGTCTGCAGCTTCTTGAGTCTATGGCATGTTTAGTTCAGATTAGGTTTAGTTTAGAGTTACAGCGTGGAAACAGGCCCATCGGCCCTTCGAGACCATGCCGACCAGCGATCACCCATACACTAGTTCTATCCTACACACTAGGGAGAATTTACACGAACCAATTAACCTACAAACCTACATGTCTTTGTCGTGTGGGAGAAAAGCCCGAGAAAATCCACAGGGTCATAAGGAGAACATGCAAACTCCGTACAGCCAGCACCAATAGTCAGGATCAAACCCAATAGTCAGGATCAAAGTCTCTAGCACTGCAAGTTAGCTACTGTACTGTTTTGCCACTGTGCCACCCATAATATTGGCACGATTGGACAGAATAGCATGCAGAACATTTGTTTCACTGCATCTCTGTACACGTGACAATAAATAAATTGAACTAAAGAAGGGTCCCGACCCGAAACGTCGCCTGTCCATTCCCCTCCACAGATGTTGCCTGACCCGCTGAGTTCCTTCAACATTTTTGTTGCTCGCTCAAGATTCCAGCGACGTTTCAATGCCGCCTGAGACACAAACAACAGCTTTCTCGATTGACTAAACAGGCCACTTTAGCCCTGCTACATGACCAGTGCAGGGTGCTGAATTAATTTAGGATGCCATCAGAATATAAAATCCATATTTCCTGGACTCGTTGGACAAGGTTAATTGCTAAACTTTGCTCCAGCATGACAGAAAACATCCTGATAAAATATTCAAATCAGTTTTTTTTCCATTAATAAATGCTCCCAGTGCAAGATGTGACTGGCACTGTGTGTGTTAGGGAATTCTAATGAGAATTTTAATGGGTACAAAATTGGCGGAAGTCACTTTTAAATGCATTTCAGTTGCCATGTCACCCATATATTTATTTGAGACAACTTATGTAGCACAGAGGTGGTTGAAATGATAATTGTGCTGAGGAATGAAGACAGGGATCAAAGATTCCCCATCGGAATAATTCTCTGCAACTTCCATATGTACTTCACGCTGGGTGCTGGTGATCATGCTTTAAGTGACCAGCCAGAGTTAATAATGGTTTATTATTGTCATGTGTACCTCGATACAGAATACTGAGTTGGATGATCATCCATGATCATATTGAATGGTGGTGCAGGCTCGAAGGGCCGAATGGCCTACTCCTGCACCTATTTTCTATGTTTCTATGTTTTCTATGTTTAGTGGTTAGTTTACAAATCCAGCATGGAAACGGGCCCTTTGGCCCGCCGAGTCCATGCCAATCATCGATCACCCGTTCACATTAGTTCTATGTTATCCCACTTTCTCATCCACTCCCTACACACTAGGGGGCAATTTACAGAGGGCCGTTTAACCTACAAACCCGCATGTCTTTGGGATGTGGGAGGAATGCGGTGCGCCCGGAGGAAACCCGCGCGCTCACAGGGAGAACGTACAGACTCCACACACAGACGGCACCCGGGGTCAGGTTTGAATCCGTGTCTCTGGCCCCGTGAGACAGCGGCTCTACCCGCTGCGCCACTGTCAAAATCTAGACTCTGAGTAAGACTCTTAACATCACACACGAAACACATGGCCGTCAGACTGTAGCTTTATTTTATTACATACAAAGGCATGGCTAGCAATTCCGCAGATTATCAGTAATCACAGATATATCTACGCTCCAGGAAACAAGTTCCATGTATTCACCTGCAATGGTTCCTCTTAAGTGCGGTTACAAAAATGGATGAAGTAGTATTGTTAGTTACTTCCTCTGGCACTGCCTTGTCCAATAGCAGAGTTAGTACAGCAGCAAAAGTATTACGGTTTTTGGCCTGATTTAGCGAAATTGAAGTGGTCTTCTGATATCCTGTGTGTGGTTACACTCGTGTCTTGACCAACAGGTGTCCTTTGTGCCTCTTTCCCATGCAAAATGTTGGTTCCTGTTCTGCTGACGTAAATACTAACAGATGCCCTTGGAGCTTCTCTCTTATAGAGTCATACAGCATGGAAACTGGCACTCTGGCCCAACTTGCCCACACCGACCAACATTTACCAGCTGCACTAGTCCCACCTGCCTGCAGTTGGCCCATATCCCTCCAAATCTATCCAATCCATGCACCTGTCTATTTTTTTTTAATGTTGTTATGGTACCTGCCGCCCTTCGTGTGGAAATGTTATCCCTCAGGTTCCTAGTAAACCTTTCTCCCCTCTTATCTTCAATTTATGTCCTCTGGTTCTCGATTCTCCTACTCTGGGCAAGAGACTCTGTGCATTTACCCAATCTATTCCACTCATGATATTATACACCTCTATAATATCACCCCTCATTCTCCTGCGTTCCAAGGAATAAAGCCCTAGACTGCTCAAATTCTCCCCATAGCTCAGGCCCTCAGGTCCTGGCAAAATCCCCATAAATCTTTTCTGCATCCTTATGTAAGCTGTTCTGCTATTCTGTTGACTTCTCAAATTGCCTATGTGGCACCCATCCGTCCATTTGTAAAACATCTTCCTTCGCACATCTCTTTTAAACATTGCCCCTCTCGCCTTAAAGCTATGCTGTCTGGTCTTTGATATTTCTATCCCGGAAAAGAAGGGTTTTGACTGTCCAACCTATCTTTACCTCTCATAATTCTATGTACTTCCACCAGGTCTCCTCTCAACTTCCTAAGTTCCAGAGAGAGAGCAACCCAACCTCTGTATAGCTCATACTCTGTAATCAAGGCATTGTTCTGGTAAACCTCTTTAAACCTCTCCAAAGCCTCCACATCTTTTTGCAATGGGGCGAACAGATTACAATAACGAGTCACTATTGCCTACTATGCATTTATCTGATCATTGGACTATACTTCAGAGATACAGAGCGGAAACAAGCCACCGTGTCCGCGTCGACCAGCAATCAACCCGTACACTAGCAATTAGCCAATTAACTGATAAATCCGTATGTCTTTGGAGTGTGGGAGGAACCCAGAGCACCTGGAGGAAACCCACGCGGTCACAGGGAGAAGGTACAAACTCCGTACAGACAGCATCTGCAGTCAGGAGCGAACCCTGGTCTCTGGCGCTGTAAAGCAGCAACTCTATCTCTGCATTACTGTGCCCGCTCATCTGGTGTGCATCAAGGTCACATTGAGAGCTGGTCTTTGCCGCGTGGTAGCTGAATGAATCGTGCTAAAACTCACACGGCAAATGAGTACCTTTAGTGCCCGACCCAAAGACAACAAGAATCCCAGCTAGTGAGTACAAACCTTCATTAAAGGTAGAGGAAGCCAAATTAAAAAAAGCAATGAATTCCGAGTATCTATAAAGTAACTATAAATAAAGATTACTGCAAGTTAATGCTGCCTGTTACTTCCTGGCTGTTTTACAATGGAAAGAATATAAATACAGAATCAAAGAATGCGTTATTGTCACTCTCCACAAATGAAAGCAGCAGAAGTGCAATAGAGAGAATGACCTTTTGTCCATGTTTGCCGTGTGATTTCGCAGGAGAATTAGATATCAAAGACAATTCTTTTTGGATTATTAATGACAATCAATACAGTGACCCAGTTTGAGGTACAGTGAGGGCCTCAACAAATGGGACACACAAGTGTGATGTGGCATTTTGAAAGACTCCCAGTTAAAAAGAAATAAAATGAACATGCTTTTTTAAAATGTATTCTGCATAGTGATTATCCAGCCTAACAACTCCACTGACATGCAATTGTGAAGCGGTTTGACATTAATTTAAATCCTGAAGGATATGAAATGTACTCATTTTCGTTTATTGTCACGTGTGCCGAGGTACAGTGGTAAGCTTTAGTTGTGTGTTAACCAGTCAGCAGAAAGACAATACTTGATTACAATCGATCCATTTACAGTGTATAGATACATGAAAAGGGAATAATGTTTAGTGCAAGGTAAAGCCAGCAAAGTCCATTCAAGGATAGTCCAAATGTTCAGTTATTGACCACGTTCAGCCATGGACAGTTTCTTCCCAGCTCTTATCAGGCAACTGAACCATTCTATACATCAAGTAGAGAGTGGCCCTGACCTACTATCTACCTCAGTGACCCTCAGATTATCTTTAATTGGACTTTACTGGACTTAATCTTGCACCAAATGTGATTCCCTTTATTCTGTATCTGTACACTGTGGACAGCTTGATTGTAACCGTGTATAGTCGTTCCGCTGGCTGGTTAGCAGCAACAAAAACGTTTTTCACTGAATCTCGGTACATGTGATATGTAAATGAAAGCTATTGAGAGATGTGATTTTTAAAGCTTTCTGTATACCATTCTTATGTTTGTACTTTAAGTTTAGAGATACAGCATGGACATAGGCCCTTTGGTCCACTGACCACCAATCCCCATTCACACTAATTCTAAGTTATCCCACTTTTGCATCCAGTCGCTACACACCTGGGACAATTTTATAAAGGACCAATTAACCTGCCACCCATGTGGGAGGAAACCAGAGCACCCGGAGGAAACACACCTCTCATAATTTTATATACTTTGACCATGTTTCCTCTCAATCTCCAATGTTCCAAAGAAAATAATCCATTCTCTCCTTATTCTCAATCGAGAGAACATGCAAACTCCACTCAGACAGCACCCGAGGTCAGGATCAAACCCGGGTCTCTGGCGCTGTGAGGCGGCAGGTCTACCAGAATGCAGAAACATTAATAAAACTAGTTCTTCACAACATGAAGGATTGTTCTAACCATCTGAAAATGAAGTGTGCCCTAAAGTAGTATTTCTAACTAATCTTACCCTACAAAGAAAAAATAAGTATGTAACTAATTAGAAAACATTAGGAAGAAGGGATTATAACATAACACAAAATCTGTTTATTCCAAAAGTGTAATATATATATGTTTTATGGAGACACAAGGAACTGCAGATGCTGGTTTACACAATAAAATACGAGGTGCTGAAGTAACACAGCAGATCAGGTAGCATTTCTAGGACATAGATGGGTAATGTTTCGGGGTCGGGATCCTTCTTCAGACTGATTGTAGTGGGGAGAGAAAGCTGGAAAAGAGGTAGAAGTGGGATAACACCTGGCAAGTGATAGGTGGATACAGATGATGGGGCTATGACTACCAGGATAGGTGGCGTTTCAGGTCAGGACCCTTCCTCAGACCCCCAAGATTTGTATCCTCCTATCACTTGCCAGTCACGGTGGCGCAGCAATAGAGTTGCTGCCTCACAGCGAATGCAGCGTCGGAGACCCAGGTTCGATCCCAATTACGGGTGCTGTCTGTATGGAGCTTGTACGTTCTCCCCGTGACCTGCGTTGGTTTTTTCCGAGATCTTCGGTTTCCTCCCACATTCCAAAGACGACTGGATTGTGGGTTAATTGGCTTGGTATATGTAAACAATTATCCCTACTGGGTGTAGGATAGTGTTAATGTGCGGGGATCGCTAGTCCGTGCGGAGCCCCTGTGGGCCGAAGGGCCTGTTTCCACGCTGTATCTCTAAACTAAACATCTCCAATCGTCTGAAGAAGGGTCCCGACCCAAAACATCCACTCACCAAATCCTCCAGAGGTATTACACCCAGTTACTCTGTTTTTTTATAGATGTTTTATTATGATTTGTACGGTAAATATGACACATCTTCTCCGATCACCCAAACCATGTATTACCATTTTAAATGACACAATCTATTTCCTCTGCCAAAATATGAATGTGGGCAATAGTGAAATATCCAATTGAATATCAATGATATTTGAACCATCAGTCTTGTCTGAGTTACTGTACAGTTGCCCTGAAGGTATGTAATAATGCATCAGTTTATAATGACTACCAATATGATAAACATTTGTGATTTTGAATGCAGTTTTATATTATTTTTCTAACTTGCAAATGACTTTGAATGATATTTTACAAAGTATGACTCAGTATCATTGGATGGCAGAGTGAAATAGCACGCCCATTAAAACATAACAAAACTCTGTGGGGCGTACAGCCACTTTAATATTTGAACAGGGGACAGTACAGCACAGGACCAGGCCTTTCGGCCCACAATGTCTGTGCCGAACATGATGCCAAGAGAAACTAATCTCCTCTGCCTGCACATGACCAATATCTCTCCATTCCCAGCTTATTCAAGTGTCTATCTAAAAGCCTCTTAAACACCACTATCTCATCTGCCTCCATCACCACTCCTGGCAACAGGTTCCACATATCCACTATCCTCCCAAACTATGCCCTCTAGTCTTTGACATTTCCTTCCCTAGGAAAAAGGGTCTGACTGTCTACCCTGTCTATTCCTCTCTTATTTTAAACTGTTCTCTCAGGTTTTCTCTCAACATCCGGCAGTCCCGAGAAAACAATCTGTCCAATCCCTCCAAGTCTGTCCAACCCCTCCTTGTAGCTAATACCCACTAATCCCAGTATCATTTTGCTCCAAAGCCTCCACATCCTTCCCGTAATGGGGCGATCAGAACTGAACGCAATACTCCAAATTCTTATCGAGTTGTATCCTGATTTCCTGATTCTTATACTCAATGCCCCAACCAATACAGCCTTCTTTACCACTCTCTCTACTCATGTGGCCACTTTCAGGTGGCTGTGGACCTTGACCCCATGGTCCCTCTGTCAATACTGTGAAGGGTCTTACAATCAACCATATACCTTGCCCCTACATTCACCTTTCCTTTACATAGCATTATCTTTAGTTTCCCGACACAACCTTCTCATGGAGGGCATGCCCAGATTCCATTATTTGTTTTTGCTGATACTAACTTCAGAAGTCATGGATGCAGAATTAGGCCATTTAGTCCATCGAGTCTACTCTGCCATTTTGTCAAAGCTGATCTATCTTTCCCTCTCAACCCCATTCTCCTGCCTTCACCCCATAACCCTTGACACCCTTATTAATCAAGAACCTGGTAATCTACACTTTAAAAATACCCAATGACTTGCCCTCCGCTACCATCTGTGGCAATGAATTCCACAGATTCACCACCCTCTGACTAAAGGCGTTCCTCCTTATCTCCGATCTAAAGGCACGTCCTTTTATTCTGTGGTTTTATCAATATCGTTTTAGACAGTCACTGGTATGGGAACCATACCTTCCCATTTCACAATATCTGCCTGAATTTTAGTCAGAGAGTTTAGGAAATGGATATGTGCAGCGTTGAACTGATGTGAGCAATAACACCAATCTTCAGAGATTGACATTAAACCTTCATTACTGGGCCATTATCAAAATACTCACTCTTACATGTGGCACCCGATCTGAATGTGCTTATTGTTAGCAATCTGCTCCTCTTTTTTTAGCTACCAATTCTAAGTACTTTCATAGAATCAGAGTGTGTAAACAGGTCCGTCAGCCCAATCCGTCCCGGCCGAGCAAGATGCCCCTCCAAGCTAGTCACAGTTGTCTGCCTGGACCACGTGTCTTTAATCCTTTGCTATCCACAAGATATACAGTAATCCAACTGTATACATTTTAAAGAATATTATTGACTAATAGAATGAAGATTTCCAAATCATATTTGTATGATGGGAAATAAATTAGCCAAGCATTTTTTTTTGTAGAAACAAGGAATTGGTTAATTCACTAATGGAAACAAAGTGCTGGAGTAACCCAGTGGGTCAGACAGCATATCTGAAAAACATTGAGAGGTCTGAAGAGGGTCTAGACCCAAAACGTCACCCATTCCTTCTCTCCAGAGATGCTGCCTCTCCCGCTGAGTTACTCCAGCATTTTGTGTCTACCTTCGATTTAAACCAGCATCTGCAGTTCTTTCCTACAAATAGACAGGTGACATTTTGGGTCGAGACCCTTCTTCAGACTGATTGTAGGGAGTTGGGGAAGAAAGCTGGAAGAGAGGAGAGGCAGGACAAAGCCTGAAAGGTTGTGGGTGTACACAGGCAAGGGTGGGGTGTCAGGCAGATGATTGATCAAAGGCCAAAGATGAAAAACCGGAAGATGGAGACAAAATGATTGAAGAGTTGCGAATAGTGAAGCTGGAGGATGGAATGTGTGTGTAAGGGAGGGGGAGGGGAGTAGATGTGTCTTGGTGGAGCACAGGGGGGGGGGGGGGGGGGGGGGGGGGCCAGATAAAGGGGAGAGAAAAGGGGAGGGGGGAGGGGGGGGTTATTAGAGGTTGCAATACATTTGCCGAAAGTCCAGCTCACCATTAGTGTTCAGCACAATGCTTCTTCCATTGGTTTTGGCCACCATTTATCCCCTGAACATGGGAAATGATTGGTCAATACCAGGCATTATTTCCCAGAATACTACTCCCTGGCCATTGAGCAATTTAAATTCAGGCTGTCACAGAGGTGCAGCTGGTAGACCCGGGTTCCATCCTGACCTCGGGTGCTGTCTGCGTAGAGTTTGCATGTTCTTCCTGTGACCGCGTGGGTTTTCTCCGCGCGCTCCGGTTTCCTACCACATCCGAAAGACGTGCGGCTTTGTAGGTTAATTGACCCTCTGCAAATTGCCCCTCGTGTGTAGGGAGTGGATGAGAAAGTAGGATAACTCAGAACCAGTGTGAACGGGTGATCGATGGTTGCCGTGGACTTGGTGGGACCAAATCTGAAGAAGGGTCTTGATCCAAGACGACACCCATTCCTTCTCTCCAGAGATGCTGCCTGTCCCGCTGAGTTACTCCAGCATTCTGTGTCTACCTGGTGGGCCAAAGGGTTTGTTTTCAAGCTGCATCTCTAAACTAAAACTAAATCAATAAGAAGCTAGCACTAGTAATGCTGCCCATTAAAGAGGCAGGTTGTCACGTTAAACCACCATCTTCACCAATGCCTCTAGGAGATGAAATCTATATGTGGAGAAACAAGGAACCACAAATGCTGGAAATCTCAAGCAAAACACAAAGTACTGGAGGAATTCAACGGGTCCAGCAGCATCTGTGGAGGGAATGGACAGGCGGTGTTTTGGGTCGGGACCCTTCTTCAGACTCAGTGTTTGAAAAAGGGTTCTGACACAAAACCTCATCTATGTGTTTAGTTTAGATATACAGCAGGGAAACAGGCCCTTCGGCCCACCGTCCACGCCGGCCATCAATCACCCACTCACACGAGTTCTATGTTATTCCACTTTCTCATCCAGTCCCAACACACTAGGGGAAATGTACAGAGGGCCAATTAAACTTCAAACCCGCATGTCTTTGGGATGTGGGAGGAATCCGGAGGACCTGGAGGAAGCCCACACGGTCACAGGGAGAATATGCAAAGTACACACAGACGGCACCCGTAGTCAGGATTACACCCAGGTCTCTGGCGCTGTGAGGCAGCGACTCTACCGCTGCACCACTGATTGATTCTTACTTGTCTCCTCAGTGCAGGTACATCGAGGGAAGGACAATATACCAGAGCATCTACATCCTATGATTGAGTAAATAAATAAAACAACCTCACCAGAATTGCCAGGGTTTTTAAATGAGACCTTGTATGATGCAGTTTATAACTATGTTTCCTGTATTGCAACAGCATTTCAGAACTAGTTAAGTGGCTTAGGGTTAAGACACCCATGACATAGCAAAGGTTCAAATTTTCTCCATTATCCTGCCTTTCGAAGAAGCAGATAGTTTCATTTTCAAATTGCCTGCGATATGAGATGGTCTGATTTCTAACTTATTGCCTCTTCAGTGGTTTACGAGCCCAAAACTAATTGGAAGGCACAAGACATAGAATCTGAATCAAGCGATTGACTTAAACATACATTATGGCCGAAGTCATGGGATGGTACAACATGGAAGAAGGCCATTGGGCCCACGGAGGTTGTGCTGACCATCACATTCACGTCTAGTCCACATTCAGCTTCTTGAAGCACAACACCATCTCAACTACGAATTATAAACTTTCTTCGTTGTACAAGGGACAAAGCTTTTTTAATTTAGTTTAGTTTAGTTTAGAGATACAGCGCGGAAACAGGCCCTTCGGCCCACCGGGTCCTCACCGACCAACGATCCCCACACATTAACGCTATCCTACACACACTAGGGACAATTAACCCATGCACCAAGCCAATTATCCTACAAACCTGTACGTCTTTGGAGTGTGGGAGGAAACCGAAGATCACAAAAAAATCCACGTGGTCGCGGGGAGACCGTACAAACTCCGTACAGACAGCACCCGTAGTCGGGATCGAACCCGGTGCTGCAAGCACTGGAAGGCAGCAACTCTACTGCTGTGCCACCATGTCAACCTTCTGTTTTGGGATTTTGTTTCGTAATTTATTGAACTTTCTTTTGTGTAATCTATGAGTGCTGTGCTCCGAGTACCTGCAATGCTGCTGCAAGTATGAATTTCATTGTTCCATTTTCGGTACATAAGATAATTAAACACACTTGAGACTCGAAATTCATTGTTATATGCACGAATGGTGAGGCACAGGTACAATGAAAATCTTGCTTGCGGCAACATCACGGGCACAAAGAATTTCACTGTACCTAGGTACATGTGACAATGAAGTATCATTGAATCATATTCTCCCCACATTCCCAATAACCCTTCGCACATTCAGCTCCGTGCTAGGAGCTATATGTAATGGTCAACTAAACAACCCACCTAGACACAACTGGGACGTGTAAGGGAACTGTGGCACATCTTGGTGATATCTATGTTGGCACAGAGGGAGATCGAGCAGACTGCACATGGACAGCGGCAGAGGTCGGGATTGAACCCAGGACAGTGGAGCAAGGAGGTAGCAGCTGTCATATTCGTCCATGTGCCATGTGCAGAAAACTATGAATGAAATACTCTCAAAATATCTCTGGTTTACTGTAGGTCATAAGAAATAGTAGAATTAGGCCATTTGGCCCATCAAGTCTACTCCGCCATTCAATCATGGCTGATCTATCTCTCCCTCCAAACCCCATTCTCCTGCCTTTTCCCCATGGCCTCTGACCCCAGTAATGATCTAGAATCTATCCATCTCTGCCGAACAAGTTGGGGTTTTTTTTCCCTTTAATGATCAGAGTAGAAATCACACAGGGTTCCTTCATAAACTGAGCATAAACATTGTCAAATGGCTCATGTCTGCATAACCCTACGTAGTGAGATTTACGGAGATGGTACCAAAGCATTCTACTGTGAAACAAGGTGGCTAGTTATCAAAACACAACCATGCCACCCTCGAATGTGTCTCGACAAGATTAAGAGTTGCCCTGGCAACAACTATTTTACCTCTTCTTCATATGAACAAAGTTCTAGATGCCAGGCACTGTCTTCAGATAAGATGCTTTATCGTGGACTGCTAAAGACATACATTCCATGGAACATGTCAG
The DNA here is from genome assembly GCF_028641065.1 of Leucoraja erinaceus. NCBI lineage: Eukaryota > Metazoa > Chordata > Chondrichthyes > Rajiformes > Rajidae > Leucoraja > Leucoraja erinaceus. The sequence goes on along the minus strand of NC_073386.1, from coordinate 53,596,649 downwards.
GCCAACGGCAGTTACATTTCATTCATCTGCTGTCGTGATTTCAGCTGTAAATGGAACACAGCTATGGAGCTATCATGGGGTTAAACACATTTGCATCAGAGTTTAATTTTTAAAGCTTGGTTTCCATTCAGTTCACACAATGAATTCTAAATGGAGCAAATGTTTGAAATGGCATTGATTTGTGCGAAAGACGAGGAAAATGGCTACGTTAGCGAAGTTTGAGGAAACATAATACCTGACTTCAACAGAGAAAGCTGTGTGAGACCTGTTGTACAAATCAATAAATGCAACAATCAACACTTGTAGTCCATTAAAATAGCACAAAGCTAATCACTCCCATTTTCTTGAACTAGTGTCCTGTCGAAGGGAGCTCTGTGTTTCTAATGGCCTTCACTGAAAGGCAACAACGCTGCACGATAACTGGTTCAATATTGTAGACACAAGGAACTGCAGATCCTTGTTTACAAAAAAAAAGACACCAAGTGCTGGAGGAACTCAGGGTGTCAGGCAGCAACTGAGGAGGGAGAACAGACGATGTTTTGGGTCGGGACCCTTCTTCAAAGTGGTTGTAGTAGGAGGGAGAAAGGAAAGTGTGGCGGGTTCAATATTGTTCACATAGCTACTTAAATAAATCACAAAAGTTAAATATCTGAGGTACACAAAAATGCTGGAGAAACTCAGCGGGTGCAGCGATACGTTGCCTATTTCCTTCGCTCCATAGATGCTGCGGCACCCGCTGAGTTTCTCCAGCATTTTTGTGTACCTTCGATTTTCCAGCATCTGCAGTTCCCTCTTAAACAGTTAAATATCTGATATATTTGCTTCTAAAATGAAGTGCAGTTCATAAGTTATAGTAGAAGTAGGCCATTTGGCCCATCAAGTCTACTGCGCCATTCAGTCATTGCTGATCTATTTTTCACTCTCAACCCCATTCTCCTACCTTCTCCCCATAATCCCTGACACCCAGAACAATCAAGTATCTGTCAATTTCCGCCTCAAAAATACCCAATGACTAGGCTTCCACAGCCATCTGTGGCAATGAATTCCACTAACTCACCATCCTCTGACTGAATAAATTCCTCCTCATCTGTTTTCTAAAGGTACGTCCTTTTATACTGAGGCTGTACCCTCTGGTCCTAGGCTCTCCCAGTGGAGACATCCTCTCCGCATTCACTCTATCCAGGGCTTTCACGATTTGGTAAGTTTTAATGAGGTTACCGCCATCCTTCTAAAGGCCAGTGAGTACAAGCGCAGTGCCGTCAAATGCTCATCATATGTTAACCCACTCAACCCTGGGATCATTCTCAAAAACCTCCTCTGGACGCTCTCCAACGCCCTCCTCAGATATGGGGCCCAAAACTACTCGCAATACTCCAAATGTGGCCTGACCAGTACCTTATCCGTCCGCTCTCCTGCTTTTCGCACCCATCACTTTCCAGACTTTGTCCTGCCCCCACCTCTTTCTCCCTCCACCCCCCTACAATGTCTGAAAAAAGGAACCCAACCCAAAACGGTGTTTGTCCATTCCACAGATGCTGCTTTGCCCGCTGAGTTTTTCCAGTACTTTGTGTTTTATAGTCATAGAGTGATTCAGCGTGGAAATAGGCCCTTCAGCCCAACTTGCCCACACTGCCCAACGTGTCCCAGCTACACTAGTCCCACCTGCTTGCGTTTGGCCCATATCCCTCCACACCTGTCTAATTGTTTCTTAAACATTGCGATAGTCCCTGCCTCAACTACCTCCTCTGGCAGTTCGTTCCACACACCCACCACCCTTTGTGTGAAAAGGTTACCCCTCAGATTTCTATTAAATCTTATCCTGTTCACAAACCAATGTCTTCTGGTCCTCGATTCACCCACTCTGGGCAAGTGACTCTGTGCGTCTAACTGATCTATTCCTCTCATGATTGTAAACACCTCTCTAAGATCACCCCTCATCCTCTTGCATTCCAAGGAATAGAGACCCAGCCTACTCAACCTCTCCTTATTGCTCAGACCCTCGAGTCCTGGCAACATCCTCCTATATCTTCTCTATACCTTTTACAGATTGACAACATATTTCCTATAACATGGTGTCCAGAACTGAACACAATACTTTAAATGCAGTCTCACCAACGTCTTATACAACTGTAGCATGAACTCCCAACGTCTATACTCAATACTCTGACTGATGGCCAATGTGCCACAAGCCTTGTTGACCATCCTATCTACCTGCAAGGAAAGGAACCGTACACCTACACTCCTAGATCCCTCTGTTCTACTACAATCCCCAGAGCCCTACCATTCACTGTGTAGGTCCTGCCCATGTTAGATTTCCCAAAATGCAACACCTCAAACTTCTCTGTATTAAATTCCATCAACCTTTCCTCAGCCCACTTGGCCAATCGAATCAGATCCTGCTGCAATTTTTCACAAACATCTTCACTATCTGCAAAACCACTCACTTTTGTATCATCTGCAAACTTACTAATCTTGCCCCGTATGTTCTCATCCAAATCATTGATGTAGATGACAAACAGTAACGGGCCCAGCACCGAATACTGAGGCACACCACTAGTCACCAGGCCTCCAGTCCGAGAAGCAACCTTCCCACCATCACCCTCTGCTTACTTCCATGAAGCCAATTTTCTATCCATTCAGGTATCTCTCCTTGGATCCCATGCGATCTAACCTTCCAGAGCAACCTACCATGCGGAAGATTTTGCTCAAGATTCCAGCATCTGCAGCTCCATGTGTCGATATCACATGCTTATAATTGTAAATATTTCACTGTTGAATTTTCTGAAAACTTGCCATGATACTTATTATTGTAATTTATCTCTTGTTTGTACTTGCATGCTGCTCATTAAAATATGATCGATTTTAGATATTACGGTTTAGTTTAGTTTAGTTTAGAGATACTGCATGGAATCAAGCCCTTCAACGCACCGAGTCCACGCCGACCAACAATCACCCATAGTGTGGCGGCTCCCAAGGGTCGTGCCATCATAGTGTCGAACCCCTCGGCACAGGAGTGGTTCAGTCCGGAGGCGGCCCTTAGCCAGAGGGTTTAAAGGCAGGGGTTTGGGTGCCATCTTTCGCTCGTTTGGTCTTCCCTACAACCGGGAGGAACATAATAAAAAGTGCCTCTCAAAACATTGGACTTTGTGCTTCCTTTTGAGACCCACACACTACAATAGAGTACTTCTATGTTATCCCAGTTTTGCTTCCCACAAACTATGGGCAATTTACAGAAGCCAATTAATCTACAAACCTGCATGTCTTTGCAATGTGGGAAGAACCAGGAGCACTTGGAGAAAACCTGCATAGTCACAGGGAGAACATACAAACTCTATACAGATAGCACCCGCAATCTGTTTTGCACCTGGGTCTCTGGCGCTGTAAGGCAGCAACTCTACCGCTGTGCCACCGTGAAACCCCAATTAAAAAAACTAGATTCCACCTTGAGGATTTAAAAGACATTCGGACAGGTACACTGATGGGAAAGGCAAATGGGACTAGCTTAAATGGTAGGCATAAGCGTATGTTTCTGTGCTGTGTAACATTATGACTCTGTCAGTGGTTCTTAACCTGTTTGGCATACGTACACGCATACGCGAACAAAATACTGTATGTGGTATGTACCTTTGTCTCAACAAATGGATATAATAACAATAATAATAATAATATTTTTTATTTTTGGGCGCCTTTCAAAAATCTCAAGGACACCTTACAGAGATTAACAAGAATAATAAAACATATAATCGGAAAAAAAAAAAAATAATAAAGACATCACCAAAACACAAATTAAAAACAGAATTCAATCCAAAGACAAAAAATTAGAAACACAATGTGGAGAGAGCAGCGGCAGCTAAAGCGCGCCAGCGTACACTCTCCCTTCCGACAGCCATCTTGGACACAGACTGACGTGTTTACTGACACACAAAAAAATCATCCCCCCACAATGGTTACCACTGTGGGAGAAGGCACAATGTCCAGTCCCCATCTCCAGTTCACCCAAAGTCAGGCCTATTGAGGCCACCGCTATTGCCTCTACGGAGGCCCGATGTTCCTGGCCGTTCTCACCGGGTGGTGTTGCCCCGGCGTCGGGAGAGTCCTCTCAGCGGCTGGGCCACCTGGAACGGCCGCTTCCTGACTGGGGACCGCGGCTTCCGAAGCCGACAAGGCCGCGCCAGTTTGGAGCTCCCAGGCTCCCGATGTTAGAGTCGGCGCCGCCCGCTCCGCAGATCCGCATCCCGGAGGTGTTGATCTCGGCGGTCACAGCTCACGGAGCTCCAGCGCGTCGATCTAGCGCGGCGACCCAGGCAAGGCATCGCCCACTCCGCTACGCAATAGCGCCCCAGCGCTGTGCCGCCACCGAAGCCGAGGTGCTGAGCGGTCCCCGCCAGGAAACGGCGCTCCAAGCCCGCTGGTAGGCCACGAGGACGGGTCGACGGGGCAGCCCGGAGAAAAAGCTGCCTCACCGACCAGGTAGGGACCTAGAAGTATAATTACCTCCTTCCCCCCACATTAAAAAGTCCATTCTCCAACAGACAAAGGACAGGACTTACTAAAAACTCAAAAAAAAGTGAGTTAAACGGACGGCTGCTGAAATTCCCCCAAATTTCTAGATCTTCGGTTTCCTCCCACACTCCAAAGACGTACGGGTTTGTAGGTTAATTAGCTTGATAAAAATGTAAAATTGTCCAAGTTGGCGATATGCAGATCACTGCCCTGCCGACTACAAAATTCGGAAGGTTCAGAAGGTATGTGCAAACTCTGTACGTCCAAGGTCAGGAGGAAACCCATGTCTCTGGCGTTGTGAGGCAGCAACTCTACCGCTGTGCCACTGTGCCACACTTAAAAGTTTATTTTCATGTTCATTGTTTGTAATAATAAAAGATGGATATTGGCACACATCAATGTCTGATCAGTAACAAGTGTGACATTTAAATGGTTTGCGCCAGCACTGAAAAAAATCAGTTGCCTGGCAACCAATAGTTACCAGGATTTATCGACCTTCAAAGCTCCAGATCTTACTTGCAGTTTTCATTTAGCAACTGAAACAGGCCTGCATGCCCATTACTGTCTTAATGTTTGCCTGATTCCGATTTCATCTTACGTGCTACTAGTCATATCCTGTCACAGTACCCAATATCATTTACAAATTTCTAAATTTGCCAAAATATTGCAGCAAATGGTTATAAAGTTGTGGTGTTGATGTTCGAACCAAGATGGAGAAAGCCCACACACAACACAATGTGGAGTTGTAAAGTAGAGTTGTGTGCCGAAATTTAGACAAAATAAATGCAGCACCAATTGCTTATAGCACGGAAAAAGTTTGTATGTTACAAAACTTACCTTCAGCGGCGCTGCAGATCTGTCACGGCCAGTTTGCGCACTTTCTCCCCCTTTTAGAGGGTGGGTTTTTTTAAAGATCTTGGTTTCTCCCACCTACTCCAAAGACGACAGTTTGTAGGCTGTTTAGCTGCTAAAGAAAAATCGTAAAATTGTCCAAACTGCCGATATATTAAGTTTCTTTTGCCCTGCACTGCAAATTTCGAACAGGAGAAAATTAAAAATAAAACTCTACAGACAGCAATCCGACAACGGGGAGGAAACCCATGTCTCTGGCGTTGTGAGGCAGCAACTCTACCGCTGTGCCACTGTGCCACACTGTTAAAAGTTTATTTTCATGTTCATTGTTTGTAATAATAAAAGATGGATATTGGCACACATCAATGTCTGATCAGTAACAAAAACCCACTTGCAAGATGATTAAATGGTTTGCGCCAGCACTGAAAAAAATCAGTTGCCTGGCAATGAAACCAATAGTTACCAGGATTTATCGACCTTCAAAGCTCCAGATCTTACTTGCAGTTTTCATTTAACAGCAACTTCAACAACAGCTGCATGCATTTTATTACTTTCATTAATGTTTGCCCGATTCCGATTTTCAGATTACGCTGCTAGCCCTCATTCCTGTCAATAGTTACCTAATATCAATTCACACTTCTAAATTTGTTAAAATATTGCAGGTAAATGGTTTTAAAAGTTGCTGGTGTTGATGTTCAGTTGTTCCAAGCTGGGAATACCGTACACAATAGCAATGTGAGGGTTGTAAAGGAACTGGAGTGGTGTTTAATAGTGAAAGCACAATACCCCCCTAAATTGCAACTGGGAGAAAATCCGCTTATAGCACGGAAACGTGGCAGTATGCCCACAAAACTTACCCCCTCATCCGCCACCCCAAGAACTGTCGCTGCCACACCATCAACTTCTGGCCCCTTTTAGGGGGGAGCGGGGCTGGGCTTAAAATTGCTGCTGGCTGTGGGTCTCTGGGATCTCAAATTGATGTCTGTCAGGCTGTCCCGTTTAGCTGCTAAAGAAAAATCGCTTCGACTGCCGTTTGCCCCTAAGTTTCTTTTAAACTGCACTGGACTTTTACGAACAGGAGTAAATTAAAAATAATCTTCTAAAGCCGTCAACGCCGACAACGGGGACGGATTTCATGTACCGGACAAGGACCAACAGAAAAGCCGTTTATTTTATACGACGCCCCGACTTGCTTCTCCGCAACCCTTTAATCTGTATTTCACAGCGGGCAAATGTCATTGTGTAAATGTGGGTCTCTGCAGTATTTTTGCTTGCGGTGGGCCGATGGTCGATGTCCAATTGGTCCTGACATCACCGGTGACTGCAACGACCCAAAGCCATCGCGACTTGAACAGTAAAAACCCCACTCGCAAGATGCAAAATGGCCTTTAAAGTTCCCACGCTAGACTACGATAAACTGTGTAAATTCCTACCATTTGAACTTTTAAATCAGCGGGCATGTAGCAATGAGATTTTAAAATCCCGCGCAATATACCCTCACCTTCTCTTTTATGGATGCGGATTTAGTTCCCCTTTCTTCGAGGACCGACCGGAGGTTCCGCTGTCACCTCTGCGGGCCGCCCTCGGTGAACGTTTTCAAGGACCTTTCTTCAAGGACCGAAAAAATTAGCTACAATTGGGTAACTACTAAAGTTCGGAGGTTTTCTATTTGGATATTCTTTAATTTCAGGTTATCCACCTGTAATTGAATTTCATAATTAGCTACAGAATGGATAACTACAATAATATGCTGAAAATTTCATTCACTTCTCTTAATTTTTAAGAAAGTTATGGGCTTTTGACTGTCCTTGATCACAGCTTTGAGTTAAGTCAGTGGAAAAGCAATAGGGTACAAGATGCTAATTTCAGAGTATGAAAATGGCCGTAACTTTGTTAATACTGAAGATATGAAAGTGAATTAGGTGTCAAATTAAACTTCTTTTTATACTTTATCTGATGGGATAAATTGCAGACTTGATTTTTTAAATCTCAAAATTTTGTAACATTGCTAGAAAAAGGTCTTTCAGCCCAACTCATCCTTGCTGACCAAAATGCCCCTAAATGTTGTCAATGTACTTGCCTCAAATACCTCCTCTGGCATCTCCTTCCATATACCTACCACCTTCTGTGTGAAAAAAATATAGAATTATACAGCATGGCAACAGGCCCTTTGACCCAACTTGCCCATGCCGACCAACACGTATGCATGCAGGTACAGCAGGCAGTGAAGAAAGTGAATGGCATGTTGGCCTTCATAACAAGAGGAGTTGAGTATAGGAGCAAAGAGGTCCTTCTGCAGTGGGACAGGGCCCTAGTGAGACCACACCTGGAGTATTGTGTGCAGTTTTGGTCACCAAATTTGAGGAAGGACATTCTTGCTATTGGAGTGCAGCATTGGTTCACGAGATGGCTGGGATGGCGGGACTGTCATTTGATGATAGAATGGAACGGCTGGGCTTGTATACTCTGGAATTTAGAAGGATGAGTGAGGATCTTATTGAAACATCTTATTGGACACACTAGAAGCAGGAAACATGTTCCTGATGTTGGAGGAGTCCAGAAGCAGAGGCCACATTTTACGAATAAGGGGTAAGCCATTTAGAACGGAGATGAGGAGAAACGTTTTCACAAGGAGGGTTTTGAATCTGTGAAATTCTCTGCTTCGGAAGGCAGTGCAGGCCAATTCTCTGGATGCTTTCAAGAGAGAGATAGATAGAGCTCTTAAAGATAGCAGAGTCAAGGGATATGGAGAGGAGGCAGGAACGGGATACTGATTGTGGATGATCAGCCATGATCACAGTAAATGGCGGTGCTGGCTCGAAGGGCCGAATGGCCCACTCCTGCACCTATTGTCTCGTGTCTATGCCCCATCTATTTGCCCATGTTTGGACCATATTCCTCAAACCCTTTCCTATCCATGTACCTGTCCAAATGTCTTTTAAATCTTGTTGTTGTACCTGCCGCAACCATCTCCTTTGGCAGCCAGAGAACCTAGTTCTCCAGATTCTCCTAGCCCAAGGAAAAAAGACAGTGTCTATTCCCCTCATGATTTTATACACCTCTTATAAGATCAGTTCTTTATTTCTGTTTGATGTGTGTCACATCAGGCAGCAATTAAATAGTGCTGGGCTCTATAAATATATTCTTCTTGAATTCTTTGAAGAGGTTACTAGGGAAATTGATGAGGGTAATGCAGTGGATGTTGTCTATATGGACTTTAGTAAGGCCTTTGACAAGGTTCCTCATGGAAAGTTGGTTAAGAAGGTTCAATTGTTGGGTATTCATGCAGGAGTAGCAAGATGGATTCAACAGTGGCTGAATGGGAGATGCCAGAGAGTAATGGTGGATGGCTGTTTTTCAGGTTGGAGGCCAGTGACTAGTGGGGTGCCTCAGGGATCTGTGTTTGGTCCACTGTTGTTTGTCATGTACATCAATGATCTGGATGAAGGTGTGGTAAATTGGATTAGTAAGTATGCAGATGATACTAAGATAGGTGGTGTTGTGGATAATGAAGTAGATTTCCAAAATCTATAGAGGGATTTAGGCCATTTGGAAGAATGGGCTGAAAGATGGCAGATGGAATTTAATGCTGATAAGTGTGAGGTGCTACATCTTGGCAGGACAAATCAAAATAGGACGTACATGGTAAATGGTAGCGAATTGATGAATGCAGTTGAACAGGGGGATCTAGGAATAACTGTGCATAATTCCCTGAAGGTGGAATCTCATGTAGATAGGGTGGTAAAGAAAGCTTTTGGTATGCTAGCATTTATAAATCAGAGCATTGAGTATAAAAGTTGGGATGTAATGTTAATATTGTACAAGACATTGGTGAAACCAAATCTGGAGTATGGTGTACAATTTTGGTCGCCTAATTATAGGAAGGATGTCAACAAAAATAGAGAGAGTACAGAGGAGATTTACTAGAATGTTGCCTGGGTTTCAGCAACTAAGTTACAGAGAAAGGTTGAATAAGTTAGGTCTTTATTCTTTGGAGTGCAGAAGGTTAAGGGGGGACTTGATAGAGGTCTTTAAAATGATGAGAGGGATAGACAGAGTTGACCTGGATAAGCTTTTCCCATTGAGAGTAGGGAAGATTCAAACAAGAGAACATGACTTCAGAATTAAGGGACAGAAGTTTAGGGGTAACATGAGGGGGAACTTCTTTACTCAGAGAGTGGTAGCTGTGTGGAATGAGCTTCCAGTGGAAGTGGTGGAGGCAGGTTCGATTTTATCATTTAAAAATAAATTGGATAGGTATATGGATGGGAAAGGAATGGAGGGTTATGGTCTGAGTGCAGGTAGATGGGACTATGTGAAAATAAGTGTTCGGCACGGACTTGTAGGGCCGAGATGGCCTGTTTCCGTGCTGTAATTGTTATATGGTTATATGGTTAGTTTGAGACACATGTCGCCAACATATTTGGGAAAGATGAAAAAGGCAATTCCTTAATGAGCCTGTAGCAGGCAGCATCTGGGGAGGAAATGGACAAACGACATTTTGGTTCGGGAACCTTCTTCAGTCTTGATCCAATATGGCACCGTTGCAATCCCTCCACAGATGCTGCCTGGCCCGTTCAGTTGCTCCAGTAGTTTAGTTTTAGTTTTAGTTTTAGTGATACAGCATAGAAACAGGCCCACTGAGTCCACACTGACCAGCAATCAACTAAATACCAGTTTAGACTTTAGAGATACAGCACAGAAACAAACACTTTGGCCCTCCAAGTCCACGAACAGTGATCACCTACACTAACACAAGGGACAATTTTATAACTTACCAAAGCCAATTAACCTATAAACCTGTTGGCATTTGGAGTGTGAGAGGAAACTGGAGCATCCGGAGAAAACCCACGCAATCACAGGGAGAACGTACAAACTCCATACAGACAGCGTCTATAGTTAGGATCGAACCCGGGTGTTTGGCGCTGCGAGGCAACAGCTCTACCGCTGTGCCACAGTGCCGCTGATGGCTGGTTACAGATTTCCAGAGAAGTGTCAAGCGTTACCTTGGTGCGGGCCGAGAGCAGATATCACATTATGTGCAGGTGAGGCCAGTAATCTGTTTGAGTATAGCATTCTCATTAAATTATTCTCTGTGCACAAACACTGAGTGCAGAGATATTGATATAACAAATTGTAAAAACCGAAGACTGTCTAATTATAATTCACACAGTTCCAGAGCCCCTGCACAAGCTATGCTTTCGAAGTCTTCTTCATCAAGTAAACACAGACAACATCTTGCTCACGAACATGGAACTGTTTCAGCAGACACTGACACAATCTGCTTCATGAATTTAGACGTCAGAGATACAGCACAGAATCAGGCCCTTCAGCCCACACCAACCAGTGATCACCCATTCACTAGCTCTATCACACACTCTAGGGGCTATTAACAGAAACCAACTCACCTACAAATGACACTAAAGCATCTGCCTCCACCATCATCCCCCTCTCTGTGTAAAAGAAAACTTGCCCCGCACATCTCCTTTAAACTCTGGAATAAACCCTGGTGCAGAACTAATTTTAGTTCAGTTTAGGGATACAGCAGGCAAGAGGCCTTTAGGCCGACCGAGTCCGCGCCGACCAGTAATCACCACGTACTGTAACACTATCCTACACACTCAGGACAATTTACAATTTTTCTGCCTTGGGCAATTAACCTACAAACCTGTAGGTCTTTAGAAGAAGATTCAAGATTCAAGATTCAAGAGAGTTTATTGTCATGTGTCCCTGATAGGACAATTAAATTCTTGCTTTGCTTCAGCACAACAGAACATAGTAGGCATTGACTACAAAACAGATCAGTGTGTCCATATACCACAATATAAATATATACACACATGAATAAATAAACTGATGAAGTGCAAATAAACAGATAATAGGCTATTAATGTTCAGAGTTTTGTCCAAGCCAAGTTTAATAGTCTGATGGCTGTGGGGAAGTAGCTATTCCTGAACCTGGTTGTTGCAGTCTTCAAGCTCCTGTATCTTCTACCTGAAGGTAGCGGGGAGATGAGTGTGTGGCCAGGATGGTGTGGGTTCTTGATGATACTGCCAGCCTTTTTGACGCAGTGACAGCAATAGATCCCCTCGATGGAAGGGAGGTCAGGGCCGATGATGGACTGGGCAGTGTTTACTACTTTTTGTAGTCTTTTCCGCTCCTGGGCACTCAAGTTGACGAATCAAGCCATGATGCAACCGATCAGCATGCTCTTGACTGTGCACCTGTAGAAGTTATAGGGAGTCCTCCATGACAAACCGACTCCCCGTAATCTTCTCAGGAAGTAGAGGGCCTGTTTCCACGCTGTATGACTATGACTTCAGAACTTTATTCTGATTCATTCATTTCTTGGATTGTGATTTTGCATTAATATACCAAGACTGCTTTGTGTTTTTTTTCCAAAGCATGCAATTTTTGCATGGCTTCAGTCTCTACATATTCATATATTCAGAATCACTGAGCTGATGAGGATGTTTACAGTAATAGCCTCCAGTACCCGCTGTAGAAAAAAAGGAACTGTAGATGCTGATTAATAAACAAAAGGACACAAAGAGTCTGAAGAAGAGTCTCGACCTGAAACTTCACCTATCAATGTTCTCCAGAGAAGCTGCCTGACCCGTTGAGTTACTCCAGCACTGAGAGTCATTGGGCCTGGAAATTCAGCAGCTCATAACACTTGCTAAAATGGTGTAGATTAGTTTGGCTCAGGGTCACTGGGCAATAATTGTTGTGTACCCACAGAGTGATACAGCGTGGAAATAGGCCGCTCGGCCCAACTTATCTGCACCAACCAAAATGCCCCATCTGCCTGTGTTTGGCCCACATCCCTCTAAACTTGTCCAATCCACGTACCTGGCTAAATGTTTTCCAAACATTGCGATAGTACCTGCCTCAACTACCTCTTCTGGCAGCTACTACAGGCAGGTACTACAACAACATCTAAAATATAGTTAGACAAGTACATGGATACGAAAGGTTTAGAGGGATATATGGGTCAAATGTGGACAGGTGGGCCGTGTATATGGGTGATCTTTGCTGGTATGGGCATGTTGGGCCAAAGGGCCTGCATCCATGCTGTTTGACTCTATCCCTCTCATCTTAAACCCATGGCCTCTGGTGCTTGATTCCCCTACCTTGGTTAAAGCAGTCTGTGATTGATCCCCCACCCTGGTTTAGGCAGTCTGTGCATTCACCCTGTCTATTCCCTATGAGTTTATACACCTCTATTGGGTTTGGCAACAGGTCCATCCAAGACCGCATGAAATTGCGGAGAATTGTGGACGCAGCCCAGACCATCGCGCAAACTAATGTTCCTTCCACTAACTCCATCTACACCTCATGCTGCCCCGGCAAGGCCACCAGCATAATCAAGGACGAGTCGCACACCTGCAGATTCAGGGTCAGTTTCTTCCCAGCTGTTATCAGGCCACTGAACCATCCTACCAACAACTAGAGAGTAGTGCTGAACTATTATTTACCTCATTGGAGACCCTCAGACTATTTTACTTCGAAGTCACGTGAGTGACTACGTGAAGAACCCCGCCAGGACGCATGCATGCCATATCGCTACACGCATTGCGAAACAGTCAGGCGGGGTGGAACGACGGTCCCCCATAGCGGCAGTTTTAAAAGCCGGAACCTGCAGGTAAGAGATACTCTTTTTTGTTGTTCCCATACTGTTTTACAGGTGGAGAGTCAATGGACAAGTCCAAGAAGACAACGAGGACTGCGACAAATCTGGCGGGGGAGGCCCGCGGAGTGGCGGGCAGCCAGCAGCGGCCAGCAGCACATGAATCACCCGTAATGGGAACAGCTGTGCCCGACTTCGCCTCCGCACTGGCCAGATCCACTCCGCGGCCAGGCGGTAAGGCAAAACAAAAAACCAACAAAGTCGTTGACCCAGATGAGTCCGACTTAGAGCAGCCGCGAGCGGCCAGCGACCGTGAGCGCTGGAGCCGGATGGAGCGGTGTGTGGAGCAGTTGCTCCAACGTGACAGGCTCCGGGAGATGGAGTCTAGTCACTGTGGGCTCTATGTAAAACCCACAGCAGCACCTCTTGTAGGGCTGCACAGTGCATCTCCCTCGTCAGAGGGGAGTACTGGAGGTCAGTTCTGGGCTGATCCTGAAGAGGGGTTTGCAGAAGAGAAATCAAGTGTGCAAGGGGTACAGGAACGTGAAAATCTACTGGACATGGTGTCCAACTTCATACAGCCAGACCAGACTGGCCAAAACCTGGAACAAAAACTAGCTGCCAGTATAGATTATATGTCCTTTAACCAGCTACAGGAACAGGCTGTATTGGACACCACGGCAAGACACTTGGCACCGGGTAACTGTATATCCCTGAATGTTCCTGTTGTAAATAATTGCATATGGAAACATATCGGAGCAGGAGTTAGAGGCATGGATGTCAAACTCCAAAAGGTACTAAAGCTCCTAACAGCGGGAATAACAGCTTTCGCCCGCACAGTAGATGAGAAGGACATGTCGCAGGACCAACAGGATGCACTGGCACTGCTTTGCAACACACAATATGAAATAAACAGCATCAGGAAGAGTGCCATCCGACCTGCTCTAAACCCGAAATTCGCAGTCTGTGCAAACCTGGAAACATAAAACCACCAATTTTACTATTTGGAGGTAACCTATCGAAGCAAGTCAAGGAGCTCAATGAGGAGGCAAAAACCCTGGGGCTCATAAAAGCGACTTCATCAAAAACCTACTACGGCCATAAACAGCACCCTTACGCACCCACCAGTAGAACAAGACAAACTGGTGAAAGCTCAAAGGTCCGGTACACCGAACACGAGTCTTTTTTAGGCCATGGCCCAGGCCGGCCTTCTTGGAAGATACGCAAACCTCCAACATCAACCCAACCACAAACCCAGACACCGGCGCCTCAACATCAACGAAGGATTTACAAAAAGAAGTAAACCTGCCACTGGTAACTATGGAGGTAGGTGGGTCTGGTTCCTTACAAATTGCAGGGAGCATGGAGGTTGGGGGGAGATTACACTTCTTTCTGGATCCATGGAGTATGTTAACTACCGGCACTTATATTTTAAGCAGTATCCAGGGATATACCATAGAATTTATACACAAATACAGCCCTCCAGTTCAGCATGTACCGAACCGAATGTTCGTACTTTCAGGTAAAGAAAAATCAGAAGCGCATGCTGAACTGGAGCGGCTTTACGCAAAAGAGGGTAATTGAAAAATCCCAACACGAATCACTAGAATTCGTGTCCAATATCTTTACCAAAAATAAAAAAGATGGTGGTTGTCGCATCATCATAGATTTGACCAAATTGAATACATTTGTACAATATATTCATTTTAAAATGGAAACCTTTGTTACTGCAAAACAATTGATTTCCAAAGGTTACTTCATGGCTAGCATTGATTTAAAAGATGCTTACTATTCAGTGCCTATACGAGGTGACCACAAAATTCAACTGGATGGGACAGCTCTGGCAATATAGAGCGCTGCCAAATGGGTTCACATCAGCCGCCAGGCTGTTCACAAAAATTTTGAAACCAGCCCTAGCATTTCTACGGAAACAAAAACACATGGTCATGGCATATCTAGATGACATACTTATTGTGGGCAAAACTTTGGAATTAGCCAAACAAACCGTAACAGCCACAAAACAGTTATTTGAAAAACTGGGGTTTATTATCCATCCAGTTAAATCTAAATTAACGCCTTCCACTACTATGGACTATTTGGGGTTCACCATTGACTCAGTTCACATGTCGGTGACTTTGCCAAAGGGAAAGGCTATAGACTTAATAGAGGCTTGCAATAACCTCATTGACATCAGTAAACCGTCCATCAGATTGGTAGCAAAAGTAATTGGCAAAATGGTGGCTGCTTTTCCAGCCACACAATTCGGACCTTTATATTACCAAAATTTACAGAGAGCAAAAATACGAGCACTCAAAATTAATGCTGGTCATTTTGACAGACCAATGAAGCTACCAATCAAAGCTATAATGGAACTAAAATGGTGGAAAGATAACATTCGGCTTTGTTTCAATCCAATCATTATCAGCAACCCTTCTATGGTGCTACAAACTGATGCCAGTGCACTTGGTTGGGGTGCCACCAATTCCATCTCCAGCTGTGGAGGTAGATGGACTGCACAGGAGGCATCATTATTACAAACACTGGGCATAAACTACCTGGAAATGTTGGGTGCATTCCATGGCCTAAAGTCATATTGTTCTGGGTTATATCACCAGCATGTTAGACTACAGATTGACAATATAGGTATCATATATCAACCACATGGGTGGAAACAAATCGACATCATGTGACAATCTGGCTAATACAATTTGGCAATGGTGTGTCCATAGACATATTTGGATATCAGCTACTTACCTACCGGGTAAACTAAATTCAGTGGCAGACACCAGGTCACGCAAATTTAATGAAAACACCGAATGGATGTTGAATAAAAAAGTATTTGCTGATATTACAGCACAATATGGAACACCAGATATCGATCTATTCGCATCCAGGCTTAATCACCAGTTATCAAACTATGTTTCGTGGGAACCAGACCCTGGGGCAGCGGCGACAGATGCATTTTCGCTGCATTGGGGGAAATTGTTTATTTATGCATTCCCTCCTTTCTGCCTCATCAGTCGGGTATTAAGGAAAATACAGCAAGACTCTGCGTCTGGTATTTTGGTAGTACCCGATTGGCCTACTCAACCATGGTTCCCTGTGATACTCAACATGGTATTAGAACCATGTATCACCATCCCGAATAGACCAGATTTATTGGTTCATCCCGTAACAAGGGATAGCCACCCATGTCATAACTATATGAACTTATTAATTTGTAGAGTCTAAAAGTACCTCTACTACAGCTGGGACTGACGGACCGAACAGTGAACATAATTTCGGCGGCCCACAGACAGTCCACCAAAAAACAGTATCTGGTCTATATCAGGAAATGGGAGATGTATTGTCACAGAAACAGCATCACCTACAGATTAATGAACATCCCGTCTGTTCTGGAATTCCTGGCAGGCCTCCATTATGATGAGGGGCTCAGTTATAGTGCCATCAACTGCGCCAGAAGTGCCCTATCAACTTATCTATGGCAAGGAACAGAGCGTCATTCTGTTGGGACTCACCCCCTGGTAACAAAACTTATGAGGGGAATTTTTAATACCAATCCCCCAAGAACCAGGTACTCCCAAATATGGGATGTGAGTATTGTCCTGACGATGCTAAGGAATTGGTCTCCAGCAACAGCTCTGTCCCTACATAAACTGACACTGAAAACAGTCATGCTAATGGCTTTGGTCACGGCACAAAGGGTACAGTTGTTACATAAATTAAGACTGGACAACATGACTTCTTCATCTGGAAATATTACGTTTCATATTTATGAATTAGTTAAGCTGAACAGACAGGGATCAGCAGGCCTCAATATAGAATTTAGGTCTTACCCAACAGATGATCGTCTCTGTATAGTAAGACATTTGTTGTTATACATGGAGAACATGAAAATCATCAGAGGCAATAAGAAGACTTTTAATCAGCCACAAGCAACCACACAAAAAAGTGATGGTCCAGACCATCTCAAGATGGCTGAAACAGGTTCTAACACAGTCTGGGGTGGATACTAATATTTTTAAATCTCATTCCACCAGGGCTGCAGCTACATCGGCAGCTATGCAGTTAGATGTACCAATGGACCAAATCCTCAAGACAGCAGGATGGTCAGGGGAAAAAACATTACAACTATTTTATCATAAACCAGTCATTAAACCTGGAACGTTTGCAGAAACAATTTAAAGTTCTGTAATTTAATTTACCGCATAAATAGGGGCTATAATTTGGTGTTAATAAATTTTTCATGGGTTTCAATGTCGGATTCATGCCTAAATTATGTTGACACAATTCCTCCCACAGTCATTAAGGCAGATGTGATGCATGGACTCGTTTCCACGGCATGAAGTCACTGAGCTTTGAAATTTTCAAGCAGTCACTCACGTGACTCCGAAGTAAAATAGTAAGATTAAACGAGAACTTACCAGTTCGAAGTTTGATCGTTATTTTATGAGGAGTACGTTGAGGGAATACTTGCCCTCCGCTCCCACCCATGATCATATACTCAACTGGTATTTCTTCTCTAATCTTACTATGTTCAGTCATTACAGTTATCTGTGATTTCACACCGTTGCTTTGAAGAATGACACGCATGCATCCTAGTGGGTTCTTCACATATTCCCTCAATGTACTCCTCATAAAATAACGATCAAACTTCGAACTGGTCAGTTCTCGTTTAATCTTACTATTTTTGATCGGATTTTACTGGCTTTATCTGGCACCAAATGTTCACGTTATGCTCTTTATCCTGTATCTGGACAATGTGAATGGCTCGATTATAATCATATATTGTCATTCCACTGTTGGGTTAGCACGCTACAAAAGCTTTTCAGTGTAGTACCTTAGTACACATTGACAATAAATTAAATTAAAAACTAAAACAATACAAAAAAATTAAAAATTACCTCCCATCCTCCTGCGCTCCAAGGAATAGAGTCCCAGCCTACCCAACCTCTCCCTGTAGCTCAGGCTCTCGAGTCCTGGCAACATCCTTGTGAATCTTCACTCTGTGGAGTGACAGAGGAACAAAGAGTGTCATGAAGGGCAAAGACATTTGTTTCATTAAAGGCATTAAGAATAAAACATGAACCTTCTCTCTTGAGCTGCGAGGGGTAAAGTTTACCTCGTGACTCTGAATAAAAGCGTGCAGAATATTCAGTCGTGCTCGCTTTCCATCTCACACCTGGATATCACATTCTTCAGAGTCCTTCAAATGTGGGGGGAAGCAACTTTTTGTAATTATGCCCAATGTAAAGCAGCCAGGTACAGAAGAGGTTGAATTACATCTTAAGCAGAGACAATCGCGCTTGGATCGTCACTTGAGGTCTTGCCCTATATTTCCTGTAACTAATTTGCACTTCAACATTTCCTCTTGCGAGTACAGCGGAGGTAAAATAATACTTTCTCGCTATCCCTCTGGCCTTTCTTCCAACCAGAATAAAATGTGTTTTCTGGCGACTTTAATGCAATAATATTTGTCAGTCTGCATTGTGGAAAATCCGACTGACATTTAGGTCACACAACTTCGTGACGAAGAGTTATTTGTTCAAAGGCACATAATTAGTGCCACACAACATTTGCACATAAGGGAACAGCTTTCTCCACGGTGCATGCATTTAATAAAAGCAACCAAATTGAAGGAATTAAAGAAAATGAAAATCTGTTATCAGCTGCCATGTATCCTTTCACACAATATTTCAGTGTTAATAAAGCAGGCAGTAATTTAGTTTAGATTAGAGATACGGCTTGGAAACAGGCCCTTCAGCCCACTGAGTCCATGCCGACCAGTGACCAGCACGAGCACTATCCTACACACTAGGAGATAATTTACAATTTTTATCAAAGCAAATTAACCTGCAAACCTGCACGTCTTTGGAGTGTGGGAGGAAACGAGCACCTGGAGGAAACCCAAACGGTCACAGGGAGAATGTACAAATTTCCTACAGACAGCACCTGTAGTCAGGATCGAACCCGGGTCTCTGGTGCTGTACAGCAGCAGCTCCACCACTGTGCCACAGTACCGTCCCTTGTACTGCTGACGGCACTACAATCTATATCAAGGACCTCCAATCTTTGGTCTTTGGTCTGCATAAGTTACTGACTTGCTTTGGAGAGGGCGGCACGGTGGCGCAGCGGTAGAGTTGCTGCCACGCAACGCCAGAGACCCGGGCTCAATCCTGACTACGGGTGCTGTCCGTGCAGAGTTTGTACGTTCTCCCTCGGTTTTCTCTGGGGGCTCCGGTTTCCTCCCACAAATGCCAAAGACGATTATAAATTGTCTCCTAGTGTGTAGGATAGTGCTCGTGTACGGGGTGATCGCTGGTCGGCACGGACTCAGTGGGCCGAAGGGCCTGTTTCCCAGCTGTATCTTGAAACTCATCTAAATTTAATTGGCTTCTGTAAATTGTCCCTGGATTATTTGACAGGTTGTTTGGTGGGTGTTTGCTGATAGGCGCAGACTCGGTGGGCCGGAGGGCCGGTTCTCATGCCATATTTCTCAACTAAGCTAAGGATACAGAAGAGGTTTACCAGAAGGCAGACTGGATGAGAGGTATTGGTTGCAAGGAGAGGATGGACTAACTTGGATTGTCTGCTCTAGAATGCCGGAGGCTGAGGGGTATCAAATTATTGAGGCATTGATCGGGTATACCATCAGGACTTATTTTCCAGCGCAGAAATGTCAAGGACTAGAGGGCACAGCATTGTTGAGATGGCAGGTACACAAAAAGCTGGAGAAACTCAGCGGGCGCAGCAGCATCTATGGAGCGAAGGAAATAGGCAACGTTTCGGGCCGAAACCCTTCTTCAGACTGATCGGGGGTGGGGGGGGGGGGGCGGGGACAAGAAAGGAAAAAGGAGGAGGAGCCCGAAGGCTGGGGGATGGGAGGAGACAGCAGGGGGACTGAGGAAGGGGAGGAGACAGCAAGGACTAACAAAATTGGGAGAATTCGATGTTCATGCCCCCAGGATGCAGACTCCCCAAGCGGAATATGAGGTGCTGTTCCTCCAATTTCCGGTGCTGCTCGCTGTGGCCATGGAGGAGACCCAGGACAGAGAGGTCGGAGACGGAGTGGGAGGGGGAGTTGAAGTGCTGAGCCACCGGGAGGTCAGCTTGGTTATTGCAGACCGAGCGGAGGTGTTCGGCGAAACGATCGCCCAACCTCTGCTTGGTCTCACCGATATAGATCTGCTGACATCTAGAGCAGCGGACGCAATAGATGAGGTTGGAGGAGTTGCAGGTGAACCTCTGTCGCACCTGGAACGACTGCTTGGGTCCTTGAACGGAGTCGAGGAGGGAGGTAAAGGGACAAGTCTTGCATCTCTTGCGGAGTGCAAGGGAAAGTGCCCGGGGCAAGACACTTCACCTACCTTTGCCTGTGTGTAAAATGTAATGTAATTATGTGAAGCACTTTGGGGTCAATGCAAGTTGACAAATAATGTGCTATATAAATAAGATTATTATTATTATTATTATCTCTTGCGGTTGCAAGGGAAAGTGCCCGGGGAGGGGGGGTGGTACGAGAGGGAAGGGAAGAATTGACAAGGGAGTTATGGAGGAAGCGGTCTTTGCGGAAGGCAGATATGGGGGGAGATGGGAAGATGTGGCGAGTGGTGGGGTCACGTTGGAGGTGGCGAAACTGACGGAGGATTACTTTTTGTTTGTGACGGCTGGTGGGGTGAAAGGTGAGGACTAGGGGGACTCTGCCCTTGTTGCGAGTGGGGGGATGGGGAGAGAGAGCAGTGTTGCGGGGTATAGAAGAGACCCTGGTGCGAGCCTCATCTGTGGTGGAGGAGGGGAACCCCCGTTCCCTGAATAATGAGGACATTTCAGATGTCCTGGTGTGGAACGCCTCATCCATGGAGCAGATGCGGCATAGACGGAGGAATTGGGAGTAGGGGATGGAGTCCTTACAGGAAGCAGGGTGGGAAGACCTGTAGTCCAGATAGCCGTGGGAGTCAGTGAGATGGGCATTGTTTAAAGGTGAGTGGGGCAAGTTTTTTTTACACAGTGGGTGGTGAGTGCCTGGATCGTGCTGCTAGGGGTGGTAGTGGAGGCAGATAGTATAATGGCATTTCAGAGCCTTTTACATAGAACATGCAGGGAATGGATGGATATGGATCACGTGCAGGCAGAGGAGATTAGTTTATCTTGGGGTTGTGTTCAGCACTGACGTTTGCCTATTCCTGTGTTGTATTGTTTGGTGTCAATGAATAAGCATTTTTTCAGGATGGAATACTGAATGAAACAACAGACTAACCCCTCTAGTCATAAAATCATAAGTGATAGGAGTAGAATTAGGCCATTCGGCCCATCAAGTCTATTCCGCCATTCCATCATGGCTGATCTATCTCTGCCTTAAATATATCCACTGACTGCTTCCACAAGCCTTCTGTGGCAAAGAATTCCGCAGTTTCACCACCCTCTGACTGAAGATATTCCTCCTCATCTCCTTCTTAAAATAACTTTAATTAAGTCCTTTAATTCTGATGCTATGACCTCTAAGTCTTAGACTCTCCCACGAGTGGAAACATCCTCTCCACATCCACTCCATCCAAGCCTTTCACTATTTTGTACGTTTCAGTGAGGTCCCTCCTCATTCTCCTGAACTCCAGCGAGTACAGTCCCAGTGCCGTCAGCCAATCAGGGTCAGGGAATAAATAGATGAGGATCACATCACTAAATACCTGGCATGTGTGGTTGCCTTAATCACGCTATATTTGTTCAGGTTAGTACTCTGAAATTCTCTTGCCACATGAAAAACAGATGGCAGATTACAAATAAAAACAAAATGCAGGAATAAAACTCAGCAGGTCAGGCAGCATCTGTGGAAATAGAAGCAATCAATGTTTTGGGTCTGCGACTCAAGTTCTGTCGAAGAGTTTACAGACTCAAAACCTTGTCCTGACCCAAAAGCTGTCTTTTAGTTCAGTTTAGTTTGTTATTATGGTCACGTGTACCGCTGAATAGCATGCAGCAAAAGCTTTTTTTGCTGCATGCTATTCAGGCAGTGAAAAGACTATACATGATTGCAGTCAAGCAGTCAACAGTGTTCAGATGCAGGATAAAGGGAATAACGTTTAGTGCAAGATAAAGTCTAATAAAGTCCGATTGAAGATAGTCCGAGGGTCTCCAATGAGGTAGATGGTAGCTCATGGTCGCTCTCTAGTTGTTGCAGGTGGATGGTTCAGTTGCCTGATAACAGCTGGGAATAACTATCCCTGAATCTGGAGGTGTCAATTTTCAAATTTCTGTACTTCTTGCCGGAAGAGGGGGGGGGAAGGGGGGGGGTGGATAATGAGTGGCTGGGGTGAGACTCATCCATGATTATGCTTGTGCTCCTACCGAAATGTACACAAAATGCTGGAATAACTCAGTGGAATAAGCAGCATGTCTGGAGAGAAGGAATGGGTTATGTTTCAGGTCGGGACCCTTCTTCAGACCCTTCTCCGACCCGAAAGGTCGCCCATTCCTTCTCCCCAGAGAAGCTGCCTGTCCCGCTGCGTTACTCCAGCATTTTGTGTCTACCTTCGATTTAAAACAGCATCTGCAGTTCTCTCCGACAAAGCGTGAGGTGTAGATGGAGTCAAGGGAAGGGAGGTTGTTCTGCGTGATGGTCTGGGCTACATCACCAACCCTCTGTAATTTCTTGTGATCTTGGATAGGGCTGTTCACAAACCATCTTGCGGGTCTTGGATAGGGCTGTTCACAAAATCTCCCAATGGAGGTGTGAAGGTACAGCCACCTCTATCTTCTCAGATGGTGCCTGGTAATACCACTACTATGGGAAGAGGCTGAGAATCCTTTCGGCATCCTTGCCAATATTCATCCCTCAATTAACTTCTGAAACATTTAATGTGACCATTTATTTTATTGCTGTTTACTATGAACAAATTGCTTAACTTGCCACAGGAATTACTACCCACTTCAAAAGCAGTCAAGCTTATTAGGGAAAAATGCATCGCAAATATAATAACCACTTATTATATGGGCTTCACGACCTCTTTAGTCAAATCCACACACATTAAGACAATCAAAAAGAACACTGAGCAAAATAAATTGTGAAACCAAATGTGATTCAGCCATGGCCAATTCAGGAAGTCAATGATAGTTTTATGTTATGGAAAGGGACTGACAATTGGGATAATTGCTAGGAATTGGAGTGAGCACAAGGATTGGCAGAGTTTTAGGAAATGAAGAGTATACTACACAAGAATATCAAAACGACTGCTTATGATTGGAACAAGAAAGTGGGAGACAATTGGTCACTTTCAGCTTAGCCAATTGTTAGTAACAGGGTGGATCTCTAAATGTTTACAATTTTAAAAGACACGTTAAAAGGCAAAACGGCGTTCCCGGGTTTGCCGATGGTTCAAAGCTAGGGGAAAAAGTGAAGAGGATGCAGGAAAAAAAATTGGTGAAGGAATATAGTGAAGTTACGCGAGTGAATAAGGTGGAGATAATATGGGGAAACGTGATGTTAACCTATTTTATGGTTAGGTTGAGTGCACAGTCTTTTACACAGGGTAAGGAAATCGAGAGCCTGAGGACATAGGTTTAAGGTGAGAGGGGCGAAATTTAATATGAACCTGAGGGGTAACTTTTTCATTCATAGGATGGTGGGTACGAGCTGCCAGAGAAGGTAGTTGAGACAGGTACTATAACAGCATTTAAAAGATACTTGGACAGATACATGGATAGGAAGGGTATGGGCCAAACGTGGGCAGGTGCGGCTGGTGTCCATGGGGTATCTTGGTCAACATGGATGAGTTGGGCTGAAGGGCCTGTTTCCATGCTATATGACTATGACTTTCATAGGGGGAACTGTAACTTTTTCTTGTGTATCAAAGGCAAGTAAACACCAGATAATGGAAATCAGAGATATACACAAGAATGCTGAAAATAATTGGCAGGACAGGCAGAATTTGGGGAGGGAGAAAAACAAAGTTACTGCTGTTTAACAGGCACTTTGATAGGCACATGGGGGTGCAGGGAATAGAGAGATATGGATCATGCGCAGGTAGAAGGAATCAGTTTAACTTGGCTACATGTCCGGCACAAATACTGTGGGCTGAAGGGCCTGTTCCTGTGCTGTACTGTTAATTTAGTTTAGAGATACAGCGTGGAAACAGGCCCTTTCGGCCCACTGGATCCGCACCAACCAGCGATCCCCGCATATTAACACTATCCTATACCCATTAGGGCCAATTTTTACATTAACCAAGCCAATTAACCTACAAACCTTTGGAGTGTGGGAGGAAACCAAAGATCATGGGGAGAATGTACAAACTCTGCACCCTTAATCGAGATCTAACTTGGGTCTTCGGCGCGGCATTCGCCGTAAGGCAGCAACTCTACAGCTGCGCCACCGCGACCGCCCGCACTATGTTCTTTTCACAGGTTAAGACCCCATCAGCATATCATTAACCTGAAGCTCTAACTCTGAGGTTTCACCCTCCACAGACGCTGCCTGACTTGCAGAGTATATTCAGGATCCTGCTCTTATTTTGTTTTATTGTGTGTGGTTACGGTGAAGTGGGTTATGAGATGCAGGTAGAAAACTTGCAGTTCCAGCAAGCAATAAGCAAGTGAATGTATGCAAGCCTTCGTTGGTTGGGTGTGGAACTGCAAGAGTCGGGAACAATGCTGGGCTGTTAGGTAACACCTTGCTTGGATCTCCGTATAATTTTGACCCATGTATCTACACTCATCCTGAGGTCATTAAAATCATTCCAGAGAGAGTATGGTTGGCAGCATGGTGGTGTAATGGGTAGAGGCACTGTCTCATGGTGCCTGAGACCCGGGTTCAATCCTGACCTCGGGTGCTGTCTGCGTGGAGTTTGCATGTTCTCCCTGTTTCCTCCGGGTGCTCCGCTTTCCTCCCACATCCCAAAGGCTTGTGGGTTTGTAGGTTAATTGACCTAGGGAAATTGCCAAGTGCCGGAGTAACTCAGCAGGTCAGGCAGCAGCTCAGGAGAACATGGAGAGGGTGACGTTTTGGATCTGGACCTTTCTTCAGACCTTCGTCCGGTTTCCTCCCACAACCCAAAGACGTGTGGGTTTGTAGGTTAATTGGCCCTCTGTAAAAATTGCCCCTCGTGTGTCGGGAGTGGATGAGAAACTGGGATAACGTAGAACTAGTGAGAACGAGTGGCCGACACTCGGTGCGGACTCGCAGGGCTGAAGGGCCTGTATCCATGACTGTCTCTAAACTAAAACTAACAGAGATTTAGAATTGACCCAGATTCACTTGAGCTTAGAAGAACGAGAGGCACTCTTATTGAGATGTACAAGCTTTTGAGAAGGATTGACAGGGCAAATCTCTGGAGACATTTCCTCTTCCTGCAGAATTAGAAATACGATGCAGAGTTTCAAGATGAAATATTGTACATTTAACCCAGGGAATGAGGGAAAACAGTTTCATGCAGTGAGTTATACATTTTTGGATCGCTCAACTGCAGAGGGCCGTGTGGGTCAGGATCATTAAAGTTTTGGCATGATGTGGTAAATAGGATAAGCTATAATGCTGAAAATGAGACCAGGCTCAGAGGGTAGTATAACCCATTTTCCTTTTCTTATAATCATACATCGCTAAGGCAGTTAACATTTTCATCAGTACAACATTCATTTCTATATTTATTCTCAATTTTAGTTTTTGGCTTTAGTTTTGTTTATTGTCATGTGTAAAGTACAGTGAAAAGCTTTTTGTTGCATGCTATCCAGTCAGCGGAATGACTGCACGTGATTACAATTGAGCCGTCCACAGTGTAGATACATGACAAAGGGAATAATGTTTAGTACAAGATAAAGTCCAGCAAAGCCATAGAAACATAGAAAATACATAGAAACATAGAAAATAGGTGCAGGAGGAGGCCATTCGGCCCTTCGAGTGATCATGGCTGATCGTCTCCTATCAATAACCCGTGCCTGCCTTCTCCCCATTTCCCTTGACTCCACTAGCCCCTAGAGCTCTATCTAACTCTCTCTTAAATCCATCCAGTGACTTGGCCTCCACTGCCCTCTGTGGCAGGGAATTCCATAAATTCACAACTCTCTAGGTGAAAAAGTTTTTTTCTCACCTCAGTCTTAAATGACCTCCCCTTTATTCTAAGACTGTGGCCCCTGGTTCTGGACTCGCCCAACATTGGGAACATTTTTCCTGCATCTAGCTTGTCTAGTCATAGAAACATAGGAAATAGGTGCAGGAGGAGGCCATTCGGCCCTTCGAGCCAGCACTGTCATTCATTGCAGGTGATCATAGCTGATCGTGCCCTATCAATAACCCGTGCCTGCCTTCTCCCCATATCCCTTAATTCCATTAGCCCCTAGAGCTCTATCTAACTCTCTCTTAAATCCATCCAGTGACTTGGCCTCCACTGCCCACTGTGGCAGGGAATTCCATAAATTCACAACTCTCCGGGTGAAAAAGTTTTTTCTCACCTCAGTCTTAAATTACCTCCCCTTTATTCTAAGACTGCGGCCCCTGGTTCTGGACTCGCCCAACATTGGGAACATTTTTACTGCATCTAGCTTGTCCAGTCCTTTTTAATTTTATATGTTTCTGTAAGATCTCCCCTCGTTCTTCTAAACTCCAGTGAATACAAGCTTAGTCTTTTCAATCTTTCCTCATATGACAGTCCCACCATCCCAGGAATCAATCTCGTGAACCTACGCTGCACTCTCAGTCATAAGGATGTCATTCCTCAAATTAGGAGACCAAAACTGTACACAATACTCCAGATGTGGTCTTACCAGAACCCTATACAGCTGCAGAAGAACCTCTCTACTCCTATACTGTAATCCTCTTGTTATGAAGGCCAACATTCCATTAGCTTTCTTCACTGCCTGCTGTACCTGCACGCCAACTTTCAGTGACCGGTGTACAAGGACGCCCAGGTCTCGCTGCAATTCCCCCTTACCTAACTTAACCCCATTGAGATAATAATCTGCCCCCTTGTTTTTACCGTCAAAGTGGATAACTTTGTGCTGTGTCTTCCGGATTATGCCCAGAAATTCATGCCATTGCTGTTCCACCGTCATTCCTGCTAGGATCCCTTTCCAGTCTACCTTGGCCAGCTCCCCTCTCATGCCTTCATACTTCCCTTTGGACTAAAGATAGTCTGAGACAAATGGTAGCTCACAACCGCTCTCTGGTTGTTGATAGGATGGTTCAGTTGCCAGATGACAGGTGGGAAGAAATTGTCCCTGAATGTGGAGGCGTGCGTTTTCACACTTCTGCACCTCTTGCCTGATGGGAGAGGGGCGAAGAGGGTGTGAGACCGGTCCTTGATGATGCTGCTGGTTTTGCCGAGGCAGCGTGAAGTGTAAATTAAGTCAATGCAAGGGAGGTTGGTTTGTGTGATGGTCTGGGCTGCGTCCACAACTCTGCAATTTCCTGGATGGAACTGTTCCCAAACCATGCTGTGATGCATCCCGATAAAATGCTTTCTACAGCGCATCTGTAGAAGTTTCCATACTGGGCCAGGCTAGATCTAATGGCTGGGCCTCTCCTCCTCTTCTTCTGTCCTAAAACATGTAACTAAATTCCCCAAATTCTGTGTTTCCTCTTAAAGCAAAAAATCAACCAATTTTGTTTTTCAAACTTGCTGTACCTGCAAGTTTACTCACTGCATCATGTAAACCAGGGCAACGCATCCCCAAATACTGAAATAAACACAAGCTACTGAATATACCCTGCATACTTTTTATGTTTATCTTTGATATAAACCAGCATCTGCAATTCCTTTTTATTAAGTATATTTTACAGCTAAACCGCTAAGTACGTGCTATAACACCAGGATAAGTGCACAACCAAAAGAAAACCAACCACAATGCCAAAGTGATATCTAAAATGCGATACATACTTGAAGGACAATACTATACTTACAGTGCATTCAGAAAGTATTCAGACTTGAGACTGTCTGAAGAAGGGACCCGACCCAAAATGTTGACCATCTCTTCCCATCACAGATACTCAACACAAAGTGCTGGAAGAACTCCAATACTCCAATAGAATGTTTGTGAGAACAGAGTTACACTGTGACATATGTGACGATAAGGGACTGGACATGCGATGTTTTGGGTCGTGACCCATCTTCAGATCCGTCACAACATAGTCAGTCCCCTTTATGTTAAACACATTTTAGAGTGGTCTAAGACAATGCTTGGATAATTTGCTTTCCACTTTATTATGTAATATGTATTGAGGAAATGATGAATAAATAGTGATGTTCTTGATACCCGTGCTGAATTATAAGAAGCGATTGTTCTCTTAGTATTGATCGGCAGTGACTGGGCGCTGACAGAAAGAGAGCAAGCACACAATGGCTCATTTGAGAAGAAAGAAAATGATGATCAATAATCTGTTAGCCTCCCATCGAAAACCTTGAGTTAATGACTAGCTTATTGGTATGAACATATGATCCAATTCCCCTTATTCATTATAATTACAGGCACCATTATCTTCTACAGGCATTTGGTGTTCAAGCTTAGAGCCATGCTTTGACTTGGCACTTGTGCCGCTGTCAGCTTAATGATAGACCACTGTGCTCATTCCTTATTTTTAAATTCATTAATATATTCAGCTTTTTCTTTTGACTAATAATTTCTCCAAGATCATATTACATATGAAGTGTGAAAGGAATTATCACACCAGATGAAGCCTTGTGTTGTTTCATAAACAGACTGCTATTAAAGATTTGGCATTCACGTTGACTGCAGGGTTATGGAATGCCAGGGCAGCACGGTGGCGCAGTGGTACATTAGCTGCCCTGCAGCGCCAGAGACTAAGTGTGCTGCCTGTGTGGGGTTTCTACCTTCTCCCTGTGACCGTGTGGGTTGTCCAGTTTGTTTCCACATTCCAAAGGCGTACAGGTTTGTAGATTAATTGGCTTCAGTAAATTGTCCCCGTTGTCTAGGGTAGAACTAGTGTACAGGGTGATCATTGGTCAGCGTGGACTCGGTGGGCTGAAAGACTTGTTTCCCGCGTTGTATCTCTAAACTAAACTAAATGCAAGGTGAAAGGCATTTGCAGATCGGGTCAGCGTATTTCTTTACACCGCACAAGATTTTTTTGTCTTGTTGCTGGATTTCAGCAAAATGTTTGAATAAAATTGCCTTCCAGCATTCTGTTATCGCACTTTCACACAAAGGAATAAAATAAAATTGTAGAATTCAGCAAGGTACCTATAAACCCTATTTTGAAATGTAAAGCCTGTGACCTTTCTCTGATAGTTTTACCAACTCGAGGCAATTAAAAAAAAAATATGACCTGCTACAAAGTCATTGAATTGCTGGCTACAGGAGTCTTCAAATTAAGACTACCTTTTCGTCTGTATCAAAGAGCCCCGCTCAAACTAAATGGGAATCAAGGAGAAAATGATCCTCGGGCTGATGTTATGCAAAGGGAGATAATTGTAGCGGATTGGATGTGATTCATCCCAGGCTACGGCCAAGGCTGCAAGAGTCACGTCCTCCTTCAAACAGCTTTAACTGCATCATAACACGGAGCATACCGATGATTGTGCAAAGGTCACCATTCCAACATCACCTATTCCTTTTCCCCAGAGATGCTGTCTTAAGTGCCTGTCCCACTGTACGAGGTAATTCAAGAACTCTCCCGAGTTTAAAAAAAAAATCAAACTCGTGGTAAGTACGTAGAATGTACGTGGCGGGTACGTCGGAGCTCGTCTCTTAGCGGCTCAGAATGCTAACAGCAGGTACTCGGGAAACGTGGTAAGCTTGTGAAGACTCGTGAAGATTTTTCAACATGTTGAAAAATGTCCATGAAAGCTTATGAGTGGCCATTACCGTAATTCTCCGAGTTCGAATCAGGGGAAACTCGGGAGAACTCGTGAATTACCTTGTACAGTGGGGCAGGGGCTTTACGCCAGCTTTCTATGTCTATCTCTGGTTTAACCCAGCATCTGCAGTTTCTTCCTACACATACACTCCTCCAGTAACTGTGCCTAGTTAGTTTGTTAGCTTAGTTTATTGTCACGTGCACCAAGGTACAGTTTTGATACGTGCTAACCAGTCAGCGGAAAGACTATACATGATTACAATCAAGGCGTCCGCAATGTACAGATGCAGGATAAAGGGAATAATATTTAGCACAAGATAAAGTCCAGTAAACTCCAATTAAAGATAGGCTGAGGGTCTCCAGTAAGATAGATGGGAGGTCAGGACCGCACGATAGCTGTCGATAGGATGGTTCAGTTGCCTGATAACAGCTGGGAAGAAACTGTCCCTGAATCTGAAGCTATGCATTTTTTTACTTGGTACCACTTGCCTGATGGGATTTGGGTTGATAGATGGCGAGCAATGTTCACACTGTACATGAGTAAGGAGGTGATCATCTCCAACAGGATAAAGCCCAACACATAACCTTGGCATTCACTGAGAGCCCGGTGGACCTTGCAGTGGGGAATGAGTCTGGCCTGTCGTTTCAGCAGGCCAGTATTTTGGGAATAGTGATCACAACTCCTCATGTTTTAACATAAATAGGTGACCTTCCTTCAGACAGTTCATGTTCTCTAGAGATGTTGCCTGGCCGACTGTGCTACTCCAGCACTTTGTGCCATTTTTGTAAGATCTTATCTCCAGAGAGGCTGCCTGTCCTGCTGAGTTACTCCAGCAGTTAGTGCCCACCTTCAGGTTTGTAGGTTAATTGGCTTCTGTAAAAAAAAATGTAATTGTCTCTAGCGTGTAGGATAGTGCGAGTGTACGGGGTGATCGCTGGTCGGCACGGACTCGGTGGGCCAAAGGGATTGCTTCCACGTTGCATCTTTGAATTCTAACGTCTAAAAGGTAAATTTATTGACTGAGAGGCTACAGAAATGAGAGAATTATTCAAGTCACGGTGATGAAGCAGCAGATGGCTACAGGTTGAGCAGGAAGAATCAAAGGGCAGGAGAAACAGTAAGTGAATATCTTGGTGCATTAAAGGATTTATCCAGACATTGCACCTTTGATGAATCCTTAAACCATGCACTGCGGGATAGATTTGTGGCTTAAAAGATGAGCAACTCCAGTCCAAATTGTTGCCACAGAAAGTCCTCTTTTTGACCTGGCTTGCATAATTGTAACCTTGATGGAAATGGCATCAAAAAACACTAGAGAATTTCATCCATCACCAGAGAGAATATGAGTACCAAAAAAAGACACAAAGTGCTGGAGTAACTCAGCGGGTCAGGCAGCATCTCTGGAGAACATGGATAGGTGACGTTTCAGGTCAGGATCCTCTGGCAGCACTCTAGTCTGAAGAAAGGTCTCAACTCAAAACATCACATGTTAAATAGTTCTATGTTATGCCACTTTCACATCCACTCCCTATACACAAGGGGGAATTCACAGAGTGTCAGTAAATTCCGCACGTCGTTGGGATGTGGGAGGAAACCGGAGCACCCGGAGGAAACCCACGCGGTCACAGAGAACATGTGCAAAGTCCACACACACAGTACCTGAGGCCAGGATCGAACAAAGGGTGGTGGGTGTATGGAGCGAGCTGCCAGAGGAGGTAGTTGAGGCTGGGACTATCGCAACATTTAAGAAGCATTTAGACAGGTACATGAATAGGATAGGTTTAGAGCGACACAGAGTGCTGGAGTAACCCAGCAGGTCAGGCAGCATCTCCAGAGGAAAAGGATGCAAGACGTTCCGGGTCGGGACCCTTCCTCAGACTATCAAATGTTCCGACCTGAAACGTCACTCATCCTTTTTCCTTCGGAGATGCTGCCAGACCCGCTGGTTTGCTCCAGTACTTTGTGTCTATCTTTGGTATAAACCAGCATCTGCAGTTCTTTCCTGCGTATAGGTTTAGAGAGATATAGGCCAAACGCAGGCACGTGGGACTTGTGTGGATGTGGTATCTTGGGTTGAAGGACCTGTTTCCATGCTGTATGACTATGAAATCAAACCACTCCCTTTTATCTCACCTGTGTAGATTACTCATAGCATCTTCATCCTGCCATTGGTAGAGATTACAAGGCAATGCCCCACCTCATTAGTAAATGGTCTCCATGTGAAGCTGCCCCTATCAATGGCAACTTGACATCAACAAGGCTCCACTTCCAATCCGGAATATACCTTTCAATCCCACAGGACTTGAATCTACCACAAATGTCACCAATTCCTTTTCTCCAGAAATGCTGTCTGACCCACTGAGTTACTCCAGCATTTTGTGTCCATCTTCGATTTAAACCAGCACCTGCAGTTCCTTCCTACACAGCCTTTTACACTTGCTCGCTGCGTCCAAATCCTACATGAACCCTGCATTTATATTTTACGTACAAAACTACATCTATCCATCAAAAACCCAGAAGAATTCAGCCAAGTGCAAACGCTTGATCTTTTCCACAAGCCTCAGTAACTCCTCTGTCAAGTAGTCACAGTGGCCTTCCCTAATGATCTCATCCAACAAGCATTGCAATAACGAATGTCAAGTTTATAGCCCTACAACTTTAGAGTTCTGACTGGTGTCCTTTCTGAAGAGTGATGCAACATCAACTCTTCCAGTTCATAAGAACTCTAGCCAAAACATACACAGCATTTATCAATACAGTCTGAATTACAGTATGAAGTCTGAATAACAGTCCTAACACAAAATATTGGATATGCAGGGAATGGAGGGATAGTGATTATATGCAAGTGATGGTCCAGGCAACATGTTCGGCACGGATATTGTGGCTGAAGGGCCTGTTCTCTGTTGTACAGTTCCATTTTCTATGATATAAAATGTTGCCTGTCCACTTCCCTCCCTATATGCTGCCGAACCCGCTGAGTTCCTCCAGCCCTTTGTTATTTGCTCAAGATTCTATGTCTACAGCTTCTTGTGTTTCATTGTATTAATCATTAGTGTGTGTATACAGCTCAGATAGGGAGCTTTATATGAACAAAGAATGTCATTGCATGGAGGATAGGAAGGGTTTAGAGGGATATGGGCCAAATGCAGCCCCCTCCGGGTTGTTCACAACTCACTCCCCCAGGTCATTCATGTGGGGACCTTTGATTATCTCCATAAATTCCATCATTTTCCTTGTGGAGGGGTGATTGACTCCGGGGGGCGCCTGTCTCCGGGGTGATCACAGACGGCATGCCCCTTTCCCCTTCCCCCCCCCCCCCCCCCCCCCAAATGGGTCCCACTTGGTCTATATATCACTCTAAATCTCTCCTTGCCTCCCGTGGGGGCAATGATATAATAGTGGTATAATATTGCGTTGCGGGACCAGGCCTCCCGTGTAACAGGGACCCAATGATTCCCAGTTGGTCTAGTATATATATGCATATATATATATATACACATATTATACGCACACTCAAATTTTTGTTGTTCATTATGGTATTTACAGAATATTATTTTTACATATCAGAATAGCAAGGAACTGCAGATGTTGGTTTACACCGAAGATAGACTCAAATGCTGGAGTAACTCAACGGGTCAGGCAGCTTCGCTGAAGAAAAGGAACAGGTGACGTTCCAGGTTTAAAGAGGGTGCTGATCCGAAGTGTCACATTGATTTTTCCAGAGATGCTGCCTGACCCATTGAGTTGCCCCAGCATTTTGTGCCTATCTTCGATGTTTACAGGGCCTGCCAACTCTCACGCATTGAGCGTGAGACTCACGCATTTGAAGAAATTCTCACACTCTCACGCTGATGACAGAAGTTCTCACGCTCAAAATAATATTTTAAAATATATATAACTAAATAAAGTCAAACTCCTCCACACTCATCAATGAGAATAATTTTCTGTCTGCGGGTTCCCCATAAAGAACTAACAATTTAATTGGCTTAAGCCCATCGCACAATATTTAAAATGGCAATGTCGACAAAAATGCTGGAGAAACTCAGCAGGTGAGGCAGCATCTATGTCTGAGTTTGACCCTTCTTCAGACTCAAGCATTTCTCCAGCATTTTTCTCCACCGCTCTATAGATGCTGCCTCACCCGCATTCACATTCCCGTGCAGATGGTGTGATAGGTGAGACACGGCGGTGGTCCCAGCACCGACACCCATCCCCTGCGAGGCACCGCTCACCCATCCCACCCTCACCTCTGGCGACTATGTCCGGCGGCCGCTCAGTCCACACCCCATGGAGTTTTAACCCCGGCCCGGAGCAAGGAGCGGACCGGGTGAGTGGGGGCATCAGTGCCACCTCCGGAGCTGCGGGGATGAATCTCGGGCTATAGCTCCGCTCAATGCCCCTCCCCCGGGTCACTGACCCTCACCTCCCCCGGACCACTGACCCTCACCTCCCCCGGACCCCAGCTGGACTCAGAGCACCTGGGCCAGCCCGCATTCCCGGGGGGGGGGGGGGAGGGAAATGCTCCCTGGACATTGCCAAGTCTCCGCTCACTCCGGGTGTTGTCGCCGCTTCACTGACACACACTCTCACACACAACCCAGCACACACCCTTGCACACATAAGGGTTAAATGGATATGGGCCAAATGCAGATAAATGGGACTAGTTTAGATGGGGCATCTTGATCGGCATGGACAAGTTGGGATGAAGGGCCTGTTTCCATGCTGTAAAACTATGACACACTGTAGAAAGGGTGCAATTGCTCAGGAGAGGATCCAGGGGTGATTTATCAACATATTGGCAGGGCTGGATTTTTTATTTCACTTTGAAGAAAGATTTGATAACTCGTTTGATTGTATTCTCTGCAGCAACGGAGGTGAAGAAAATACCTAGGTGAGGTGAATAATAATATGAGAATAGGACCTGTTTTGCTTAACAAAGAGTGTAGGAAGGAACAGCAGTTGCTGGTTTAAACTGAAGATAGACACTAAAAGCTAGAATAACTCAGCAGGACAGGCAGCATCTCTGGAGAGAAAGAATAGGTGATGTTTCGGGTCGAGACCTTCAGACTGAAGAGGTTGAAAACCAGCCATAATACACAATGACTGGAGACGTGTGTTATCCAACAAGGGGCAGAAATCAGAATCATGTGATCATCTTTATTGACGTGACACCATAATAAATATATTACAGGAAAAAATAATTGAATGGGGTGTCACGGTGGCACAGCGGTAGAGTTGCTGCCTTACAGCACCACAGACCCAGATTTGATCCCGACTACGGGTGCTGTCTGTACAGTATTTGTACATTCCCCTTATGACCACATGGTTTTCTCTGAATATTCCGGTTTCTCCCACATCCGAAAGAAGTACAGGTTTGTAGGTTAATTGGCTTCTGTAAATTGTCCCTGGCATGTAGGATACAACTGGTGTATGGTAGATTGCTGGTCGGTGTGGACTTGGTGGGCCCAAGGGCCTGTTTCCATATATGTTTTACATATATATCTTAATTGCATTTAATCATATACAGTTGAATATGTGGCATTATTTTTGTCTTGTTTCTATAGTCAAAGAGTAAGGTTGATTGATTTATTTGTGCAGAACAGTGATGGAAGTCTGACTCCTCTTGCCTGGTTTCTATGTTTTTGTTTCTCTCTCTCTATATATATATGCATAACAGCATGAATTATAATCTGATTTCCATACATGAATATACTAAGGCCATACATGTGCTGCACCTGTTGGTCAGAGCCTGGCTCTGCTGTGGAACATTAGGAATGCAATTTAGCCCAACCTTATTCATAACTAATCCAATTTGAAGCATAAATGTTGCATTCAAGTGTAAATTAAAAGACTTACTCTCCAGATTGCACAATTTCAAGCTGAAAAATGCAAAATCTTCCTACCGTCAGAGGGGGGGGGGGGTGTCCCCTCCCAGTCGCTACACTACCTTGCAATTTCTCACTGAACTCTCACCCAATGTTGGCAGCCCTGTGTTTACATATCTGTTGTGCTGCTGCAAGTAAGAATTTCATTGTTCCGTTTTGGGACACATGATAATAAAACATTCTTGACTTTCAAATGGGAGTGGTATAAGAAGCTAAATTCTAAATCATTCAACAGGCCCTCAGAATAGGTGAGCCAGGATTTCTGGAGGAGGGTCAGGAACAGTGTGATGCATCGCTGAACACAGTGTGTGTGTGGGAGTACTAAACATTCATGCAGAATTTACCATCTGTGGCAGCAGTTTCCTGCCCACGATTACTTAACCTCAACCTTCATCTGACTCATCCATTTGCAGAGAGAATCCACCTGACCTAACATCTGAGTAGAAACAAAGAACTGCAGGTACCGCTTCATACCAAAGATAGACACAAAGTGCTGGTGTAACTCAGCGGGTCAGCTGGAGAAAAAGGATGGGTAACGTTAAGAAGGACCCCGAAGGGACCTGAAACATCACCCATCCATTTTCTCATAACCCATAAAGTGGGATAACATAGAACTAGTGTGAACGGGTGATCGATTGTCAACATGGACTCGGTGGGCTGAAGGGTCTGCTTCCACGCTGTGTCTCTAAACTAAACTAGAGTAAACTAAAGTAAACAACCTCCCACCAACCATGTGGGCTACTTGGGGAGAGCGAATCATTGCTATACGTGGTGAGGAAATAAAGCTGCAAAGAAAGTAAAACATAATTAACATCTTTGTTAATATTTGATATTTTCTTTTGACTATTTTTTATTTGTCAATTGAAGTCTTCAGCAGTGCTACTTAGCCAAATAGCTAAATTAATGGGCGCAAGTTAAGATGACAGTGCGGAAACAGGCCCTTCGGCTCAACTAGCCGACGCCAACCAAAATGCCCCATCTACACTTGTCCCACCTGCCTGCGTTCGGCCCATATATATTCCTCTAAATCTTTCCTATTCATGTATATTGTACTCAGGTAGGAAAGTGGTTGCAATTACTCTCAAAACAAAGGTTATCATTGATGTAAATGCAACCTGTTGTACACAGAACCTCCCACAACCACTGAATTAATTCTTTCAATTATACCATCAGCTGCCATAATCATCATAATTATGAATGTAGAAACAATGATGACTTACTTGAAAGAATTGTTAGAGGAGACGTCTCGGGTGAGACAGTTTTTATTTTAATTACATCAATAGAAATAAATTGGGGCGGCATAATGGCACAGCGGTAGAGTTGCTGCCTTACATCGCCAAAGACCCAGGCTCAATCCTGACTACGGGTGCTGTCTGTATGTTAAAATGAATGTTCACCCCGTGACCACGTGGGTTTTCCCCAGGTGCTCTGGTTTCCATCCACACTCAAAAGACGCACAAGTTTTGTAGGTTCATTGCTTTCTGTAACAATTGTAAGGTGTCCCTATTGCATAGAATAGTGCTAGTGCACTGGACGATCGCTGGTGGGCACGGAATCGTTGGGCCGAAGGGCCTGTTTCCGTGCTGTATCTCTCAACTAAACTAAACAACTTTAAAATAACGTGTTATCACTCATTGCAACTTCTTGATTAAGAAATGAGACAGCAATTGGGAGTTTATAAATGTAGGAATTTTCCTCCAACTCTGTAGAATGCTACGAGCTGATCGTCAATAGTCCAACCCATCTATCCTCGTAAATAAAAATATCTGATTATGTGCATCTATCATATTGTCGAAATATCTCAGCCAATTCATCATCTGTTGAAAGACTGCGATTACTGTTATGTAGGCATACTCCGCAATTCCTCTAAAGCATCAACATTTTAAAAATGTCACCAGAAGACAAATTGCCTCTCGCATTTTTCCTAAGTGCTGTTGGTCGAGGAAAGAAAGAATTTCCCGATGAAGAAGCTTTTTACAGCAAACTACAATGGCAGATTTTTCTGAAAGATGACCCATTTGAATTACATTGAATTGAAAGATGCAGAAGGGAAACAGACCCTTCGGCCCACCGAGTCCATGCCGACCATCGATCACCCGTTCACACTAGTTCTATGTTATCCCACTTTCTGATCTGCTCCCTACACACTAGGGGCAATTTACAGAGGGTCAATCAACCTACAGACCTGTACATCTTTGGGATGTGGGATGGAAACCGGAGCACCCAAAGGAAACCCACACCATCCAAACTCCACAGTTTTGTTTTGTTTTTTACTATCACATGCACCAAGGTACAGTGAAATGAACGTTGGGTTGGATGCAGACAATCTTTCAAATCCTAAGCTAAAAACTAAGAAAAATTCAAAGAACCAAAAGAAATGAATAAAATCACTCCTATTTGCTACCCTCTGAGCAGCTGCAAGAGGAACGTCCACCTGTTCTTATTTAAAAATACAGATGTGCGCATTTGTATGATTTCCTGAAATCATTCTTGGACTTTTAAAATCTGGTTCGCTGAAACGGAGCTAACAGCACTTCTTTTCCTCTCTGATTAGCAGTGGTGAATTGAACTTCCCTTTAGCCAACAATGAAACTACCAGGCAACGCGCTGCCTGAGGTCTTGTGGCTGGCCCGAAATGATCTTGGTCTTTTCTCACCTCCAGCTCTTCCCCTCACCCCTTACTTTCAGTCTGAAGAAGGGTCCCCGAATCGTCACCCATCCATTTTGTGCGGAGATGCTTCCTGACTGGCTGAGTTACTCCAGCACTTTGTGTCTATCTTTGCAATAAACCAGCATCTGCAGTTCCTTGTTTCTTCATTCCTCGTGTCTAGTCTTCCCTTTACCACTCTCCTGTGCTTTCCAGCTACCCAGTTAATTGGGCATTGTACCCCGCACTTGCACCAAATGGTCTCCCCTGATGTTGTATCATGGGCACTATTGAATAGTGTGAGCTAGAGAAACTCACACTGGTAATCCACCCACACCCGGCCTGCTGGATCTCCCAGTTGCTAACCATGTTCCCTGACTCGCCCTTCCACTCCCTCTTCTCCCCTCTCACTTCAGGCAAGAGGTACAGAAGTGTGAAAACGCACACCTCCAGATTCAGGGACAGTTTCTTGTGCCAGCTGTTATCAGGCAACTGAACCAACCTATCGCCAACTAGAGAGCTACCATCTACCTCAGGAGAGACCTTCGGACTTTCTTTAATCAGAGTTTACTGGACTTTACCTTGCACTAAAGGTTATTCCCTTTATTCTGTATCTGTACATTGTGGATGGCTCGATGGCAATCAAGTATTGGCTTTCCGCTGATTGGTTAGCATGCAAGAAAAGTTTTTCGGGAGTCGGGCGCTCCCGCAACTAGCCTGAAAGAAAGGAACGTTAGGTAAGTACTTACCTTAATCGGTCTTTTCCTTGTGTTTTTTGCTCCAGGGGGAGCAAAGCAGCAGAGGGAAGCGGCCCCCGTTCGACTCCAGTGAAGGAGCCGACAGTGGAGGGGGGAGAGGCGGCAACGGGACCGCACACGCTGCGGTCCGCATACACGGGTGCTGCGCTGATGCCCGGTCCGCTAAACAGCTGTTTGACTAACAGCAGCGGTCCGGAGGGAAATTTAAAAACCGGCTGGCACCCCTGCAGACTCCCGACAAGGAGACTCGCCGCCCGAGAACCGCTGATATGCCGCCCAAAAACGGCAGACAGCCTCTAACAACAAGGTAAGACCAAACCTCAGGCTGGAGACAGACACGGAAGATGGGATCAGCACTTCATACAAAAAACAAGTATGTCTGTTTCCCCAAGCCAGAGGAGGTCATGGAGCTAAAAACTCCCGAAAAACTGCCAAGGGAGCTAACACTCCCACTCCAGTGCTATTGCACTGGCCATCTCCCTTGTCGAGGGATTGATGGGACCAGAGCTGGGCTGGTCAAAGAAGAGGGGTCACTGGCTGAACAACATCGGGAGTATGCTTGAGGTACAGGATCAGGAACAGCTGCTGGGTGTGGCCGCTATGTGGCTTCACCACTAGCGAGATAAATTTCAGTCTCGACTGACAGACCAGCTTACTACCTGTTCTTTTCAAAGAACCTCTCCAAGACAGGTAGTCATGAGGTGTTGGATTCATCACGCCTCCCCTAAATTACATTACTCAAAGTGCCCACCATTATTGGGGGATACATTGAGCATCGCTCTCAAAAAACCCCAATATTTTAAAATGAATTTGATATGCCTGATGTCGGCTATCATTCACATGCTCTTCCAGAGGTCAGGGTAGTATGGCAAAACACCTGACCCTACTGTTCGCAGTGCCCCGCAACTTCTCAGGAAGTTATAAAACCTGCCTTCAACCAAAATTCACAAGACTGTGAGAACGCCGACACAACAACTTAGCCAGACAGAAGGATCCGTGATCAAGCCAAGTTTTTAAAAAGGTACACAAAAAATCTGGAGAAACTCAGCGGGTGCAGCAGCATCTATGGAGCGAAGGATATAGGCAACGTTTCGGGCCAAAAACCCTTCTTCAAACAAAGTTTTTCAAAAAACTGGACGACGTGTCAAAAATATCGGGGTAAGGCGGCAGTGTCTGGAATGAGCACCACACGTAAACCAGTCAGCAGTACCTCTAATGCATCCACCAGCTGGGTATACCTTATGGTACTGGTGAAAGCTCGGGGCCTGCATGCCAATCCTGTAAGCCTTTCAGGCCAGGGCCCAGAGCAGGCCCCAGGGAAAACGCGCCACCCCCACCACGTCATACGACGTGTAAGACTCGTTGGACCAGGAGGAAACAGAAGAATACCCATAACCATGGAGGTAGGTGGGTCTGGTTTCTGCCAGCATATAGAGAACAAGGGTGCTCTACTAACAGGGGGCGAATACACTTGTTTAAAGAAGTATGGGGTAATGTCACGAGTAACTAGTATATACTCAACAACATTAGTGGATACAAAATTCAGTT